>NW_026533250.1:102500-702500 GCF_028296485.1 Oppia nitens
TCGTGAAATATAATAAATCAAATTAAAATACAAATAACAGTCGGATTTTATTAATACAAATACATGTACATTACTGTATTAATAATAATACTTTATATAAATACATTTATATATGTATATTTGAAATTAATATTATTGTTTTAACCCACTATAAACTTATATACAATGTACAATGTATGTGATAATTTTGTATTATTATTATATCCTAATAATCTATTTGTTAATGAATATTAATGCAATATTTTATTTCTAATATATAAAATATATAAATTATTTATATCCTATTATACAGTACAGTATATACTGGTATATTATATATAATTTATATATCGTACATAAATCTAATTATTATTCATATACGAAAATTTTAGGTTTTAGCTATGCTTTTAATAAATTAATACTTAATAATAATAAAAATATTATTATTATTATCATTAAAGATGATTATAATGCTATAAAGTAATAATAATAATAATAATAATATTCATAAAGCAATGTTATTGCATAATTAAATTTGTTTTGTGTTAATAATTATCATATTTAGCTGATATTGTCATAAAAAAATATAATGAATATATTTTTAAGACTTTAATTTTTAGTTTATAGTACTATAATTACCTAGAATTTCAATTTATTATTAAATTATAATTATTATTATAATATTTATATGTTTGTTGTTGTTGTTGTACTTGTAATCATAATTTAATCTATATATACTATATATATATATAATAATTTTCTAAAATATACTTTATATCTCTTTTCTATTATATCCAGTGGTTTTAAAATATGTAAAACAGAGCCCAGTTTATCATTAGAGTGGAACGAGACTATGATTTTCCAACAGTTCCCCATCGATAAGGTATGAATTGATTTTTTTAAATATATAAATTCATAATATTATAAATGATATAATAATTTATTATTTTTAATATCAATATTATAAAATAATATTACTATAACCCCAGGTYGCCGATATGGCATTAAGCATAAGTATTTGGGAAACAACTACAGGCACTACAGCAGAGACTGTTGTCGCTGCCGYCGATGCTAGACCACTGGCCACTACGGTTATACCGTTGCGCAGTGCCGTTCTCCATCATATCGATTGGTGGCCACTATTGGCGCCCAATACGACCGCCCCTTTTATCAGGGCCACCTCCATGGAGTATATCGGTATATTAATTATATATATATATATATGTATATATACTGTATATATATATAATAGCATTTGTTTCTTTTAACATTTTTATGTAATTCTATGTTTAAAAAATTTCCTATAATTTTGTTTTGTTTTTTAAAAACATAATTTGCATTAAAATTGATTTTATTGTGTTTTTTTAAATTTAATAAATAGCAATCAAAGGCGACGACCCGATGACCAACGGCTGGCGTTCAATGCCCGGCAGTCGACGCAACTCCGATCGCAGCAGCATTTGCTACGACCAACTGTCACAGCATCCGTCAAAACCATCGTTGGCCTCGTCGGGCAGTGGCCGACATTCGGTGGACGAAGCGGCGGCTGTCGTCATGAATATACCGCARCAATTGCGTGGATCCAATTTGCGGCTCAATTCGCGCCATTCGGTTACCGATCTCAACCCTCAAGACCCGTCACTRAAGGAACTGTTGGCCCCTCAGTACGATCCGCGGACTCGACGCAAAAGTTCATCGGCCTTAGCTCAGGCCAAATTAAAACGAAGTTATTCGCTGAAATCGGATCAGACTAATAATACGACGACCAATAGCCGCAGCGATAGTGTCGGCTCGGCCTCTGATCTGTTGTGCGACACCGAAATGCAGGACAGTGTCGATACTGGCGTTATTGGTGGTGGTGGTCAACAGCTGCACCGGCAGCAGTGTTGCGGTGAAATCAAATTGGGATTTATTATGACAAAAGGTTTGCTAGAGATTGAGGTGATCTGTGCCCGAAATTTGATGGTCGGTCTCAACCAACAACCTCCAGGTATTTAATTGTTATATTATCCATCAATACCTATATATATATATATATATCAATTGTTATCATCAATATTAGACACCTATGTGAAAATCTACCTGTGCGATAAGGGCCGTCATATGCACAAACGCAAGACCCGGGTAGTCCAAAGTGATAGTAGTCCACAGTATAAGCAAACATTGAAATACGACGCCTCAATGATCTACGGACGCACACTATTGGTGTCAATTTGGGAAAAACAACGGGGTTTTGAACATAATATGCCTATCGGTGCCACTGAAATACATGTTAACAAATTGGAGCTACATAAGCTAACCATTAAATGGTATAAATTGGATACRTTTGATAATGTTAAGCAATTTTCCGATTGATATTTTCTTTATGCCCATAATATTACTAAATTATGATTTTACTATTTTATTACTATATATTAACAATTTACTATATATTTATGTATTAATTAATACTKTATTATTATTGTATAATTTTTTGCCAAATAATTAATAATATATTTATTTGAATATATATATTGAAAGCCGCCGTAAAAACGATTGCCATTTAATAATAATAGTAAATTATTATATAATAAATCGTATTACTATATTTGACATATTTATTTTACAAAAAAATATAGGTATAAATTATTATTATTATTACTATTAAGTATATAGATATTGTAGTATATGTTTTAATTGGTTTTTTTATACGGATACAGTATATTAAATTAACTAATATTTTTCTGATAATTATTAATTTTATTAATTTAAACAAATTTCCACAATTTTGAGTGTTATTTTTTAAAAATTAATTAATACTATTAAATTGCCAATTATCTATGATTTAATTGAGCACCAAGCACAATTTATTGATTGAAATATATTTAATATATATAAACCTTAAAAATTTTAATTTAAGAAATATTTCAATTAAAGAATTTACAATGTAAATTTTATATAAACTAATTATATATATATATATAYATATATATATATATTTTAAAAATGAATTGTTTGTATTAATGTATAATTAAGAGATTGTTTAAATTTATTATTATTATTACAGTATTATCTATTTATTAATTTGTTGAAAATGTTTGTATAACTGTTGTTGTTATTATTGTTGACAACATTTATTTATTTATTAGTCAATAACAAACAGTTTATTATAGTTAAGATAATATAATACTGATAAATGTTTGTACAATTAATGATAAATTTTAATATATTGTTGTCTCTTATTGTAAGCTTTTATTTTAATTTAGACTTTTTTATATAATAAATATATATAATATTTATATAGATAACATCCTACATATCATAATACATGTTAAATTTATAYATAGATTTAAAATGTTAATCTATTGATTCAATTTGATTGTATTATCATTATTATTATTATTATATCTAAGATGACAGTGAGATTATTTTTATATATATATAATGTTATTATTAATTATTTTAATAAAACAAATTTCTATTTAATTATTATTATTATTATTATTATTATTATTATTGCACATACATATGATATAGTATGTCATTGATTGCCTCAATTTGATTGTATATTCAAAAAATTTTATTTGTGCTTATATCAAATTATATCATGTTAATTCTATAGATATTTAAATTATTTATTTTATCAATGTCATTTAAGTGTAATATATTAATTTCATAATAATTAATATATATATATATTACTTAATTTTGATTACTTTACTATATTAATGTATACTATATTAAAATTTTATAATAATTATACAAATTATTGTATTTAATATTGATATTAAAATATATCTTATATTATTTTAATGATATTAACTAAACTATTGTGATTTACTTAATGTTAAACACACACACAAACACATTTGTGCACAAAATATAAATATGAAAAATTATATATTATAAAGAAACAACTTGTAATATTTATTTATTTATTTATAAATAAAAAWTTTTTGGAGATTACATGTTTACATGTAATTAATTAATAATTATAAGTGTCTGATTTTATTTTAAAAATATATATATWTAATGATTAATATAGTTATGCAACATTGCGCAAAAAAATTAAAAAATGTTTTCATATATAGTATAATAATTCCCTTAAGATTCATTAACATTAAATTATCATCCATTAAGTCAACTAAAAATATGTTTTATACACACATTTATTCACTAAATTGCATTTACATATTATTAATGTATTGATTTTTGACATATTATTTAAAAAAGCATATAATAAAACATTTCTAACATATTGATAACATTTAATGTTATTTCATAGTAAATAATTGTGCAATCTTTAAAAAAATTGATTTATTGTAATTTTGCTATTAACTATATACAATAATTTTATTAGAAAATTATTTAATTTTTTAATTTACTTAAATGTTTAGATAATTGATTATATTTCTTTATTTTTAAATAAAAATTATACATTTTGCTAGATTAAAATATTGTAAATTTAAAAATATTAATAATTATGTACTAGAATACTATACTAATTTAGATTATAGAGTATTATTTTATTAAATCTAAATGATAATTATATTTAATGTTTTTTTTCAAATTTAATTGTTAAAATATTTAAAATTGATAAACAAAAATAATATTTCTTTTTATAACTATCATTTATATTTACAATATTGAAATAAATGTTTACTATATTATATAATGAATTACTCATTGACTATATATTTACGGCCCATATGTTTGAAAATTTTCTTTTATATTTTCTAAAGAAATCTAAAATATTAGTAATAAATAATTTAAAATTATTTTTAATGTAATGTAATGTTAATGTAATAAACATGTATATTAGTATACAGTATATATATAACAAAATTGTTTACACATTTACTTAAATGGTTGACAAAATTAATAGTTTTTAGTGTAAAGTTTAACATAAAAAAATGAGTTCCTCTTTATTAGCAATAATTAAAATAATTGTCGCTATAATTGCGATTATACTACTGGTTAATGGCGGCTACGAGTGCCGGCCGTTTACATATATAATCCCATCACCGTATGGCACACAAATTGTTAGCCATGGTCTCGGTATTGATGGTTCACATTTCGTGGCGTCCAATGGTCCGGGATATGCCTATAATAGTTACGTGTCATCCAGGTGCTTATTATTGTCATTTTCAATTTGTCTTGTAATTTAATAAATACAAAAAAACTATTAATTTTTTTCTAGTTTATTGTTTGTATAGAAATACACTAATTTTTTAATCAATCATTTGATATTTAATTTAGTTATTATAATATCTTACAATAGATTATATAATTAGTTGTTTTTTGTTTATTATATATTTGCAACTATTTGACGCATTTGTATATATATATATAGAAAACATATTATTGCAAATTATCAAATAGTTTCAAATATAAAAAACCTAATAATTTGAATACTAATAAACTACTAATAAATCAATAATAATAAGACACTGATATAAAATATATTGTTTTTTATCTTTCATCTATAGTCCAAACAATGACTATCACTATAATGCAATGTCTAGCGGAACGGGATTTGTAGCGCCGGGATCAAATTATTTTGGTGGTATGAATATGGGCATGGGTATGGGTATGGGTATGGGCACCGGTATGATGCCAATGATAAAACCAATGCAACCAATGAAGTGGTGGCCATCCATTTTTGGTAACAGCCATCATAGTGGTGGTCACGAACATCAACAGGAAATGGGAACTGGATTTAAATGGTGGCCATCAATTTTTGGCAATGATGATTAATTTTTATTAATATATAGCTATTTAATTTTAATAATTATTTTTTTTTAATAATTATAAATTAAAATAAAAATTATTATTTTTTTGGTCAACATTACCTGTTTATATATATATAGTAAATATAAATTATATTTTGTAATATGTTAATTATGTAATAATTAAATAAATTTTTTATTTTTATTTTTGTTGAACATATTTATAATATTCGTATACTACTAATAAGCATAATTAAAATAAAATATAGTTTTATACCAGTAAGTATAATATATATATGAATTAATATTTAACAAAATATGTATATTTATTTATGTTATTTTTTGAGAAAAATTAAATTAAATTATTTAATATCTCTTCAAATTATAGTAACTTATTATTATGATAATACTGTAATATCAACTAACATTGAAAAATATAATAATAATAATAATAAATTATAGCTAATATTATACAGTATTTTGTAAATATCGTATAAATACAAAAAATAATTTATTTAATAAAATTATATTTATAAAACTTATGAACTTATATTACTTAATTTAAAGTAATATCTCTAATAATGTCTAATAACATCTAAACATTAATAAATTTCATTTTTCATCAAAATATGTACTGCTATTATAATAATAATATAAACTTTGACTAAATAAAAATTATTAAATTTTAGATATTTTTATGTTTTTAAATTTTTATTCAAATGTTGTTTAGACCACTTTTGAAACTTAATTTATTAAACCAGAAACATATAAAAATAAAATATTAAAGTTTTTATTTAATGTTTAAAAATATTTATTTAAAAAAAATAATTACTATAATAATAAATTCATAATAATAACATAAACAAAAATAATAATAATATCTCTTATTTTGATTATTATTATTATTTGACTAAAATTTTAATCAATTAATTAATTAATTAAATTAATAAAAATCAGTCCTCGAGAGCGACATTCTTGAATAGATAGCTCAACGACTCGTTATTTTGTATCCGACGCATGGCTTCCGATAATAGTATAGAGATGTCGATTGTCTTGATTTTGTTGCACCGCATCTTCTGGAGCTCGTGTGGCACTAGTAGGTAGTGATTTAAATTGGGGGACAATAATCAATTAATATATAATTTAGATGCAGGTGCTTAAAAGTAACTTATATTATATTTACAGTACATACCAGTGTTAGTAACAATAACTTCATCGATGGGCGAGTTTTCTATCAGACCGGGAGCGTCCGGTCCGAAAAACCCGTGAGTGGCCAATACGTATATTTTGCTGGCACCGTGATCGCGCAAATGTTCGGCAGTGGTCACAAAACTTTGTACATCGTCGATACAGTCGTCGATCATAATGGCCACACGACCCGAAACATCGCCGACGATACTGATCGGTGGTTTCTCTTTGGCCGGAAACGACGGCAATCCGTCCAAACCGACAAACAGATCGAACTCTTGATGAGCCAGAGCGGCCGGCGGTGACGTACGACCGTCAACGTGGTCAGTTTCGGCTTCTTTATCTTCGCCGTGAATGACGGCCAACCCGATGCGCAGTCGTTCGGCATACGAGGTGGCTTTGCGTACGGCACCGGGATATCGGGCCACTATTATGGCCGTTTCGCGATAGTCAGTAATGTTTTCCTGGATGTATTGCAACAGGAAAGGCGAGGCCCGCAAGTTTTCGACGGGTATATCAAAGAAACCTTGGGTCTAAATACCAGTATATTATTTTAGTATTATTGTTATTATCATAATATACAGTAATACCTCTTTGTGGTGCATATCGACAGTAATCAAATGAGTAAATCCCGCCTTAACCATCAACTGGGCCATCAGTTTGCTGACAATTGATCCGCGTTTCCTCATTTTTGACTGTTTACCGTACGGCAGATACGGTATTACACCGACAATGTTATTGGCGGCCGAAGTTTTGCACGTATAGGCCATAATCAACAGTTCCATAATGTTGTTGTTGACATCAGGACCTCCCGACTGTATAAGATAGACATCACGGGCTCTGACTGATACACCAATGGCCAGCACTGACTCCCGGTTGGACGTTCGGTACAGTGAACATGAACCGAGTTTTTCGTTCAATCGGGAGGCTATAGAGTTGGCCAACTGCGGGTGTGAATTGCCGTTTAGTATAACCATATCCGAGTGTTTTCGGGCCATTATTTAACTGTTTTAGTATTAACTTTTTTTTACTTTAATTTTTCGTAAAACTGTATTAATATTTAGACTTATAATTATTAATTTTTTTTTGTCAATAACAAACAATATATATTTTTATTAATAAACTAGTTATATAGGATATATAAAAAAGTAAAAATAAAAATAAAAATTTTAAAAATATTAATGCAGATATTATTATTTGTTGTTATAATATAATAAAAATTTTATTACTTAATTTTTTTTGATATGATTTTACTTAATGATAGATAGAAAAACTTTGTAAACACAAAACGCAAGTCCCGTAACAACAAAACTAAATGATTTTTGAACACTTGAATAGTATGAATATATATAATATATATATATATATATAAATCATTATTTTTATAATTATAATCTTATCAATTAATTACCCGAAAAATCCTGTCGTCTTATCAACAAAAAAATTAATAAAATTTTTATCAACAGTTAAACAGTAATCAAATTATTAAATATATTGATATCAAATATGTTACTAAATAATATTAATGAAAAATGTGTTTCATTTATAATTTTCATTATTTTTATTTTAAATACTTTTAAAAACATTTATATTATTTTTAAAAATATTATTTGCTTGACAATTTTAATTGTCCAAATGTACTAATTCCTAAATTAATATACCGTATTATAATAAGTTAGCTAATACAGTTAATATTAAACAAGTTTAGATTAGATTTTAAAAAATAAATAATTTTATTAAGTAATTAAAATAAATAAATAAATAATTTTTAAATTAAAATCTACAATTAAAATAATTTAATATATAATCTATTATTTTTTTAAATATTTAAAATTTTTCATTTTGAGATTTAGCATAATTAGCATTGGTAATTGATAATTTATTATTATTATTATTAATTTTAGCATTATTATTATTAGCATTATTATCATTATCATTATTATTATGAACATTTTGTTCACTCATTAAAGCATTAATTAAATTAAAATTAGTATTAAGATTATTATTATTGTTATTATTATTATTATTATTATCAATAGTCCACTGTCTCATCATTTTAATCTTCAACATACGTCTCTCCTGTTGCCTACCGGACCAAATGGCAACCAATGTAATCACCGTAAGCATAGCTACACCACATCCCACACTAATACCGGTAATCATATAAGCATCGGAACCGATGCGGTCATCATCGCACTTGAGTCCCTCCCGTTCCCATTGATCTGAGTCGGATATATTGACAAAATAGTTGGTCGTCCTAAATGCTTCCAACCGTACGTTCGAGATATTCATAAAACTATTGGTGTTACCATCAAAATCTATACGTTCCTGAGCGAAACACTTGTAGCCATACTTGACAGGTGTTTCAAACTGATTGGATGTATTGGTGAACACTGTATGCCGATATTGAAGCGTTATATTAGTAACTTTGATTAAATGTTGGTCCCGTTCAAACGTAAACCATAATTGTAGTCTAGTTTTGTCGCTGTCGTCAAACACCAAATGTAATATCTGTTTTTGTTGTCCACAATCAGATTGATCACCTGTTTCCATGTTAAACGGATTGATGATATAGCTAGTGGTGATAATATCTGATTTTTGTGGTATCAGTGCTGATGATGGCGGTGGTGGTAATGCTAAAAAAAATTGTGCACTAAATGTAGCCAAAATGCATACCACCTCACGATCTAAACTGTCTCTGACAGCCCAGGGATACCATGGACTGGGTTTTATGGTGGCATCGGGTGATGATAAGGATCCATATGATGGCAATCCATTAGCATTTTTTATATTGATAAACACCAAAAATATTAGTATTAATTTTTTTAGTCTAATTATTAAATTGGTTTTATTGAAATAATACATTTTTTAATAGTTGAAAAAAATCTGTAATTAATTTTTTTTAAAAATTACTAATCATTAAATTTCAATATATTATATGTATAAGGTTTTAAATATAACATTATTGCAAACTATATGTTTAATAGCAAATATAAAAACTTTACTAAAGTACCTGTGCTATATTACAGTATTATTACCCCATTGTTGTGGCAATTATTATGAAATCATAATATTGTATCACAGCATAAGTGAAATAAATATTTATAAAATACGATTATATTTTTATCTATAAAAATGTAACTATAGAAATCTAGATTTTAATGACATATACATAATAATAATAATTATATTAAAAAATAAGTTTAGCTATCATTTGATTTAATATTGTTTATTATGTTTTGTATTTTGTTTGAAAGATTTATTGTTTTATAATTTTTTATTATTATAACAATATTATAATTGATTAAAGTCTAAATATTTATATATTTTTATAAATAAATTTTTGTAAATCATAATTAAAATCATTATGAATGAATTAAAAATATCAAATATTATAAATATGATAGTTAAAATCATATCACTATTACTATTATTATTATTAATAAACTTTAAATGTGTATCCAATTCATCATTAGATGATTTATTCATTGATAATATTTTTAATGATAATAATAACAATAATAATAATAATACTTTTAATACTTTTACAAAAACCAATGCCAACAATACTGATATTAAAAATATTAGTACAACTAGTGTCAACCCTACAACAACCACTAGTAATAATAATAATAATAATAATTACGAAATTAAAACAATTGCTACTACTATGAGCAATAGCAACAAAAATATCATCAATTTAAATGATACTAGTTTATTAAATAAAAATTTACTATTATCATCATCATCAAATCAGACAACAATGATAACTAAAAATCAATTGATTATATCTCATATAACACAATCATCACCACCACCAACAACAACACCACAATCTACTACTACTACTACAACTACAAGATTAGCTAATATTATAATCAATAACCATATGAACAGCACTACTACTACTAGTAGTAAAAGATATTATGATTTAACAGATGGACGAAAATTGCAGTTATCATCTACTACTATATCATCAATAATTGACCAGAAAAATAAAACAATAACCCAGGTATATAATAACCCAGGCAAGGAAACAACATATATAAATAGCAACAGTAATAGTGAACTAATGTCCATAAATATGACAACCCAAAGGCCTATTACTAGTACTACTACTACAAATCGTCGACATTGTTTTCATATAGATTTTACCTCAATTGATGTTATTATCAAATATCGTCTAAAAGATAATATTCAGCAAAATATTGGTTTAAATTTCGATAAAACTAATTCACATTTGATTGTTGACACCACTAATCTTAATAATAATAATTGTAAACCTCAACAAAACTTTACAGTTAGACATTATACAAATGATAAAACTAGTTTGACATTAAGGTTTGAAATTTTTTTTTAAAGAAAAAGTTATATCACTTAATTTAATTGCAATTTTATAAATTTTTCTTATATATATATATATATTTATATTTTTGTTTAGGTTTTATCAAAATTTAACTCATATAACATTGATGTCTATGCAATTTGAATCGACACTAAATAATATTAATAGCATTGACACAACTTTATTGGATAAAAATCAAAAACAAATTGACACAAAATGTACGCCTAATGTTACACAATTGGATAATAAACTAATTATTAACAAATTGGACGATGATTTTTGTTTAATTGGTATCGCAAATAATACTGAATTTATTTCATTTAGCTATTCATCAAATTATAATAAATCTATTTTGTGCCAACAATTGCCAGTAATCTTATTGAAAACTGCAAACAAATTTATAACAATTGATGTGTTAATTAAAAATTTTATGTTAACCGTAAATTATGATAACTATAACGATAATTATAGTGATTATAATAATAATAATAATATATTAAATAGTGATAATAATTGTCCATTTAATGACAATTATAATAATAATACAATCAATAATAGTATTAATGAAACAACACTACAGCTATCAAACACCAGTAAGATATTGATAAGTATTGGCATTACTATTGTGGCAACAATTTTGATATTGACTTTAATATTAATATACGAGAAAATTATTAGAAATCGTATCAATTATTTATCAATTAATACTATTATCGATTAATATATTATATTTGTTAAATTAGAAATCTAAATGTAATTTCTAATTGCAATTAATTTAATTGCAATTAATTTAATTGCAATTAATTTCACTTAATTTTTTTTATTTGATAACAAAAAAATTCTAGATAGTATATACACTTTGATAATTTACTTTATGAAATATACCGGTATAATACTATAATATAATACAGTTTTAAAAAAATTATATGAAATACATATAATATATTATATATATATTATACATTGATAATTTTCAAGTTGCCCAGCATATCATCATATAACAATAATTGAATTAGTTATTATTTTTTTTTGTTACCTTTTTTTCTCAATGTAATGAAAACATAATAAAATTTTATATAAATTGTTTTGAATAATATTTAAATACTTTAACAATAATTACTACACAATTATCGATATCGATATGTATGTATATCTACAATCTTTATTGACCATAATATTATTAATATTATCATCAAATATTTTTATTATTAATACTGTAATCACCGACAATGACAACAACAACAACAACAACAATATCAACAATAATAATATTAACAGAATAGCTGACCTACGGGTGCATCCGAAAGCCGATTGGAGACAAACGCTGAAACAATTGGTCGACCAGTTCTGGTGCGGTACCAAACTCAGTGTACGGGGCCTGTGGTGTGCCGGCACCAGTGCCTACGAATGGCTGGAAATGGGTGTCCAACAGACTGACCGGCGATTTTGTTGCTATATGTTTGATACGAGCGACTGTATAGCGGAAGCGGCCAAACAAATGTGTGCCGACAGCGACTATAAGCAAATCAAACAATTGTTGTACAAGAAAAACGATTGGCTAATAGCCAGTGGTCAGTGTCGAGCTTATGGATATCAATGGTGGAATTGGCGCACTTGGATATGTCGCCCGCCGTTGATGACTATTGGTGTGGCCTTTATATGTGTGGTCATATGCACCCGATTTTGGGCTTATATTTATTGCTAAGGACTGTATAATATTTTTTTATATATTGATATATCAGTAAATATTTTAAAGTCATTGTATTAATTAAATAATTTATATATATATATATACATTAAACAAACTAATATAATTATTTTATTTAGTTATCTAATATGTAATTTAATAATAAGCATCTAATATGACCATGTATTTTGTAGATTACAGTGTATATTAGATTTCTAGTAAATGATATCAAATTTATACTATTATATAAATATAAATAATAGAGTAAATTAAAATTTTAGCAAATATTTTTTTTAGAAATAATATTATCAGGAGTCAATTGATCAATTCATAATATTTATTATCTATAGTTATAAATTAACTTATTTCAAAAATAATAAAACTATTTTTTTAATTATTTTTAAATTAAAAAAATAACTGTATTATAAACTGCTGTACAATAGATACTGTTATTAATGCAGAATAATTTATATTAAAAACAGTAGTTTTAGTTTCTATAATTTTTTTTAACATTTTAATAAATAATATTGTAATTATAATACACATAATATAAAAATTAAATTATTTATGATATTCAAAATAAAATCACATTTAATTGTCATAAAAAATAATACATATTTTTCAATATGTTATTATTTGTCAACAAAGATAAACAATACGCAAATATTATACCAAAGTATTTAAAATAGTGAACAAACATTTTGTAATATTTTTTTATAATTATTTTAAATTACAAAAACACTATTTAATTAAAATCTAATAATTATAAGAATAAGATGAAGCACTCAAACCATAGGGATTAAAACCAAGATGAAGTGCTAATGGATTAATTGTTAGGGGATTATACCAATTATTACCAAATCCAAGTCCATTACCGCCTAATTGGTATCCATTACCTCCTACTTGATATCCATTACCGCCTAAACCATAACCGAATCCATTTCCGCCTAAACCATACCCGAATCCATTACTGCTTGATTGGTATCCGAATCCATTACCGCCTAATCCATATCCGAGTCCATTACTGCCTAAACCATATCCGAGTCCACTATTACTAGATTGGTATCCAAATCCATTACCGCCTAAGCCATGCCCGAATTCATTACCGCCTAATCCGTATGCGAATCCATTACCACCTAAACCATATGCGAGTCCATTACCGCCTAAACCATATCCGAGTCCATTACCGCCTAAACCATATCCGAGTCCATTACCGCCTAAACCATATCCGAGTCCATTACCGCCTAAACCATATCCGAGTCCATTACCGCCTAAACCATATCCGAGTCCATTACCGCCTAAACCATATCCGAGTCCATTACCGCCTAAACCATATCCGAGTCCATTACCGCCTAAACCATATCCGAGTCCATTACCGCCTAAACCATATCCGAGTCCATTACCGCCTAAACCATATCCGAGTCCATTACCGCCTAAACCATATCCGAGTCCATTACCGCCTAAACCATATCCGAGTCCATTACCGCCTAAACCATATCCGAGTCCATTACTGCCTAAACCATATCCGAGTCCATTACCCCCTAAACCATATCCAAAACCATTATCACCTAATCCGTAGCCTAAGCCATAACCTCCACTCAATCCAGAGTTTAGATTATATCCATTAAGTCCATATCCTATGCCATTGAAACCATACGGATTGAAACCCAAATTTAGTGATAATGGGTTTATGACAAGTGGATTATTATTTAAATTGTATGACAATCCATAACCACCATAACCGCCATAACCGCCATAACCGCCATAACCGCCATAACCGCCATAACCGCCATAACCGCCATAACCGCCATAACCGCCATAACCGCCATAACCGCCATAACCGCCATAACCGCCATAACCACCATAACCGTAACCACCCGGTCCATAGACACCTTGTCTATGATTGTTCCACGGGTTGAGAGCCAAGTTATTCAAAGTATAATATCGGCTAACATATGGATTGAATAAAGATTGTCTATTGTATGGATTGATACCCAAACCATTTGGTAGGTCAGTGCCCAAATGTTGTTGTGGTTGTTGTTGTTGTAGTTGTTGTTGTGGATGTGGTTGTTGTTGTTGCTGCTGCTGCTGTTGTTGTTGTTGTTCAGGTTGTGGTAAAATAGGCAAACCTAGTGATCCGGACACCACTAGTGCCAGACATACAAATTGTAACATTTTTATCGTCGGTTATAATAAAACAATAGATAAATCAAATATTTAAAAAACTGGATGTATATTATACCTAACACTTAGAAAGTAAAGTGGTTTTAATATTATAAAAGTTTGATATATAAAATCTATATAATTAAAAAAAGATGGTAGTTAACTTAATTAAAAATGTTTAATTAAAGTTTAATTTTTAAAAAAAAGTACATTTGATATACCTTATAAAATGTTATTATGTAATTAATTTTTTTTAAAGATTTCACAATTTTTTTAACTGTATAATACAGTCATTATATACGATATTTAAAGTTATAGTTATTTTATATATAAATTAACTTATGGTTTTAATTTTATTGCTTCATATTTATTAGAAATTAATATATATATATTTAAATTACTTATATTTAAGAAAAATATTTTTTATAATATAAATTAAATCTAATTTAATAAATTTAATCTACAATATGTTAAGTGTTTAAAATGTTAGATATGAAATTAAATTTTATAAAAAATATACCTGTACATATAATTAATTTAACAAATAAAAATACAATAGACTTAAAATGAGTATATATATATATATATACTCATTTTAAGTCTATTGTATTTTTATTTGTTAAATTAATTATATATATATAACACTATAATAATTTATCTTGATAATTTGTTATATAAAATTATTATCTAGTACATTTTAACTTTTTCTATGTGTGCTAAAATATAACTACTTTTATTTTTGGTATATTATATTTGGTTTATTGGACGTTATTGATGATTATAAAACTATATACAGAAACTTACTACAGGTATTATATTATTATAATAAACTTATATAAAAAAATAAAATATTAATTTTAGAGTTAAAATAAGTAAAAAACAAGAAGTTTTCATATAAATTCCCTGTTTTATATAAAATATTTTTTTTAAATGTTTAATTAATATCAACAAAAATACTTAATAAAATTTAATCAATTTATTGTTTTTTTAGAATTATTTTATAAAATTATAATAAAATTATAATAATTTTAAAAATTGTTTTTTCATTTTTCAAGTTTTTATAGGAAAATATGGGGAATTTAAAGTACTGTAAGTGATCTATACTGTAGTGTATAATATACAGTGTATATTGTATTAATACAATAGTTCAGTACAGTTCAGGGATTTAACTGTAGATTTCAACTCACAGTATATTTACTGTACATATATTTATACATTTACTGTAGTATATACTATGTGTACAGTATACACTATTTATTAAGTAATGTTGAAAATTTTTACTGTTTTTTTTATGTATTATTAATATAGAGTACGTATACATTACTTGTACTGTACTGTACTCTATAATGTGTTGACTGTATCGACACAAACAACAACAACAACAACAACACAGTAGTAATCATCAAACAGTTGGTCACAACAACAACAACAACAATAACAACATCACCGACACATCACATCTGTCATCAGGTAATTGTCTCGTAATATGTTTTGTTGTTTTTGATGACAAACTTGTCTTTGATTATCTCCTGTTTCATGATATATATGTCTATATTATCGATGATAGTGACGACACCATCAACATCTGTGTTGTATCTGTCAATCAACTGATCCCATAAACAGCTGTCTATCTGTCTGTCATTCATATCGAAGTAGAAGAGGAAGGAAGGAATGCCGTCAAAGAAAAAGAAGTACAACAGTCGGTTCCCGCCGGCGAGGATCAAGAAGATAATGCAATCGGACGACGAGGTCGGCAAAGTGGCACAAGTGGTACCAATTATCATATGTATGTGTAAATACTTGAAGACATATTTCATCAATTGATTTGTTTAATGATATCATAATAACCATTGTTTGCATAACAGCCAAAGCACTCGAGATGTTTGTCCAATCGCTGCTTCACTCGTCCTCAGCGATCACCCGAAGTCGTAACGCACGTACACTAACACCTAATCACATGTTTGTATTAATCAACACTTGATCTGAATTTGATGTCATTATAATATAATGATCTGATAATCAAACAGTAAGGCCTCGATTCTTGGCGACCAACACTTTCAGTTTTTGCGAGATATTGCTCAGTCCATACCCGACGTTAATCCCGGAGCCGATCAGGACGAGGACGAATCGTTTGCTGTGAACACTGGCGGCGGCGGCAATACTACTACGAGTTCAACGCAACCGCCGCCGCGTCGACAACTTTCGAGTAGCAGTGGTGGTGGTGGCCAACAATTGTTGTCTGCTTCGGGTCAGGCGGCAGCCACTGGATTTCGTAGACGAGGTCGTCCACGAAAAAAACTGAATGAATTATCGGCACAGTCTTGGGTATCGACTTTTGACGATCAGGAAGAGGATGAAGAGTCTGACGATGAGGACGACGACGAAGAGGAAAGCGATGACGAAGAGGACAGTCCTCTGTCTATTAATAATAATATTAGTAATATTAGTAATAATATGAATAATACAAATGTTGTCAATGATATAAATATAAATAATAATAATAATATCACAAGTGGTGGTCCATCAGGTGCTGCATCAGTCATCACCATTAATAGACATCATAACCAGCAATCGATGGCCACATCCATTTCTTCGGCGGCGACGACGACGTCATCACTAAATACTCAGACCATCGATGAAGACGACGATTATGACAACTAAATTGATTTTTTAATTTAATTAATTTAATACAATTATATCGGATATTATTACATATTATTATTTTTTTTGTCTAAAATTACTGTATAAATAATTTAAGTTGAGTTGAATTTTGAGGTTTCATTTGATGTCATAGTTTTTTTTTATATATAATTTTGAAAAATGTTATAAAATTATATTATTGTTTGTTATTTTGTATTTCATTTACTATTTATACCGTATATTTACCGTAATATTTTTTGCTTGAAAACTACTGTATTTATTGTAATTAGTATCATAAAGTAAAACATATATTTAAATCGGTATTAAAAATATCATTGTTTTATATTCTATATATCAATTTGAGACAAAAAAATAGTAATAATAATCATTTGATAAAATATTGTTAAATATATAGGTAAATGTTGTTGTTTTTATATATGAAAATTGTTTACTTATATATATATTTATTGAAAAAACAGTATTTTTATTAAACAAACTAAAAAAATATCGCCTACAACAACATTACAAATAATTATTAGTATAATTGAGATTTTTTCTTAAATTTAAATAAATCATTATTAATTTAATGCGATTTTTGTGAAAAATTTTATTGAAAATGTTTGGAAAACTTTATATCGTACCGTAAATTGTTTTTTTTCAGGAAATATACCGTAATATGATATAAGATATATACAATATTTTTTTATTGTAATTACCTTTAAAAAAATGCAATTATTTAAATTGCAAACACTATATACTGATTGTTTAGTACCGGTATATAAATTATTGTGAAATTAAATATTGTAGTAATACTGTTATGACAAAAAGCACATCCATTGGTGATCTAAGATTGTTGTGCAATACTATGTGGTGATAGTGTCATCAACTGTGGCGTGAAGTGGTGGTCGTTGATTGTGGTTTATGGTTGCCATGAACTAAGTGGTGGTAGAGTTGATGTCTGAAACGTTTTTTTAAGACTATAAATATCTGTGACTCACCTAACGGTTCCAAACATCTGTTTTATTCAAATAATTTGTTTTGTCAAACAATAAATCAAAATTTTCAATAAAAAACTAACTTTATTTTATAAACACTTTAATCTGACTTTAATATTAGACAATACTGTACATATCGTGGCACAGAAAATGGGTTCACCTTTTTTTTGGTGAAACGGGACTAACAGTTGGATGTATTGGATGGCCCAACACCGGCACCGGTAGTCACGTTTAGATATGAGGACTCAGAGTCATAAACCTATCTCTACTCTATGCATCAACTAATAAAATGATTTTTTAGCAAAAAGATAACTTATTTATAGTAAAAAACAATATTATTTAATCAAAAAATAAACTGGGTATAACCTCTATTTATTTTTAAAATATAATTTTCTATATAAATATAGTTTTTTTATACAATATAAAAATAAAAAGTTTAAAATGTTTTATATAAATATATTCATATTTAACGAATTATCATTGAAAACAATAACAATATCGTCGAACAAATTGATTATCAATACAATCGGATTGATTATAGTATCGGTTAATCCTCGAGATATCGCCAATGATTTGCATGTGTCGGGAACGGGTATCGACATTAACGGTAGCTTCGAATAGTCCACCGCTCGGCTCAACCGAAATGGTTATCAAATAATGTCTGATGTGTTCTTTGGTTCGCTTCCGGCTGTAGACAACGTGTCTGTCCATAACATCGTTCAAACTCTGTTCAAATTGCAATACTTTGTCGTTGAGATGTTGTTCGTAAGCACTGACTGTACGACGGAGTGTCAGTGGTTGGCATTTGTCGACAAAATCAGTTGCAAACAAACGATTAATACTATCGACAATAAATCGTGAAACAAATGAAACACTGTTGAGATCGGCTACCGGTTCGCTTGATTGACACGAACACCAGTGTTCGAGAATCGGTATACTCTGACAGCTACGGTCTTCGGGTATCTCCTGAAGCAATGTTTTGCCATATTTGACACCATTTGAACCGCTGTTCAGTAATTGTTTTCCAGTAATCAGGTGTTTGAGTGTTGAGTGAATGTCGAACGGTGTGGTCAATCGGTTTTCATTGATGGCCATTGATTTGTCGTATTTGTTGCGCAACTCGTCCGGCAGATAGATATGCATAAACGGCATTCGTTCCTCTAGTTTACCGGACAGTGTCTCACGAATTTTGCCGAACCGTATGCCGTGATCGCTAAAAAATACGACTACAGTGTTGGCCAGTAAACTATCGGTGAATAGTTTGTCCAACAATCGATGGACGTGCGAATCGGCCAAACCGGCGCTATTGATGTGGTCGTGCGTTAGTCGGGCCAGAAATGTAAACCCAAAATACCGTTGATGTCTTTCATTTATAGCTTTGACAAAGTCGTACACATAATCATAATATATCTGAAATTATGTTTAAAATAAATTATTATTATTATTATTATTTTAATTTTATTTTTCAATAATATTTTAATTATAAACAATAATAATTAATTAATTTCAATCATATTATTTATAATATATTAAAAAAAAAAAATTATAACATATATTACTGGTAATTATAAATATATTCAGTTTATTATACCTCAATCTCCGGTTTATCCAAATAACAGTCATTGTGGACATCGGGTTCAATGGCCAGACTAAATGGCCGCAAATAATAATCGGTCGGCTTTTCATTGAAACCGATTTTTAAGTAATTAAATGTTGCCATATATGGTGCGTCCTCTAGAAGTAGTGTATTATAACCGCGATTACTGTATTCCTAATATACAAACAAATAAGTTTTTTCTTAAAAAAAATCTCTAATAATTTTTATTGAATTGAATTAAAAATTGTTTTTTAAAAAATATATAATTACTTTCCAAATTAAGGGAAAATAGTTGAGAAAAACTGTTTTACTGATCGTCTCATTCCAGATATCCTCCAAATAATGACCGGTCAATAGTGGTGTCAAATTGACAAACGTATTGTCGGCCACTTTATTATAGCCGTACAACGTATAGAAGCCGTGTTTGGCCAATAATTTTGCTGTCATCGGAAAATGTCGGTCAAAGTTAAGTCGCGATATAGAGTCCAATCCCAGAAACAATATGTTCGGCAAATTGTCATCTTTGGTGGCCATCATCGGCTTAACGTCCGGTATCAACGGTATTATCTTTTCGTAGCTATTGCTACCTATGAATGATATAATAATAAAATTGTAGAAATATTATTGCTATTTAATTAATTAATAATATAACTACTGTATATATATTTATATATACAAACCATTATCGATAAAACATGTAATTTTCACACAATCGACACTATTGTCAAAGTACTGGACACCAGTTTTTAAGTTAAACTTTATCGATGGCGTGTAATCAACTTTATCGTCGGTACCTTTCTTTCTGAGGACATGACTCGTAAAACAATCAATTGGTTTATCAGACCTATTGATCACTTGAATACCAGTAAAATTAAATCTCTTAATCTCAATGTTATGTTGTTTGGCGTGAATACATTGGATCCGGTCTTGTGTTTTGTTTCGATAAATGCCGACAATTTGGTCATCAAATGCCGGCCACCGAACGATACGGCATTTACTTGTATTCACCAAATATGCTGTCTTTCTCTTCGCTAACTGACTAACATTATCTGTAGTCAAAAAATATATATATATTAATAATTAATATACAATAATTAATAAGTTTAATGTCAAGCAAATAGTTATATATTGTATATACCGTATATATTGTATATAATAGTATTTATCTAAATAATTACTATATTTTATTAATTTAATAATTTTATTTCATTTTTTTTAAATAGAAAATTGTTTAAATCTTTTTTACTGCTAAATGTATTGTTTAATATTTATTAAATTTATTAATATTACTGTACATATTTAATAAAACATTTAATTGTATTAAATATTAAAACTTATAAGAAAATTAGTGTAAATATTTAATTATTAACATACAGTACATAATATGTCTTGTTTTGTAATTACTAATAAAAAAAAGTTATTTAATAATTTTTATACTAACTATAAGATTTTACTTCTATTAAACAATTTTTATTTACAAATAAAATAAGATTTGATACTGCTAAAAAAAAGTATTTTTATCATATGATAACAAAAAAATATATTTTACTAAATTATTTATTAAAATATAATCCATTATTATAAAGTATTTTTAAGTTTTAAATTCAATATTAGATGACTAAAAATTAAAGCATAGTTAAAGCAAAAACATTGATTATAAATAACTTTATAACTGTATATTCAATATATCAAAGAAATTTATGATTCAAATAATGAAAAAACACAATACAAAACATTTTTAAAAATATATTTGAAAAAAGTTTTAGTATATATTATATAATACCGGTCTTTGGCATTAAAAAATCATATTTGTTGACTATATATATATACTTATTATAGTTAATATTATTTTTAACTATTTATTATTTATATATTAATGGATACATCAAAAAACTATTCTGTAATCAACTTCAAGTTATAGTAGTTATAGTTTTATTAGAATTACATGAAATTATTAATATATTATAATATATAAATAAGTGAAATCATATATGTATCTCAAATAAAGTATATTACTGTACTGTATATAACTTATATTAAAATACAGTATAGTATTATAGTTTTGTTTCTTTATTATTATAGTAAAGATAACATGGGTTTTAATATATATATATATATATATATATATATATAAATATTTTAACTATCGACTAATCTACTATATCTATTGATATAAAACTGACTGTCCATTACTATAAACACCCGCCTACTGTTATATTTTGGATGTGATATATAATATTTTAATAAAAATAAATAAATAAATCAGACTTGTAAGCCAATCAATCCATATATCATATCTGTATAGACATAAAGTTTATATCATTTTGCAAAAATATATTTTATGTCATATACTGTATATACATAGTATATATAAATATAGAGAAAAATCAGTAAAAAATACAATACTATTATTTTTTTCGACAAACATATTATATATATATATATATATATATTCAAAGTTTAATTAAAATACTGTAAACAACATATTCAGAAAAATAAAATTTTTATGTAATAATTTAATTAGTAAACTATTTTTTTGAGAAAAAAATTGAATTTAAATTTGAATATTATGATTGTTTATATATTTCTAAATATTTTGATTGTATTGATTACGACAATTAAGTCCACAACAGTTGATAATAAGTTAATGCCATCGAAAGCTGTTTGTCAATACTTGAGGGATGGCGTACACAAAACAGGAGGTAAATCATATAATTG
Organism: Oppia nitens; assembly: GCF_028296485.1. NCBI lineage: Eukaryota > Metazoa > Arthropoda > Arachnida > Sarcoptiformes > Oppiidae > Oppia > Oppia nitens. Next base: position 125,521 of record NW_026533250.1, read on the forward strand.
TAATCAATTAATAGCTAATACTAATATTATATATCTGTATATTTTTATTTTTCATAATTATCAAATATATTTACATAATAGTAACTTACGGTATAGTAGTTTGTAAAGATAAATATTAAGTACTAATAATAAATTATACTATTATTGAATTAGAAAATTTATTTATAAATATTTAAAAGTATTTCATATAATAATCTTTTTTTAATTTCTAATTATATTTCAAGCTGTTATGATTTTAGACATATTTGATATTTTATTATCAATAAATTCTATACTAAATGAATATATATATATATATTTCAAACTTTACAATATATATATAGTAGAATATAAAGTAAATATTAGTAATTTTATACTTTATATTTAACATATTTACAGTGAAAACCAATTAGTATCAAATATTACATATTTAATGTTTTATGACATCATAATTAGTCTAATATTTGATTTTACTAAAAATACATTTATATATATATATATATATATATATATATATATATATATATATATATATATATATATATATATATATTGTAGTTTTAAAACCTATAATCATATATACTTAATATCAAATATCAATATTTGTTTTTTGTCTAACATTTTTTATGTCAATTTTAAAGGCATCGACAACTTTGTGGCCGCCGCTGGAGTGGCCATAGACTCGACTCTTAAACTATATAAGGCCTGTCTTATCAATGATGAAGGATTTCGTTATAAAAAATATTATAATTTTAATAAATTTAAATTAGATTAATATAAAAAAATGAACAAAACTTTTAAGTTAACAAAAATTATTATAAATTTTATAATATATTAAACTAAATTATATTTAAATTGAAGATTAAAACTTTCAAACAATACAATGTTATCAATATTAATAATAAATATATAAATATATAATTTATGTAATAAAAAAATCTAATAATTGATCATTCGTAATTTATTTATAATTTATTAAAATAAATATTAAAAAAATAAAATGATAATTTTTTTTTTATTATTAATAATTATATTTTTCTTAAATTGCAATATAATATATGATATATATATTGAATTGATTACATTTTTTTCATTTTTCATTGATTCAATATCAATTGTAAGTTAAAATTAAAATATTTTATAATTATTTGCTCTGATATCAACAAAACGTTAAATATAATTATTTTTACAAAACTAAGTATTGATTAAAATATTTATTTTAACTATTTTGAAAATTTTTTTTTAAGTTGAAAACTTAATTATTATATACATTAGAATTATAAAAGTTACAAATACAATTTTTTTACAAATTTTTTTATATACAGTATTTATAAATTAAAAAAAAACTAAACTTACTTTTTGATGAAATAATGTTATTTTGTTCAATGAAATAATTATCTATTAAATAATATTTTGAAAATTGATTTGAATTATTTGTAACTAAATAGAGAAATAAACCAAAAGTTACAAATAATATCAAAGTTAGCAATGAATTTCTGTATCGCATTTGTGTCTGTCTATTGTTGACAATAATAAATATTTATTTTTTTTTAAAATATCACATCAATTATTAAAACGATTTATTAGATGGAAATAATAATTATTATTATTATAAGTTAATAATAATAATTGATACACAAGTTTTGAATTTTTTATACATAAACTGATTGATTTAAGTAATGTTTTGATAAATATTTATACACATATATATACATATTGTATGTCAAAAGTTAAAAATAAATTATATATAAATAAATTTTGTATTAATTAAAAATAGTATTAAATATATGATATATATATATTTTGAATTACAATATATCAAACAAAATTGTGTCCTAAACACTATAGACATTAAAGTTATGATTTTCATATCAAATGTTGATTCACTTTTTAACAATTGTTAAGATAATCACCAAGACAATATTTAATAATTTGTTTTTAGCAAACATTAATATTGATAATGATAAATTTACTTATATATATATATATATATAGTTGTATTTTATATTATTATTATTATTATTATCATTTTGTACAACTAATATATTGCTTATAAATAATAATTTATAAATATTTGTCACAAACTTTTCAATTCATACATTTCACAAAACATTTCACAGTTTGACACAACTTATAAGTATTAAAAAAAATAACAAACATTTACTCTATTTATTAATGTATTGACTACAGTATTTAAATCATTATTACAAACTATTATAATTTACAGTACAGTACTGTACTATACAGTGATATAACTATTATTTATATTCAATATTAATAATTTATAATAATTTATAATAATTAAAAATATATTAATATATTTTTGTTAATATACTGTATAATAGCTATGTACTGTGTCATATACAGTTTATTTTGATATTTAATAAATTTAATGATTAATATTTTWAAAAAATTATTATTTTAAGAAAAAATGAGGTAGATTCATTGATTGATTTTTATTTTATTTACATATTTGACACTAAAAAAACATTAGCAAATAATTTTATTTATTATTAGATTTTTTTAATGTTGATATAAAACATTTAAACGTTAATTCATTTAAATAAAAATTATTCAATTATATCACATATAGTTCTGATATAAATATATTTTATGAACTGTTTTTTTTTATTTAAATACATAGGTTATAATTAGTAGAAACTTAATATTGTAGTTCAAACTAATAAATTTTGTTTTAAAAAAATGAAAAAAGTTTAGTGACTCAAAACAAATACTCATCAAATATATAATTTAATACAATTGTGAAAAATTATATCACAATAAATTCATATCTTATTTTTACTATTAGTAATACATGTATTAGGATAATATATATATATATATAATTATTTTGCAAAAAAATAATAATAATAAAAACAATATAGCGCATTTTACTTTATTTTAAAAATAGTTATTGTAATTTATTCAATATATATATATAGGATAAGTATTAATATATACTGTACTGTACAGTATGTCAAAGGGACGGCAGTTAAAAACATAATATTTAATATATATAATAATAATCTCTAAGTTATATAACTGACAACAATAATACTAACCTGTATTACTCAGCATATAATTTTTAATTTGTTTTTGTTTTGTTTGTTATATTTTGTTGAATTATAAGTTTTATCAAAATCTATTAATAAAATTTAATGATTTATATAATTTTTTTTTAATAAGTAACAAGTAATAAATTTTGATTTTAATTTAAATACAATATTATTACCGGTAATGGTTAATAAAATTTTGTAAATTCACACAAAATAAAAGTTATACAAAAATGTTAACAACAAATTTAAATATTACTTACTTGTAATTTTCTTTAATATATTTTTATTTTATATATATAATATATTGAAATAAATTGAACAAGATCATCAACAACATATTAATTCTATGTATTTTTATTTTTAATTTTAATATAATTTTCATAAAAATATAACTATTATTATCTTTTTTGTTTTGTTTTGTTTTGTTGTATATTTGTTAGCAGTAAGTAATTTTTCAAACTCAATAAATATTACAATTATTATCAATATATGTATCATCATATTTAAAGAATTAACAATATAGTTTTTAAATATATATATATATATTTATATTTATATAAATGAAAAAAAACTTATAAATAAAATGAATAAATAATTAAAATATGTGTAAAATTATATAAATATGTACAAGTTAATATTTAATAATAATAATAATAATAACAAATAAAAATAATGATAACATGTTGGGAAAAAAATCTAATCAAATACAATAATAATTATTTAAAAAAGTAAAATAAAAATAAAATGACTACCGGTTATCATTCACATGATTTATCAAATCATATAATATTATCGATATTATTAGTATTATTATTATCATCACTAAAAAAATGTTTGTTTGTAATTAATTGTAATTAAATCAAAAAAATTCATTTATTAATAGCTATTTTCATGACCGGCCAGAATGTATAGATTGGATGCCACACTAGTATCGTGTGTGGGCCGCGACTCAAGTACGACAATACGGTCAGAGCCGAGTAGCCGAAAGTGGCGACTCTGATCATTGATCTCTTGGACCACTTCGTTGTTCTTAAACGATCGGCCCTGCATTCCGTGCTCGTGAAATGCCAACACACAGTCAGTCAGACATACTAATCAAATGACAAAATCAATAAATTAATTATTAAATTATTATAACATTGTTAGCGATAATACTGATTTGGAAAACATTATAAATTATTCATAGATATTATATATATATATATTGAACTAATGTTAAGTAATAACTAATAGTAACACCACTTCATTACCAATTGATTTAATTTGAAAGTCAAAGTGAAGTTCCGCTGGTTGTCGACGACTTGATTTGAGTTTTCCCTGAAGATTGACTAACTTTACGCAATCTATTTAAAAGTAAATCATTAAATATGGTATAAAAAATAATTTATAACTATAATGATAATAATAATAAATAAAATAAAATGATAAAAACATATCAATAAAAAACACATACTGTCGTAACAGACAAGAATGGTATCCTTTTCTAACTGATTGACACTAATAATATTGAGTGAGTCGTGTCGGGCGACAATAGTTTCGGTTCCGTCGCCAAACTGGTCGTTATCGGAACAATCGTTAAACCAATTGGTGGTTGAGTTTAAGTGAATCAAATTCAATTGTAGTGCCCGATCGTCTTCGTAGCACTTTTTCACACCCATACATATCATTGGATACTCCATATCTTGAGTGATGATCATCTCAAATACATCCAATTCAGTGGGTATGTAGAGTTCAAATTGCTATAAWWTATRTATATATATATTTGAATAATAATGGTGTTAAATAAATAACAATTTATAAATTCTGTATTAAACACTTACCTTCAATAACATAAACTTATTCAATGGATTATACCATTGCATTAGAAATATGCCGTTAGCAGTGGCACCGCATAAATATTTGTAACCGTTATACGGGTTTCGTCCGACACAACATTTAGTACAGTTTTTAGTGTCCGACACTTTTGTCGACGATATAAATTTGCGTGGCATCAGACGCTCCGGTATTTTATTGATCATTGAGTCAACTGGAAGACCGAACGATACGTTTTTCTTTGAGTGCAATGTCATGAGGTCGTGCCGATACAAGTATGCAGTTTTACCCGATAATGACATCAATACGTTTTTGATGACAAACAACCAAACGGTTTTCCTCGGGTATAACTGATCGATGCTTGCGTCGTGCAGTTCGTTGAGATTTAAATAATATATACCTTCATCACAGCCTACAGTAATGGGGTTCAGTTAATATTAGTTTATATCAGATGATGACAATATTCATTGACAATAACTATCAATTGAAGGTTACGGTTGAATCAGTTAAAAACATTACCTAATAGAATGTGTTGGTCATGGGTGTCGGGATGCACCCAACTGGCCGAACAATTGATTTTTAACGGACATTCGTTGAATACTTTTGAGAAACAGGCGCCCATATGAACCTTTGGTGTGGGCGGCAGTCCATTGACGGTGGCGGGCGGTGAGTTCTGGGCATTGACCCGTTGTTTATGACGGTCGCGACGTCGCGGTGGTGCCTCAGGAGGTACCGCTGATTCACTGTCGTTACTATTATTATCACTGTTTGACAAACTGATCAGTGGTTGGCCGCCACCGCTCGAGCCGTTCAACTGAGGCGTTGACGGAGGTGTTGAGTATTCATCGTCGTCKATGTGAACCAACTCTAATGGTATCGATTTGCTATCATTGCATACTTCGCCTAACAACTGATCCTAAATATGCAACAAAAAATAGATAATTGTTTAAATAAATAATTTAAATCATAATTAAATAATCAATTAACAATAAATATTTAAATACAAAAACAAAAATTAGCAAAAAAAACATCTTATATATRTATATATAATGTTTAGGAAAGTTTAACTAAATTAAAATTATTTGAGTATAATTGAAAAAATCAAATAAACGAAAATAGCAATAACGATAATAATACAATAATAATAATAATACATTATTTATAAATTATATAATTTGATAAATAATTTATGCAAACATCAATACAAATTTTGAATTTGAAATAAAATTTTGAAAATAAACAAAATAATTTATTTTTTTAATCTAATTTTTTAAGATAAAATCTTACGACAGTATTGGTACTCCAATCTATAAAATCATCGTTTGGCGTATAATTTGTATTCAAGTTGTTTTGATAATTAAATTTAAAATTATGACTCCTAAATATACTATTATTATTATTATTATTAATTATATTATTATTATTGCTATTATATGGAGAGCTCGTAGTAGTATTTGTGGTAATATTCAAGCGAATCTGTGTTCGGGTGCTGTCATCCAGTAATTTATTGCTGGAATAGACTGGCGGCGGAACCAGTGGTTGTTCGACATTACTGTCGACAAACTGTTGTACAACCGGTAGCCTAGCAGTCAACACCCGATCCCGACCTAGCCGTGCGATGCCACCGCCAGAAGCCGCCACACCAAACACCATGTGCTCGATAGCGGCGGCGGCGGCAACGGCAGCACCTGTCGAGTCTGGTATTCGTGTTCCTCTCCGCCCAATGGGAACAGATTTATTAACTCTGTCCCAACCGATCGGCAGCTTTGCATACAGACAGACACACACACAGAGGTTTGTGAAAAATTATGGATATTTTTTTTTGTAAAATCATAACAACGATCACAGAAATAATAATAATTATTACAACAAAAAATTAGGTTTAAATGTCAATTACTTTTGCAGGAGATCCAAATGGTTCAATGGGAAGGGTTTGTCTGAATTAAAAAAAAATATATTAAAATTTATAAATTACCTTAAATTATGTTTTAAACTATAAATTATTAAATGATTTATTGCTTACTGTGAAGAATATTGTCGCAAAGCTTTGTCCAATGCTTGAAGACTGTCTTCATGTCCGCTAAAAAACATAATATACAGAAAAATCAATAACTATATACCGGTATTGATATTGTAGTTATAGTTTTAGTTAGATCTACGGTATATACTAACCGTTGAAGTAGTTCTTCATCGACAATCTCAAGAAGTGATCTATTAATTCAAAGATAAATAATTTTTTAACATAAAAATAATATTACAGATAATTATAATAATAAATTAGTAGTATATTAATTACATGCAACTACCGATAATAAAAACAAACAAACAATTAATAAATTATTAAATATTATTATAATAAATTCATTTAAATTATTTAACAAACATTATTACGGTATCACAAATGACACATAATTTTTCATTCATTATATAAATACAAATAATATATTTATACAAACCTTCGTCGCATTTGTTGACTAAATGTGTGTATGTTTTGATATTTTTCAGTCATTTTTTTTTAATTTTGAGAAAAATTACAATATGTTAATATAATTAAATTTATATAAAAATTATATTAAAAAAAATATTCTAATATATCCTTTTTCATATATATATCCTTATTAGTCGAGAAAAAAGCATATAATTTTTTTAGATAATCAAAAAATTGATAAATCAATTGACACTAACTTTTTAATTTGTTCCGACTCTGCGTCCGATTCCATCCAAGCAGTGGCCAAATCGTAGCCACTATTGTTGCTATCGTTGACTAAACCCCAGGCAACTGACACATCGGTGGGCTTCTCTTTTTCGGTAACATTGGAAATGGATGTCAGCAATGGAGCCTAAAAAAATAATGGACAAAAAATATCGGTAATTACTGGTAATAAAGTAGTTATATAAAGCTATATATATATATGTATTTACTTCAAAATTAATGCTTTCCATATGCAGTTCGGATCGTGTCTTCACCCGCGACCGCACCGACCGTTTCGAAGATATCCTCTGTGGTACGTCGCACACGAGCTCGTCGTCGGCGTCCAACTCGTGGTGATGGCCATTGTTAAAGTTGTGTGGATTGGCCACCTTATCGAGTAGTTCGCGCATTAGTCGTCGACTTAATTCCGGTTGGTGGACAAATGGATGAAGCAATAGTCGCTCGGCCGACGGCCGCTTCTTGGGATTCTTCGTGAGCGCCATTTTTACAAAATGATGAAAGTTTGTCGACCAGTGATTCCGATCTTTGAGTTGTGGCGGCTTAAAGCCTGACTTAGACATAAGGAACAGTGCTCGCATCGGATGCAAATCAAACATTGGCGGCTGCAGTTCGGCCAACTCAATGGACGTAATACCGACAGCCCAAATGTCGCACTGATGATTGTAACCGCCTTTTCGTTCGACGGCCGCCACTTCCGGCGCCATCCAATAGGGTGTGCCAATGAAAGACTTTCGTTTGTTAATGGTTTGTGTGATCTGTGCCGACACACCAAAGTCGGCCAGTTTGACGTCGCCGTCTTCGGTTAGTAAAATATTGGCGCCTTTGATGTCGCGATGCATTTTGCCCATTGAGTGCAGATATAGGATACCCTTCAGTGTCTCTCTGCAAACATATGCAATCTGTGGTTCACCTAAAATGTTTAAACAGAAATGATTTTATCATTTGAGACATTAATTGATCCAAAATCGACATAATATACTGTATATACAGTATATATTGTTTATTTATAATCAAAACCGGCGGTAGCTTTTGTCAACCTTTTTTTTTAAAACAATTGTTATCAAATAATATATGACTAAATTATCGGTAATTACGGTACAATTGTATATAAAATTATTAAAAGATAACTCCGGTAACTCTATACAAAAAATATACCGATTTATATAATTTTAATTTCAGCAACTTAACTTACTGTAATTACCGGTAATTTAAAATATAACATATCATTTAATATTACAAACTACCGGTAATACCTGGTATAATAAATTTATAATATTAATTATTTTTAAAAATTTATTTATAGTAATAGTCTATCATTAAAAATCTTGAACTTAATATATATTTTATCGTAATTTTTTCAGTAATAAAATAAACCAAATGTTTGTATTGCTAGACCTAAATATATTATTATTAATTGGTAGACAAGTACCCAAAAAAAAGCTACCTGTGCTCTCCCTCTCTCTTATTATATGATATAACCGTAATATATAATATACCCAATGGTCCGGTACAGTGATAGATGTCCTGTAGGGAACCGCCGCCACAAAACTCCATACAAATCCATAGTTTATCTCTGCGAAGATATGAGCCGAAGAAGGCCACAACATTTGAATGGCGACAGTCTTTCATCATTAGTATCTCCTGTTGGATGACATGAAAGTCGTCTCCCGGTTCCAGTTTGATAATCTTGATGGCCGCCAATTCACCCGTACAAACACGTCGGGCCTAAATAATAAGTCATCAATCATTAATCATAGGACATCATTATAAGTGGACATACCTTATAGACATCACCGTAAGTGCCCGAACCAACCCTTTGGATCAGATCGTACTCTTCTTGTGGATTACGACGAGATATGTCTAATGGTTGAGCCATTGAGTCTTTTTTTGGGGACACCACTGATGATCAACAAAAACAAAACAACCAAATGGTTGTATGATTAATATATATGTCTTGAGAGGGTTGGATCAGTGACAGTGATGTCTGTTTGTGTTAATCATAATTCAACAGTTTTGTCGTCAATCAGATAGACTTAACATCACTTAAAAAAAAAGTTATCAATTGTTTTACATAATAATTATTATTATATGATATAAACATAACTACAGTATTATTATTATTATTATTATTAATATCACAACAATTACTCACTCAATGCATAGTATTTGTATGGTATGTGTAATACCGTAATAATAATCATTGCTATGGTTTTTACTATTAAATATATTGTATTATGTAATTATACATATATTCTACTGTAGTTTTACTATTAATATTTAAAAGTACACTAAATTTAATGCACTAATAACACTATTATTGTGATTTTACTGTAGTTATATCAATAAAGACTAGACAGTGCTGTAGACTATGGGTAAGTAATAAATATCCGAAACCGATATTAAACATTGCACTATTTTTTTTATTTGCAAAAGGGTATTATTAAAATTACAAAATATAACATAAATAAATATTTAAAATAAGCAAATTTCAAAACATTAAAATAAAAAAATAAAATATCTAATTCAGATATCTTTATAATTATTTTTAGATTAAATTAGATTAAAATTAATACCGAAATAAAATAAATGTTTTATATATTTTTATGTTATACTTATTATACTTAATATATTTTTACAAGTATTTGTCAATAATTTATTTTGATTAATGTTTTTTTTGTAACAAGATCAGTTTAAATCAACAACAAAAAATCTATACTTTATGGGTTGGATTTTTTTTTAATATAAAGATTTTTTATTTTGGTTTTAGTTTTTCTAGTCTAATATGTATTTAATATGTTTGTTGACTGACAGCGCTCTCAATACAGTATAACCCGAACCGAACATATGATTCTTGTATTAATTACGTCTAATTTAATATAAATACAGTAATAAATATTATATATTTTTTAAAATAATAATTTATTAATTTTATTAAATAAAAAATTAATTTTATTGATAATTAAATGATTTTTGTATAACTTAAAAAAAGTACAAATATATGTGTATGAGATTACATGCATTACAACATTATATTGGGTTATGATTTTTTAATATAAAATAAAATAAATACTGCAATTTAAATGCATATTTAAATTTAAAAAAATAAATTTAGCTGAAAATAAATATAGTTTCGATAAATATATTATCGTAATTAAACTAATTAATTAATTATAATTATTTTTAAAAAATACACTTAAGTTTTGAGATAATACCACAAAAAAATGATTTTTTAAAATATTTATTTATATATAAGAAAGAGAGATGTCATGTGTTTGGTTGAGATTACTGAGAGATGTCGTGGAGAGAACGCGAGGTTCGGCCAATCAAGCGGTGGTCACTGTGTCCACGGCTACAGTTTCACGACGGGTGCGAATATTGTTGAATAGTAGAGCACCCGAACTGAATAGCGGATCCAATAGTGTACGGATAAGTCCACTCCAAATCTGATTAATAATAAAGAAAACAAATTAGAAAATAAGAAAAAAAAGTTTTCAAATAATGTTTAATCAAAAAAAAAATTAATTAAAAATTATTAATTTAATTTGCCCTAAATTTAAATGCATTGTAAGTTTTTTCTTAATTAATTTTTAAGTTTTAAAAACATTTTTTTTAACTGGATGTAACTGACTCTACAGTACAATACTGTATACATAAAATTATATAAAAATTATTTTTTAAATTTATATAAAATTAATTTTTTTTAATACTTACTCTGTGAACATAATGAAGGATAATGTCGAGCACTCGTAGGGCTGGAGTCAGAAACCAAATGGTGAACAAATTGATGAAAGCAAATACCAGTGCCCACAACAATGCCAATGGTATGGCTATGAAGGCAGCAATGAGACGGTAGAACCAGAATCGGGTTGCATTGAACAATAGATACGATAGACGCCAAACAAACTCAAAACCTGTTAAATTTTATGGTTAATTTTTTTTAATGGATTAGATTAGCCTACAATATATTTACTATAAATTGTATTTAATTTTTTTTAATTGGGTCCCTATCCGAAAAACAGTACCGTACTATTAAATTATGTTATTTAGTTTAAAAGATGATAAATACTATACATATAAATTATATACATAAATTTCAAATTCAAGAAAATGTATCGTTTTTTATCTAACAATTTAATTTTTTTATATTTATTTTACATATATTTCTAATAATAATAACTTTAGTTATTTTTGTTTTTTTTGTGTTATAGTATTACCGTGAGTTGGATCCGGTTCGCCCAATACATCCTCAAAAGTGATCTATATATTGTTTGTTTGTTTTTTTAAATAAATAATTAAAAATAATTTTAAGATTCATATTAATTGGACAGTTGGGTAATGTTATGTAATGGTTGAGTACTGTATATAATTTTAATACATTAATATGTTGATTGACGTGTTTTTCGTCTCTATCCAAGACATTGAGTCCAATTGTGAAGTTTTGTGTGCATAAGTCAATCGATCGCTTAGTTGTCTCTTTAACCACTTTCTCCTTCTTCTCCTTCTTTTTCTTTTCTATAGAAAATATATATAATATTCATATAATTAAATTAAATTTTTTTTTATAAAAATCATTAAATCAAACCTTTTTTGTCTTTAGTTTCGTTGACCTCTTTCTTCTCGTCGTTATTGTCGACGTTTTTGGTCTCCAATTCAATCTTCTCCGGTGTTGTTGTTGTCTCTGTATCTTCTAATAGAGGAACAGATGACTCATTCAGATTGCATTTAGATCCACTTTTACTACTACTTTTGGTTTCCGATGCCATTGTTAATTGATTTTTTTGGTGATTATTTATCGTTTTGATGCTTTATAATGATATAATATAAAGGATCCGATTCACTGATTAAACTTCAACCAACAATTTTAATGAATGTTTTTCAAACAAAATATATGCTTTCCTTGTGAAGCACCTGTCGTTTACAAATAGAAATGTATTTATTATATATGAATTCTATACCCAACTAATATATTTTTGCAATTGTTGTAAACTTTTTTTTTATTATGTCATCTATTTTATTTATCTACAATTATTGTTAGCTCAAAACATATTTAAATGGCATACTTTATTATTTAATGCTGTATATAAAACTTAAGCTTTAAAAAATCTATTAGAAAAATTTTAATAAATTTAATAGTACTATAATTATATTAATAATTTTATTTTGGTAATAATCCAATTTTGTGAATTTTCTAATTACCGGTAATGATATCAAAAAACTATATATTGATTAAATAATAATAATTACATAAAAACATTAATTTACTTTTAAAAAAATGTTAGAATAAATAATTTATATATTACACATTTTATTAGACATGTTATATAATTTATCATAATATAAATATATGCTTTAAAAAATTTAATATTTTATAAATACTTTTTTCTAATAAAAGAGTTATTTTTTAAATGTATTGGCACTTTAAAAAAGATAAGTATCCCACGATTTTAAAGCTATTTAAACATCATTATCATAATATCTGATAATATAATAATATTTATATACAGTATATATAGTTCAGTGTATATTATCCTAGGCTCTTTAATATTTATAGTGAGTCATACATTTAATTATAGGTTTGTAGATATATATGTTGGTATAATAAGCAGAGATATAAATTATATATATATACAGAATATAAATTTATACAAAGCCTCAGCCCATCCCATTCACCCCTACCCTCAGTCTCTCTCTTTCTCACTCACTCACTCACTCACTCACTCACTCACTCACTCACTCACTCACTCACTCACTCACTCACTCACTCACTCACTCACTCACTCACTCACTCACTCACTCACTCACTCACTCACTCACTCACTCACTCACTCTCTCACTCACTCACTCACTCACTCACTCACTCACTCACTCACTCACTCACATTATTATTCATCATAGTATAAACAGTATCCAGAAAAAAATGTTTCACTGTTTTTGCAAATAATATACTGTATAGTGTTGTCTACAAAGTGATAGTCAAAAAAAAAGTTATATACAACTGAAACAGTCGGCTAAAGTCAAGGTCGGTTAAAGACGACTTTCCAGATATACTATTGGGCTAAACCATTAAAACTATTTAAAATACACAAAAACACATTATTACACTATACCAGCACCGGGGGTACCATCATATTTACTGTATATATATAGATATAACATGTATATTATTGACATGTTATATATATATATCTGCTGCAATCAATTACATTTTCACTATTAAAGGTGCTAGAGCATTTTTTAAATAGATTTAATCACAAAAAACACACTACACAACATTTTACACTTATATACAGTATACGTTATGTAGGTGTTTACTAACACAACTACCTGTCCAAGTTAATAAACATTTATATAAATTAAAACAATAATTTAAAGCTACAATTTGCGATACTATATAGTAAATACAAAATATTTGTATTATTAAAAAAATTTAAATCACTTTATTTTGTCTAAAACAATTTGTATCTTATGCTTTTATAAATTGTTATATATTAAATAATTTAATAAATTCAATGAATTATTATTTTTTTAGAAATATAGTTTAAATCAAATACATTTATATAATATAATTTTAATTAATTCTATGATTAGAAACTTTTAAATCATTATTCATTTAAAATTAAATTTTATTTTATATATTATTAATAATTTTTTTTTAATTAAACATGAATAGAATTATAATATAAATAAGTCAATATAAATTTATTATAATTGTATTGATTTAGAAAAAAGTTTAATTTTTATGTATAAAAGTTTTAGATTTATAGCATATTTATAGAAATATAAAAAAATTTAATATTTTGAATATTTAGACAAAATAAATACATACCTATTGACAATAAACGTTGTAATTTTGTTGATTTACGACAAAATAAATGAAATACAATTATAATTATCTATAAAAATATATATAAAAATCTATATTTATTTATAACAAACCGATGTTAAAATGTTGTGAATTAAAACTTTGTGTAACAACAAGTATTACTGTTTAAACTTCAATAAAAAGTTGTTTTCAATTGAATTGAATTTTTTTTTGAAAAAGTTTTGAACAAAAGTTTATACTTTAACTTAACGTATGTGTAGAGTATGTGCAGTGCTATGTATGTGAACACCAGATATAAATGAGAGGAACCGCACCCAATATATAACAATAAATGGCTGTTTTCTGTTTGGTGTGAGAGAAGCACTGGGCACAGGCAGGCATCCCATTCCCGGGAGTCTACATATTCCACACACATATACATATCAACAGTTGCCAGTGTTCCCAAAATTCATTGCACTGTATTTTTTCAAATATCCAGATACTAACCAATGGGGTGTCTGAGAGATCATATATACGATAATATCATCTCAATTGATGCATATTTTTTCCCCTAACCTTTCACATACATAAATATTTTGCATACAATTTAAGAGTATATACTGTATATATAATATAATATTATATATATATAAACTGCATACATAAATATGTAACTTTTTGTTTTGTTTTATTGCTTTTTTTAAATAATATAAAAAATTATGTAGTAATAAATAACGAACTAAAAGTTTTACTAAAAAATAAATAGTTATTTAAAATATTTATATCAATTATTTTTAAAAAATTAAGCTATTAGTAATTTTCAAAAATATGATAAAATCATTAGTTTTCAAAACATTAATTAACAAAATACAGTTACATTCACACAAATATATATATATATATATATATATATATATATATATATATATATATATATATATATATATATATATATATATATATATACTGTATATAAGCTACATAGATACATATACCCCATGTGGCTATTAAATATGTAAAATAATTTATCATTTTAATTTATAATTTAATAAAATAAAATAAAATAAAGTTATATTAATAGTAATTCTTCTCTGAAAAAATATGTTTAATATATTATATACTGTATAGTGTATATATATTTATATAATTAGTTAAATAATTAAGTTATTTAAAAAAATATTTTGTTAAAATTGTTAATAACAAAAATTAAAAAAATTAGTAAAATCGACATTTAAAAAGTTATAAATAATTAAAAAAAACAAAAATATTGAAATGAATTTATTACAATATATATTTAGAAATTTAATAAATGTAAACAAATTATTTAAATATTTTATTATATTTAGTTTTGTTTGGCATCTTTAACGTAATTGTCGAGCACTGCTTTAGCCGTTTTGGTTACCCGTAGATAGGAATCGGTAATTCTGGCCAAAACATGCAAAAAGTTGGTGACAAACACACCACCGCCACTCTTATTAATCTTCGGCGGCTTACCGTCCATACCAGTACTGTTGACCACTTGGCTGACTTCGCTCATCATTGTCTGGCCTAACGATGTGGCCATATTGACGTTGGCCAGTATAGCATTGGCCGTCTCCTGGAACGGTACGGCAGCGGCGGCCATAACACTCTGTAAATGGTTGGCCCGTTGGTCACCATTTTGCGTCAGTTCGTCCATCTTTTTGTGTGACTTTAGATACAAATCATTTAATTCTCTCTCAAATGATATAATTTCTTCCTCATAGTCTTTGACCGGTTTAACCAAGTCTTGACAATTAACTAAATTTGCAATAACTATAATAATACAAGTTTTCAACAATTTTGATGACATTTTTTTTAAAAAAAATATTGACTCTAAATTATTTTAAAAATTAAAATGAAAAAATATAAAATAATAAGACAGAATATATTTATAAATATAAACTTTTTTACTATTTTATGTGCTAATTGTTTTTATTATATATGTTTTTTAATTTATCATTAAAATAAACATGTACATAATGTATGGTTTTATATAAAAAATAATTTTATTTAATGTGCTAATGTTTTTTTTGTTGGTTCAGTGTCCTTTCTTGAAACATATTTTTTTATAATAATTAAAATAAATTATCATAGTTTTTGAATATACTAAAAAAATTCAATTTATTTACTATAACTATACTTTTAGATTCTATAGATTTTATTGTTTATTAAATATAAGATAATAAAAAAACAATTTTCACTAAAATTATCAATAAATAAACTTTAGTAAGTAAATAATATTAAGTTATAATGTTTATTTTATTTATAACAAATTTTTATAAACCAATTCTAATAGAATTGTATAGAAAAAATAAATAAAATTATATATATAAATACAGATTTAATGTTAATAAAAATTTATAGAATTTTATTAATTAATAAAATTATACAAATTATATATAAAAATTATTAATACATTATATAATATTGTAATTATATATTAATAATATAATCAATTTGATTATTTTTGTTGATGCCATATATCATCCATCATATAAATATATTTAAGATACGAATCAGACAACTTAGATAAGATAGTCATAAAACGTTGCATTGAATGACCAGCACTGCTGCTACTACTGCTGCTACTACTACTTGAGCTACCGGTGCCCGAGTTGGTACCCGACGGAAACAGACTGCCAAAGTTGTCTTGAATATTGACCGCTTGGCCAACCATTTGTGTCCATATGTTGACCATATTAAGCATGTTTTGGTTAATAACTTGATCATTGATATGTACAATACTTAAATTTCCAAGTACAGTACCCGGATTAATCAAATTAAATATATTGGTAGGAAAATTACTCGGTACAGGTGCTTTATTATTATTATTATCATTATAAACTAATTTATTATTATTATTATTATTAACACTAGATTTTAATGTTAAACATAATATATAAGTTGTATTTAATAAGAATAAGTTTACAATTAAAAGATAACGAATTATGATAATAGGACTCATTTTTTTTGAACACAAAACAAATTGTATATATTTTATACAAAAAAAAAATATTGTTTTTATAATAAAGATATTTAATTTATTAATAATATGAATGAAAATTTATTTTAGTAAATTATATTTTTTAAAAAATAATTAACCTACAATTATTATATATATATATATAATATTTTTTATAAATTATTAATATACTTAGTGCATTAAACTTTTCAAATTTGTTAAAATAATTTTTTTAATGCAGTAAATTTTTAAATACTGCTTATAGTTTTATATTTAAACCAAAAAAACATGTATTTAAAATTAAAATAACTTTTTAAAAAACAATTTTTGCTTAAATAGTATGTTTAAATCTAAGATTTATAATTTAAAAAATAAATAAATCATATATCTAGTGATAATTATATTAAATTAATTTTATTTATTATCATTATTATTATTATTTATATTTAGCAAGCTTATTATTTAAAAAAAAATAAAAACATGATAATATATATCATATATATTATATTAATGGGAAACCTAGCTATTTATGAAATTGTTTGATATTTTAATATTATATAATATTTAAAAAAAATTGTTTTCATATTATTGGCGCTTTTCATTAGGATTTTAATCAATATATGTGTGACGTATAACATATGGGAATATACGCTATTGTAAACACAATTACCAAGAATTAGTAATATAATCATCATTTCATTAATACATTTTATACACAAAAATCAATATAACTATTAATATGTTATTATTATTATATGAATTCAACAATAATTTTATTACAGTATTATTCATAAAACAATTCCTACAATAAAATAACAACAAAAATACTATTTTAGTTAAACTTTAAAATTAAATTTTCATATTTATTAGTTTATTATTATAATAATTTGTTGTTAATATTGTTAATAATTATTTAATATATATTTTTTAAATAATTAGTTTATATTTTGATTATATAACATAATTTGTGTTGAAATGTGTTTCTCTGTTTGAAAATATTGATGAAAATATTGTATACATTAAAATGTTAATTATATAAAATGGTACCAAATGTTCGGTATTGCTATGTTTGATGAAATGTTACGCAATGTGTAGTGTAGTTATCGTATGCTTTAGTATATGTAATGTATTGTATTGTTAGTGACATTTAAATGGGTAATGCATTCAAAACACATTACTATAACACACTATAGCATACATTACTACGCAATGCTATATTCAATTGAATAGTCAATCCATTGCATCACAACATCAGTTGAATTGAATAATACATTGAAAGCAAACAATTGTTTTGTGTTTTTGTTTTGTTTTGGATTATTATTATTCAATAGAAAACATGAAATGTTGGACACAATTGTTGTTATAATTACCGATTATTTTCATATATGACTGACCAGTGGTCAGTTGTTGACCCGCGCGTGAAATAGTGTGACAAAAGTGTTCATTCAATACAATCATCACATCAACAAAAATGACTTCACCGATGGCCGCCAGTGGTCAACAACAACAACAACAACCGTATGTCCGGATTGTTGAACAGCCGGCCAAATGTGCCCTACGGTTTCGCTACGAGTGCGAGGGCCGTAGCGCCGGCAGTATACCCGGTTCGGCGGCCACTGCCGACAACAAAACCTATCCGTCGATTCAGGTGTGCAACTATCGGGGCGGCGCTGCCGTAGTAGTGGTGTCGTGCGTAACCAAAGAACAGCCGTATCGGCCGCATCCGCACAATCTCGTGGGCAAAGAGGGCTGCAAGAAGGGTGTCTGTACAATGGTTATCAACAATCAGGACATGATCTGTTCATTTACTTCATTGGGCATACAGTGTGTCAAACGCAAAGACATCGAAGACAGTCTCAAACTACGGGAATCCATAAAAGTTGATCCATTCAGAAGTTAGTATCGAATCCATTGATTTTTTGTCTATT
Source organism: Oppia nitens (assembly GCF_028296485.1). Taxonomy (NCBI): domain Eukaryota; kingdom Metazoa; phylum Arthropoda; class Arachnida; order Sarcoptiformes; family Oppiidae; genus Oppia; species Oppia nitens. The sequence goes on from NW_026533250.1 coordinate 144,794, forward strand.
GTTTTATTTGTTGATTTGAATCTTAATTTCTTATGTTATATCATATAAACAGCTGGTTTTGCACACAAGTCTCAGTCGTCGAGTATTGATCTGAATGTCGTGCGACTATGTTTTCAGGTGTTCATCGAAGGTCCCGAACGGGACAAGTTTACCGTTCAATTGCCGCCAATTGTTTCCGATTTTATTTACGACAAAAGTATGTTTTTTTTGTCTGATCTATTTTTAAAATGTTTTTTGAACCATTCATCTGATTATCTTATTTTTTTTACCATTTGATGACACAGAGGCCATGACAGAGCTGATCATAACAAAGTTGTCTCACTGTTCGGCGCCCTGTATTGGCGGCAAAGAGATGATACTGTTGTGCGATAGAGTGACCAAAGATGACATTCAGGTGCGCTTCTATGAGGAACAAAACGGTCAACTCGTTTGGGAAGCGTTAGCCGAGTTTGCACCGACCGACGTCCACAAACAAGTGGCCATTTGTTTTCGTACGCCACGCTATTGTCGGGACGACTTGAGCCAACCCGTTTCAGTGATGCTTCAATTGCGTAGACCATCCGATGGTTGCCTATCTGATCCGCGAGCCTTTCAATTGTTACCTAAAGAGGTAGATCCCGATGGACTCAATAGGAAACGTCAGAAGATAGACGAAGGTTTTCTCAAAAGGTTTATGACTGAGTCCTCCTATCTAAACGTGACTACCGGAGGTGTCGGGCCATCCAATGTTAGTCCCGTTTCGCCGAAAGGGGAGCCATTTTCTGTGCCACGATATGTGTCATCTAATATTAAAGTGAGTTATTGTGACTATAATATAGTTTTTCATTGAAAAAATTAATTGATTTGTTTGCAAACAAATTATTTTGAATAAAACAGATGGAACCGTTAGGTCTGACAGCTATTGATAGTCAAAACGTGTTTCAGACATCAACTCTACCACCACTTACTTCATGGCAACCGTCACCACAATCAGCGACGACGACGACAACGACCACTTCATCACAGTTCATGACACTATCGCCACATAGTATTGCACAACAATCTAGATCTCCAATGGATATGCTTTTGTCACAACAACAACAACAAGACTATAGATTGCAAGCTTCTCCTCAATCTCAGACATCACAGGACAACACAACTGATTATTTGATGGCAACTGATCCACAATCGCAGTCCACACTACAGCCACTTTCATCTACAACATTGACACCACTTTTCGACATTAGTATCGGTAATATTGTCCAACAATATGGCAATAGTTTGCCAATCGACTCAAATATGAATAATAGGAATAATGCCAATAATCTAAACATCAATATCAATACATTGTCTAACAATAACGATACGGTTTCTGATGAAGTGATGGACAAATTTGACTCTTTAGGACTCGAAGGCATTGACACATCGGAACTATTGACTGACATTAACTTTAATTCGTTTACTTCGACATATATGGCAGATATGATGGATTCGGGACCCAATATCGGTCCCAATAACCAAGCGTCCAGTTCTCTACAAACACCTGATTTGAATACTGGCACTACTGATGACAACTCAAAGAATCTGATGGCAAATCCACTACAAATGCAATCATTGCATAGACGACTAACAACACATTTCGATGCAAATTGCGATAAAATTAATAATAATTAATAATTTTAGTATTTATTGTTTTATGTTATTATATTATGAATTTTATAAAATCAAACAGCTATTTATTATTACTATTATTATTATCGCAATAATAACTATTGTTTACTTAAGTATCAATTGAATCTTTTAAAAAACTGTATTACAAAAAAACAACAAAAAATACTCAGATTTTTTTTTATAATCAACACAATTATTATAATTATGTGGTCAACAAATTTAAAATTACAAATTGTATTTACAATTATCTCTAATCTTAAAAAATAGTATTTATGTATTAATTTAGTATTTTTTTATAACAAATATTCATACATTCCTTTTTTTAAAAAAAGTATTTACTTATATATATATATATTTATATTTTTTTGTTTATTTTATGTCTTATAATATCAAAAATAATAACTTTTGTATATTTTATTACTTACACATAGAGATTATTCATATCAAACATAAAAACATTTTATTTTTTCAGATTTTAATTATTATTATTATTTTAGTTTACCATTTATATGTTTATTCATTAGTTTATTTATCTATATATATATGTGTATATTTATATATAATAATTATAATATTATTACATTACTTAACGGGAATTATTTTTGTTTATAAAATAATGATTTGAAAAAATTTTTTGTTTAACGTTTGTGTTATTGTTGTTGTTGTCAATAATCATATGGTGTTTGTTAGACATCAAAATTATTTGAAATTTCAATTTTTTAAAATTATTCATTAATGAAACAATATATATATATATATACTGTATAGAAAATAAATGAGTGGTTTGCAGTTGTTTTGTAAATTTTAAAGTTATTTATTTAGTTAAAACAAATTAAAAGTAAGGGTTACACAAGTTTTAAGTATATTTTAATAATAGTTGAGACAGTGATGAGTTAGTTGTAGTTTAGTGACAACACTATTGATTGTTAATGTTTTTGTGAACTGTATTTATAAAAATAATGTAATTTAGTGTAGTATTGATGGATGCAAATATATTTGTCATCCAAATTGTTTGTAATGTTTAGCCATTTTTAAAACCCTGGTGACAACACTATTGATTGTTAATGTTTTTGTGAACAGTAGTATTGATGGATGTTTTGTCATCCAAATTGTTTGTAATGAGCTCCTGATGTGTGGCACTTGGGTTGATGTGTTGAGTATGAGTCTCAGTCACTGAATGATGAGTTAAGTGAGACACCAGCTTATATAGGATGATAAGTGCYCTCAAGTTTATAGTGTCTTTTAGGTGTGATTCCGGTCAAGGATTTTAATTATATTATTTTAGTATATGTTTTAAAGTGTATATAATTGATAACTGAAGTAAATATTAATGAGATGATTATATTTATAGAGATATTGACCAAAATGTTTATTGACGAAAAACTTAAATAATTTTAGTCTCTATTTTTGTTATACATTATCAATAGATTATATAAACATGAATAATGCAATTATTGCTGAGATTACCTTTAAATGCGACAAATATATATGTAATTCTAAGTTTATGGAAAACTTGTTTTCCGATTGTATCTACAGGTTTGAGTGGAAGACATTAATGGCGTTTCCCGTATTGGATCAAAACCAATATATCAAATACTGTTTGTGCACTACTTTTATACAAACCTAACATTAGGTATAACCATAATTGATAAATGAATTGTTTTTTAATATTAATTATAACTTGTTGTTATCATTTAAATATATTTAGACAATATGTTTAGCCTATTATAGGTTAATTTTGTTCAAAACTAGACAATAGGTATTTAATTAATACTTAAAATTTATCAAAAAAATTTCATCATCATCTCATCAATATATAACCAACATCTTATTTAATTATTTTTTAAAAATTAAAATGTAAATTAATTATTTAAATTAAAATCCTCATATTTTTTATAAGCTAAATTATTTAGTATCAATAAACATTATAGTAATTATTGTATTTTTAAAAAATATTAATGGTTTTGGTAAATAATTATTATTAATGTTTTTAAACAAAAATGTTTTATTAATATAATTTTTAGTCCATATATTGATATATATTTAATTTATTGATATCAGGGCTGCTAAAAGGGGGTAGGAGGAAAAGATATCTTAGCCTCCCATAAGATAGAGATTTTTTGTGTTTTACCCCCCCCCCCATGGCATAAGACACAAAAATTATGCAACCCCAAAAATTTTTATTGTTATTATCATCATCATTTTAAATAACTTTTAATATAAATATAATTTTTAAATATAATTAATTATTTATTCATTCTATTCTTTTAAATTTCTTTATTTCAAATAAATTAATTAATTATTAAAAATAAAAAAAAATATCATTATATAAAAAATAGATATTTATTTTTTATAATGACAATAATTGTTTTAATAAACTTATTTTTTAATAAATATTATTACATTAATTAATTTTTCAACAAAAAATAAATTAGATATTAGTTTGAATAATAATTACAGAATACGATACTATCAATGATAGACATGATATAAATGTAGTCATTGTTATCGGAAACATATTATATGCCGTAAAACACATGTCGTGTTTCATAGAGTTTAGCAAAACTATTAATGTGTTGTTATTTTGATTAATATTTAAATATTTATTTTGATTACTAATAAAAGTAATGTTTATCTTATGTAATAAATTTATGAAACTGTTTGGTATTAAACTACATGTAAATATTAAATAATATATTATTACTAAGCTTTCAATTAAGGAAGGGATACTATACGATAAACTTTTTGTATTACCGGTAAACAATGTACACAATCCCGACACACATTTTATGTTATTTATTATAAGTGTTAGCATAATATATGGAGATATAATTGAATCCAATTGTTTAACAAATATCTGAATTTTTATTACAAATTTATATATATCTTTTATACTATATTTATCATAATTTTTAACTATATAATTAAATTGATATTGTATTAACCAGCATTTGTAAAATATGAGTAAAATAAATATTAACTGAGTATTATATAATAATATTACTATAATCCAACCAATAATTAATACATAAAAGTCGATTACTTTTAATAGCAATACATAGAGTAATGTATATAATAATTCAGGAATTAATGCCACAATTGCTGTCAATAGACATCCGATAATTGCAATCTTTCGTTCAATACAATCGGTTATCAATTCATTTGAATAATTGTCAAATAAATCAATTACTTTTTGACCATTCAATGTAATAAATATCCAAATAATAAATGTTTGAAAATAAAAGCCAAAGTTTGAAGTCATACATAATATATGATTTATTTGTGATTTTGATGAATTAAAACCAAAATTGTTTGAATTGAAAATTGTAAAACTAAAATCTTGATAAAATTGATATAAAAATGCCAATATATAAATTAATATAAAAATCAATTTAATCATTTTGTACTTAAAATTAATTTTATTATTTCGATGCTGACGATTAATATATATACTATTAGTATATATACAGTAATTTAATATAATATCTAAACCTTTCATTTTGTTTAAAATCAAATACAAATTTAATATACAAATTATATCAATTTATCTAATTTGTATATTTCATACTAACCAATAATTTACTAATACTTATAAAATTACTAATAAAAACAAATATTACAAATAATTAATTAAATTAAAATTCAATTTTATATAATTAAAATAAATGTTACACAAAATAACAGATTTACATTATATTACAAAATTCAATATTCATATATTTGTCAATCAATATTTAACAAATAATATTTACATTTTATCAATTTAATAACTTATTTTGCATTTAAACATTTTTACAATATTTATTTATTATACATTTTATTTTTATTGATTTATAATAAACAAATAAATAAAATATTTTTATTATAATTATATTTTATATGTAACGTAAAATATATTATAAATAATATGTAAATACAATCAATAATTGAGTTTTATAAGTATGAAATCAGTTATAAACTCAAAACTCTCATCAAAAAAATAGTACTAATCCTTAAACTACTGAAAACCGACAGTAATTGATTAACTTATTTTGAGTTATTATGTATTGTACAGTAAATATAATTAAATATATAAATATAGTTTATATTGTATTGTTAAACTAAATATGCTATCAATAGACTCACATTAATTTATATTGTTTACTAATTAATGATTTGTTATAATCTTAATGTATGATTTGTGCATAAGATTGTTAGAATATATATATATATCACTCGACAAATGCAATGAATTATCATTAAATTAATAAAATCCAGTTATATGTCAAAAATTTATTAACATAGTTAATGAAAGTAAAATCAATAATTATTTTTTTTAATAAATTTAAATTAATTAGAAATTTGTTTGAATAATAATTACAGAATACGATACAATCAATGCTAGACATGATATAAATGTAGTCATTGTTATGGGAAACAAATTATATGACGTAAAACACATGTCGTGTTTCATAGAGTTTAGCAAAACTATTAATGTGTTATTATGACAATTATTTAGATAATTATTTTGATTTTTATTAAAATTAATATTTAGTTTATATAATAATTTTATAAATATGTTTGGTATTAAACTACATGTAAATATTAAATAAAATATTAATATTGAACTTTCCATTAAAGTAGGTATACTATACGCTAGACTTTGCTTATTACCGGTAAACAGTGTACACAATGCCGATACACACCGTATAGTATTAAGTATAAGTGTTATCATAATATATGGAGATATAATTGAATCCAATTGTTTTACAAATATCTGAATTTTTATAACAAAATCATAAATATCTTTTATATTATATTTATCATAATTTTTAATTATATAGTTGAATTGATATTGTATCAACCAACATTTGTATAAAATAAGTAAAATAATTATCAGTTGTGTATTGAAGCATAAAAATACAACAATACTACCAATAATTGCAATTAAATCGTTATCTATTTTAAATAACATCCAGTTTAGAGATACGTTTGCCAATTGAGGAAGTATTGCCATAATTACAGTCAATAGACATCCAATAATAGCAACCTTACGTTCAGTGCAATCGTTTATAAAATCAATTGAATGATTAGCAAATAAATCTAATATTTTATTTCCATTCAATGTAATAAATAACCAAATAATAAATGTTTGAATATATAAGCTATTGTTTGATATTAAACACAAAACATTTATTAATTGCGATTTTGATGAATCAAATCCAAAATCATTTGTATAAGAAATTGTAAACTTTAAATCTTCATACAATCCATATATTATAGACGATATATATATTAATGTTATGATTAATTTGATGACATTATGTAATAAAGTTTTACTATTATTTTTACTATTAAGATATAAATTACCAGAACAATTGAAATACCATATTATTATTGATAAACCTTTCATTTTTTAAAAAATTTATTAATTAGAAAAACAGTTTCAAACTATAAAATAAAATTACATATATTTGTAATTAATATAACTTATTAACACTAAAATTTATAATTTAATAACATTTATAACAATGTTTATCATATACTAATTTTTTATATTACAAAACATTTGATACTATAAATATTATTTTTTATATAAATTTTATTGATCTTTTAATGATATTTTATAAATTAGTTTTTGTATAAATAAAACATTTTTAATATACTATTATAAATATTATAATTATTTGTTTATATTATATGTTAAAAATAGAATTGTGGTAAATAAACCGCTAAATATTTTATTTAAATTACTTGTAAATTAATTTAGAAACTTAAAATTTAAGTGATATAATAAAAAACTAAATAATTTAATTTAAAATATAAGATATTATAATATGTTAATAAAATTAATTTTCATATACAGTATCATTATCATATTTTTAATAATTAATAAATAATTTTCTGATTTCTAAATAATAATCCTATCAGTAATAATATTATTAATTTTATTAGTTTTAGTAATTTTTTAGTTATTGTTTTTATTTAATGATTCAATTATATTAAAATTAAGTAATTTTTTCAAAATATTTTATTTTAATGTAAATTTTAATACAAAAGCCCATTTTACAGGCGAATCGGGACTTATATGCGGAAAAGTTACGACAGTATGTCCACCGGATCCGGTTTTAAAGGTTAGGTTTCCCTTTTCGCCCAACAAATCAACTGATTTAACAGTCTTGTGGTCGACTGAACCCAATTCCAGTTCATTATTCTTCGGCCAATTCAATACAATCGAGTAAACAGTAGTTTTCTCTTGCATTGTATACCTTTTGTCATAAAATAATTATAAATAAAATATTTAATAATTAAAATTTTATAAATATGTACCAAACATCTGGTGTTTTTGTATCGTTTTGATGAGTCCACGGTTTACTACTATAGACAGCTTCTCCGTTAATAGACAGCCAGTGTCCTAAATCGCGTAGTCGTTCCTCAAATATTGGTTTAATTAGACCGTCATGCGATGGACCGACATTTACTAGTAAATTACCGCCACAACTAACATCAATTTTTAAATAATTTTAAATATTAGTATTATATAACAAATTGTGTTATTAGTTTTTAAACAAAACAAAAACCTTATGGTTTGGGCCAAAGTTGTTAACAATTCATGAGTGGACAGATAGTCTTCAGATTTGGCATTCCGTCGGTAACCCCACGAGTGCTTATCAATAGTCATAGCATTTTCCCATTTGTGTTTTTGTAATACACCTGGGTTATATCTATCGTGATAGTTGAAATAGCTACCATGTTTACCACCGGTGCCAGCACCTAATTATAAGATAATAACATATATATATATATATAAAAAAAATATTTTTAATAATCTTGTATTTAATACAAATAGTTTTCTTACCCCATCTATCATTGATGACAACCTTATCTTTTACAGGACTGTCGTTATAAAGCCAGGCCATGAACTCTTCTGCTTCCCAGTACTTATGCGGTGCACCACCGCTACCGTCAGACCAAATGAGGTCTGGTTTATATGTGTTGACCAACTCTTCGAGCTCAGGCCGGGTCTTATGCTGTTATATAATATAATTAGATTTTTTTATTCAAAAAATATATAATTATATTTTTGCATTAACTTTGTCATACTTTAGTAAATAAATTTGTTGTAAAATTTTTGTCTTTATCGGCCAGAAATAGCGGATTAAACCATTCATACAGTGAATGATAAACACCGAAGTGAAGTCCAGCGTCGCGGACAGCGGTCGCCAAATCGCCTGCAAAGTGAGGATTATTTTTATTTATCCGGAAATTATTAGCAAAATATTAAACTCAAATACCGACTAAATCCCGTTTGGGTCCGACATCCATAGCATTCCAATTAAACGACACTTTCGACGGCCACATAGTGTAGCCTTCATGATGTTTGGTGGTTAGCACCACATACTTAGCACCCGATGCTCTAAAAAATAATTCAAATAATAAGTATTTACACAAAAAAATACTATATTCAATACTTGAAAACTTCGGCCCAATGTTTCGGATCGTAAAACTCGGCCGTGAATTGTGAGGCAAAGTCGGCGTACGTCCAGTCGGGTCTGTAGTTTCTGGCCATAAAGTCAACAAAATCTTTCTTTTTGTCGGCTTGCCATCGATGCCTATAACATCCACACACAAAAAAAAATCAATTATCCTTAAATTATTATAATTACACATAAGATTGTTGACTGTCCACTACATACCAGAACCATTCGGTGCCAAACGATGGCACAGAGAAGACACCCCAGTGAAGGAATATACCTATCTTGACGTCATCGTACCAGACCGGCAATGGTCTACTGTCCAACGATTTCCAGTCAGGTGTGTATCGTTGCACTGTTTTATTGGTGGCACTGGCACTGGTCAGACGGTATGTGCCGACAAATGCGCCTAATATTAGACACAAAAATAAATTATTAATGTAAGTAATCATTATTATTTGTGTTAAATAAAAATATAAGTTACTTGTTTTTTATTATATATAACCCATACTATCACTAACTATATCACTAAATAATTTGTTCAATAATCAATAGCAATTGAACTTTTTAAAATTGTACCGATAAATAATAATAATAATAATAATAATAATTTTCACAATATAAGTGTTAGTTAGAAATAAAAAACAATTTAATTAATAATGTTTAGCTCAGTGTCAAAGTCTAATTTAGTTATCAAATAAAAAATAATTTTGGAAAAACAAAATATTTGACATAATTTTATTTATTATTTTTGTAATAATAACTAACATTTTGTAGTTGAAGTGTTGTTTATCTAAATTACAATTTTATTTTTAATAGACAGTTAATTATTTCATAAAATACTAATTCATATTAAAAAATTTAAGCATTAAATACAGTGTTGTATATTAAAAAATATAGAAAGTATATTTTAAAACAATTTCTATTGTTATATAATTAATTTGATTTGATTTTACAATTTTTATGTGTATTGTTAATATAAAATATTTATATTTATTTTATAATACCCTATATATATATATATACGGTATATAAACTCGGGAGCATAGAAAATGATAATTAAATTATCTTAAATTAAATAATCAAAAAATTAAAAATAAATAATTTTATTGTTAAATAATGATTAAATATAATATAAATAATTTAAAAGGTAAGAAATTAATAATTTATTTTTCCCCATTGGCCGCAATACAGGATTCAATGATATTCGGCATACTTCCGATTAGGGAATCCAGATATTGAGGGATTTCATTATCCAAAAATATCTTGAATTATGGCCTTCCAGTTATCAATGGATCGGTCAGTCCTAGTTTCCAACTCATCCTTCATCAACTTCCATAGATTTTCTATGGGATTGAGGTTGGGTGAGTTGGCTGGCCATACCCGTTGCTCTCTAGCCACTCTTTGGTGCTCCTGGCCGTATGAGGATGGGCATTGTCCTGTTGTAGGACAAAATCTTAGGGATATAATGACAAAATGAATTCCATATGCTCATGGATGACATCTTGGTATCCCTCAGCGTTAAGATGTCCTATTATAACGGACAATGTGGTCATACCTATCGCGCTGATACCTCGCAAAACATAATAGAAGGTCCATGTTTTGGGGTGGTTTTGATGGTCGAGTTCTTCCCCAACTTTTCAATTTTCTTTTGTAAACTTGAAAACTGCTTTCATCGGTAAATGCGACCATACACCATTGAACCAGATTAGCCTTGTGTTGCGTAAGATTTGGCGTCAATTTCAGGCGCCATTTAAAGATCCCAGACCTCTTTAGTGACCGGGAAATAGTCCATCTGGACACTGGAGGACTACCTCTGGGCTGCTTCGGTAGCACTAGAAGAGGAACCCCAGAGGTCGTGATTTATGACCAATTGTGTGTTCCTTCACTTGAGTTGAGTTCTGACACTTCCTTTTACCGATTTGATTTTATTGACCTTATAAACTGTTGCTTGAAGTAACTTGTTCATTTTAATGATCTCTCTGGAATTTTTAATGGTGTTATCCAGTGCCAGAGGATAATTTGCTGAGCTTTGCGGATTTACCATTTTTAAAAACGTGAATATTAATTATTTGTTTACATTTAATATGTGATGTGATATATCATTTTAAACCTAATTTTTCACTCTATGTAATAGACGTAATAAATAGTAAACAAAATATTTTAAATAAAATTTTTATATGTATTCAAACTTTAGTTTAGTTTAATTTATCATTTTCTTTGCTCACAAGTTTATATAACAAAATAACGAATGTATAGTACTAAGATAGACCTCTAATTTGGCGCTTATATTTAGCAGATAAATAATGTTTAACAAGAAATATAAGAGGCTACTGTATTATTGATATAAATTTGAAAAATTTGTGATGTGATATTTATTAGTGTAAATTTATAATAAAATTAGTTAATTTAATAAAAGTTTAATAAAATTAATTAGAGTTATGCAAAATATAAATAAAAGTAAAGAATATTATAATGAAATTAAAGAAGATTTTATAGTGTTATTTTGAATTTAAATCAAGTAATATTTGTAAAAATATAATAATTTATATACATATTAAATTTAATATTGAATTTAATAAAAGTGCTTCACATAAAAGTGGTATATTAAAAGATAAAAAGCAGTAAATAATTTAAAACGTGGAAAACCTAAAATATTTATTAATGAAGAAAATATTTTAAAAAATATAAATCATTAATTACTAATTATAAATCATTAGAAAAATTACTAATCAAATAAATATAAATAATAGTAATGGATCAGTTCATAAATACTCAACTCAAAGATCCTCGTAAGTTCACTGATGGTGATTTGACTCGCAAGTCATTTTCTATTGGTAGAGTTTATTAATAAACAAACTAAAAAATGAAATTAAAAAATAATAGCAAACCCGAGTCAACTTACGTCGAGTAGATATCACATCCTGGCTATGTCTCTGTTTGGGCATCTATATCATTATTAAACCTTATTTTATTCAAGATAATGGCAAAAAATAGCTATTACTAAATTAATTTCAATTAGTAAATAATCTATTTGTTACTCAATCGTAAAGATTTAACAAACAGATATTTCAACGTTATGGGGAGCAAAGTCATAAAGTTAAATAGTACAAAATATCACGTTAAAAGCACCTATACTCATAATTAATTATAGAAAAAGATACATTTGATTTTCTGAAGAATCGTTAAACAAAAGGTTAACGAGTTAATGGTGTGAGAGGCACTATGCACAATGGTAATCACTCGAAGTTTTTTGTTCGCACCCATCCTAGACACTTCTAAAATCTAAAAAATATAAAATATATAAAATTTAACAAATATAAAATATACAACAATAAAATGAGTGAAGGAGAGGAAAGGGAGTAAAAGTTTAAAAATGGATTTTGTGAGATCAGATGGTTCTCACCATAGATGCAGAGCATTTGACACGCATTGGCTCATAATAGTGATAAATATGTAAGGGTCAGTTTGTGAATTTTTATTTTGAAAAAATATATTGTTGAGATCTAAATTTAAAATTATATTTTAGTGGAATTTATAACATTAGACTATAAAATAGTTTTGTTACCATAACAATATAAATTTTTAAATTAAACTATGATTGGATTATGTCAATTGCTCCTCATGACTAGTTCTCACCAAATCCTAAATCTTCGGTCAATACAGCTAAATTTCATCACATATCGGTCACCAATATGTGATTGACTATTTAAAAGAGCTCATTTGAGCCTTAACTTTGCACCGGTATTGTGCAACCGGTATGTGTTGACTAGTTTGCACTAGTATTGCACACAAATATATATATATACAGTTTATTACTAGTTTTGTGAGTTTTCAATAAAAAATAAAAATTATATATAATATGACTAGTGTTGTAGTGATAATAATAATAATATTCTTTAGTTGACCACTTTTTGGTTAACTCACAGATAAATATCACCGGTTCCTGGAAAAGTCGACTAAAACAAATGATTAGAATTGGGCTGACAACTTGTGGTCCACTTACTGACAGCACCGCGAGTTCTAAACCAGTTGGCGGCCAACCAATATACCGAGATTGACATTAACTAAGACTGACTAAATATTCCCAGTATTTGTATATTAATGACTAATTATGATTACACATATGCCACGATCTCTCTCACTCTCTCAATCTCTCTAACACAAACATTCGTCATTTCTCACACACTCATACATATCTATACACATACATATGTATATATATATATAGTACACATACACATATAAAAACTTTATATACATATATAATATATACATCATATATATTACATTTATCGAATTTTCTCGTTAAATATAATTATTTTTATATTACATATTTATTAAAATAAATATATTAATGTACAATTTTAAAATGACAAATGTTGTCTATTTTTGTCCATATATCATTATTACATATGTTTATTAATATATTGAAAAAATCTCATCAAATCAAATGTCAATTTTTATATTGACATTTCAATTAATAAAATACTTCTGTTTAGATTAAAACATAAAAACAAATGTTAATGAAAATATATTTGTTTAAAATAAAATTTTGGTGATATTTATATTCAACTTTTAAATCATTTCCTTTTTGTCGTCCATATAATTGTCGCTACTTTTGGTTACCAATTGATATAACTTTTCTGATAATTTTATCACAATATTTGCTTTTTTTTGGTAATCATGTTTTCGATAAAAAATTTTCCAATCGACCAAACTTATAACAAACAGCCAGTTTGAATACTTCGCTGATCATCTTATGATTGTCGACATATTCGTCCGTCAGATCTTCGAAATACATAAAATGGAGAAACAAATCCAAAGACAATGTTTAACAAATCGATGACTATTTCGACAACAAATTTATTGGTTTAGCCGTCGAAAAGCCATCTCAAGAATTAGACAACAATGACGGAAAATCTATCAATGAAAACGCCGAAACATTAGAAGTGAAGACAACGCAAGAGAGCGCCGAATTAACAGATTTAAAAAAGATTCTTTTAAGATTATTTTGATTTAAAAGATTTGTCGGGAAATCAATAAAGCGCTAAAACAAGAACAATGTCTGAAAATATTGAAAACAATACATCGTTTTTGGACGCATTAGCGAAGTATTATTTGACAGACATTACAGATTTGAGAAGCTATAAGACAAGACATGTAAATACCGGATCGTCGTTAATGACATTCAAGCTATTGAGAGGACAGATAAACAAAGCACAGCTAAATGTTGAAGAGTTAATAGACCGACAGCTCGACAAACACTAGAATTATATGAAAAATTGTCGACAAAAAGCCAAGTGTTTGACAGAGGGATACAACAATCGGATCGCATATCCAGCGCAGGTTTTCAAGTGGAGCTGAAGACACCGCGCAATGGAAAAGCTACACAATTTCCACATAACAGCACAACCCGGATGGTGAACCCAAACGCTTATGGATGTAATTAGAGGACTAATAAGCGAAGTTGTGGGGAAGTGACAAGCGTTCAGCTAACATATTTTTTTTTATTTAAATTTGTATATTGTTTATTATATGCATTCACGTGGGTGTGAATCGAAGTAGTGGAGAATGAAATGTTTATATTTCTACCCCTATAAATATTATTACTATTAATTTAAGCTATTATATTATATTTCAATATATTTTGTATAATCGTTATAATGGAAAGCTTTAGCTACCTGTTCGCAACAGTATGCGCTAGTATAACAATGGCTGACTAAACACATGGTTTAGTGTCAGAGCCTCAGCAACGCTTGTATGGGACAGTTGTCTCATGTTTTAAGTAAGCTTTATTATCGCTTGAATAGGACAGTTGTCCTAAGCTTAACTGATCCGGAAGTGCCGGACCAATATCTTTAATTGTTTTAATCAATTACTTCATTATATGTAATCTCTTTATAATAATTATTATTATTATTAAGCAGTGTTTATGTATTACATTATACATTGTGTTTGTGATTATAGTAGAAATTAGTTTATGGGTCATTATAGTGATTGCAACAGTAGTGTATGATAGCTAAGCCGCCGCAATACTTCTCTACGCTCGGGTCCAAAGCTGGTCGCTGTATAGGTCACACCCTTACCGCTTAATCTACAAGTGGTCGCTCGCCTGATCTATAAGCCTACATATTTAACGGGAAAAACTATAAGCGGTTCGGAAACCAGTTTCCCGAACCATCGCAAGCTATCTCTTACGTGTGTGCGATTGGTGTCACTGTAGCAGATATAACCGTTATATACTAATTGTTTGTTTACATATATGCCTATAATGTAATTATGTTTTATTGTACATATTTTTGTATATATTTTATTATTATATTAAATTTTTATATTAAATAAAATTATTTTAACTTTTAAAAAACTATTATTATTTATAGTATAATATCTTCAATTATAAACAATAATATCTTAAGTGTTTGTAAATTATTACAGAATTAAAAAAATATTAAAAACCATATTTTTCGATATATTTATAAGCATTTTTTAAATAAACTTTTTTTGTGATCATCATTAATATGATCTAATATAATCATATCATTTTCATTTTTTTAAAACATAACTTACACACATAAAAAATTTTATGGTGTATCTGCCATTTATCCGATAAATTATCCCGGTCCACTTTTTTAAATTATTAAAATATTCCTTTGTTAGTTTTCATTTTTTATAAAATTAAATAATCATATATAATTTTTTAAATAATTTTTTATAAAGTAAAATACGAAAAAACTTTTTTATTAGAGAAAAAAGAGTGAAATAACCCAAATTAATTTTTTTTGTGTAATTAAAATTATTATTCATATATAATATATAATACATATTTTAATTGTTGATAATTTATGATACTTTTTTTGTACTGTACTGATAGACTCTCTCTCTGTATATCTCTCTCTCTCTGTATCTCTCACTTTATCTTACTCTCTATCTCTGTACTGTAAATATTTATATAATAACTTAAATTTTATAAAATAATTTAAAAATTAATTAAAATAAATTTTTAATTTAAACAAATTTTATCACAAATATCACAAAATTTAAACAAAAAAAATTATTTGGGTTATTTCCCTCTCTCATTTTCTCTAGTATTTTACTTTATAAAAAATTATTTAAAAAATTATATATAAGATGAAAAAATATATTATTTAATTTTTTAAAAAATGAAAACTAAAAAAGCCATATTTTCATAATTTAAAAAAAGTGGACCAGGATAATTTATCCTGGTCGGATAAATGGCACATACACAATAAAAAATTTTATGTGTGTAAGTTGTTTTAAAAAAATGAAAATGATATGATTATATTAGATCATATTAATGATGATCACAAAAAAAGTTTATTTAAAAAATGCTTATAAATATATCGAAAAAATATGGTTTTTTCCAACCTCTTTCAATAAAATAGGTAAGATTTTTTAAAATTAATTTTTAAAATTATTTATTTTATTTTATAATAAATCAATTGTCTTAAAATCAGCAGAATAATACAACAAATTATAATAAATGTTTCATTAATAAATAAATTTTATATATTTATATTTCAATCATCTATTAGTTTTTAGAAAAAATATTACTGTATATAATTACAGTATTAATATATAAACTTAAAATATAAGATACTATTCATATGTTAATAAAATTAATTTTCATTTAATGTTATCATATTTTTTAATAATGAATAAATTATTTGCATTTTACTAAAAATTTTTTACTTATTGTTTTTATTCAATAAATACAATTATATTCAAATTGACTAAATATTTTGTTAAATATATTATTTTAATGTAAATTTCAAAACATAAGCCCATTTTAGAGGAGAATCGGGAGTTATGTGCGGAAAAGTAACGACTGTATGTCCGTCCGATCCGACCTTAAACGTTAGGCTTCCCTTTTCGCCCAACAGTTCCACTGATCCGACGGTCTTGTGGTCGACTGAACCCAATTCCAGTTCATTATTCTTCGGCCAATTCAATACAATCGAGTAAACAGTAGTTTTCTCTTGCATTGTATACCTTTTGTCATAAAATAATTATAAATAAAATATTTAATAATTAAAATGTTATAAATATTTACCAAACATCCGGTGTTTTTGTATCGTTTTGATGAGTCCACGGTTTACTACTATAGACAGCTTCTCCGTTAATAGACAGCCAGTGTCCTAAATCGCGTAGTCGTTCCTCAAATATTGGCTTAATTAGACCGTCATGCGATGGACCGACATTTACTAGTAAGTTACCGCCACAACTAACATAGAAACAAATAAAATTGATTAATACATTATATGTATACTATATTTATTTATTAAACAACAATAAAAAAAACCTTATTGTTTGGGCCAAAGTTGTTAACAATTCATGAGTGGATAAGTAGTCTTCATATTTGGCATTCCGTCGGTAACCCCACGAGTTCTTATCAATAGTCATAGCATTTTCCCATTTGTGTTTCTGTAAAACACCTGGGTTGAATCTATCGGCATTGTTGTAAAACCCTCCATGTTTTCCAGCAGTTCCAGTTCCTAACAGACAACAAAATATAAGTAATACAAATATAAAATATACAACAATAAAATGAGTGAAGGAGAGGAAAGGGAGTAAAAGTTTAAAAATGGATTTTGTGAGATCAGATGGTTCTCACCATAGATGCAGAGCATTTGACACGCATTGGCTCATAATAGTGATAAATATGTAAGGGTCAGTTTGTGAATTTTTATTTTGAAAAAATATATTGTTGAGATCTAAATTTAAAATTATATTTTAGTGGAATTTATAACATTAGACTATAAAATAGTTTTGTTACCATAACAATATAAATTTTTAAATTAAACTATGATTGGATTATGTCAATTGCTCCTCATGACTAGTTCTCACCAAATCCTAAATCTTCGGTCAATACAGCTAAATTTCATCACATATCGGTCACCAATATGTGATTGACTATTTAAAAGAGCTCATTTGAGCCTTAACTTTGCACCGGTATTGTGCAACCGGTATGTGTTGACTAGTTTGCACTAGTATTGCACACAAATATATATATATACAGTTTATTACTAGTTTTGTGAGTTTTCAATAAAAAATAAAAATTATATATAATATGACTAGTGTTGTAGTGATAATAATAATAATATTCTTTAGTTGACCACTTTTTGGTTAACTCACAGATAAATATCACCGGTTCCTGGAAAAGTCGACTAAAACAAATGATTAGAATTGGGCTGACAACTTGTGGTCCACTTACTGACAGCACCGCGAGTTCTAAACCAGTTGGCGGCCAACCAATATACCGAGATTGACATTAACTAAGACTGACTAAATATTCCCAGTATTTGTATATTAATGACTAATTATGATTACACATATGCCACGATCTCTCTCACTCTCTCAATCTCTCTAACACAAACATTCGTCATTTCTCACACACTCATACATATCTATACACATACATATGTATATATATATATAGTACACATACACATATAAAAACTTTATATACATATATAATATATACATCATATATATTACATTTATCGAATTTTCTCGTTAAATATAATTATTTTTATATTACATATTTATTAAAATAAATATATTAATGTACAATTTTAAAATGACAAATGTTGTCTATTTTTGTCCATATATCATTATTACATATGTTTATTAATATATTGAAAAAATCTCATCAAATCAAATGTCAATTTTTATATTGACATTTCAATTAATAAAATACTTCTGTTTAGATTAAAACATAAAAACAAATGTTAATGAAAATATATTTGTTTAAAATAAAATTTTGGTGATATTTATATTCAACTTTTAAATCATTTCCTTTTTGTCGTCCATATAATTGTCGCTACTTTTGGTTACCAATTGATATAACTTTTCTGATAATTTTATCACAATATTTGCTTTTTTTTGGTAATCATGTTTTCGATAAAAAATTTTCCAATCGACCAAACTTATAACAAACAGCCAGTTTGAATACTTCGCTGATCATCTTATGATTGTCGACATATTCGTCCGTCAGATCTTCGAAATACATAAAATGGAGAAACAAATCCAAAGACAATGTTTAACAAATCGATGACTATTTCGACAACAAATTTATTGGTTTAGCCGTCGAAAAGCCATCTCAAGAATTAGACAACAATGACGGAAAATCTATCAATGAAAACGCCGAAACATTAGAAGTGAAGACAACGCAAGAGAGCGCCGAATTAACAGATTTAAAAAAGATTCTTTTAAGATTATTTTGATTTAAAAGATTTGTCGGGAAATCAATAAAGCGCTAAAACAAGAACAATGTCTGAAAATATTGAAAACAATACATCGTTTTTGGACGCATTAGCGAAGTATTATTTGACAGACATTACAGATTTGAGAAGCTATAAGACAAGACATGTAAATACCGGATCGTCGTTAATGACATTCAAGCTATTGAGAGGACAGATAAACAAAGCACAGCTAAATGTTGAAGAGTTAATAGACCGACAGCTCGACAAACACTAGAATTATATGAAAAATTGTCGACAAAAAGCCAAGTGTTTGACAGAGGGATACAACAATCGGATCGCATATCCAGCGCAGGTTTTCAAGTGGAGCTGAAGACACCGCGCAATGGAAAAGCTACACAATTTCCACATAACAGCACAACCCGGATGGTGAACCCAAACGCTTATGGATGTAATTAGAGGACTAATAAGCGAAGTTGTGGGGAAGTGACAAGCGTTCAGCTAACATATTTTTTTTTATTTAAATTTGTATATTGTTTATTATATGCATTCACGTGGGTGTGAATCGAAGTAGTGGAGAATGAAATGTTTATATTTCTACCCCTATAAATATTATTACTATTAATTTAAGCTATTATATTATATTTCAATATATTTTGTATAATCGTTATAATGGAAAGCTTTAGCTACCTGTTCGCAACAGTATGCGCTAGTATAACAATGGCTGACTAAACACATGGTTTAGTGTCAGAGCCTCAGCAACGCTTGTATGGGACAGTTGTCTCATGTTTTAAGTAAGCTTTATTATCGCTTGAATAGGACAGTTGTCCTAAGCTTAACTGATCCGGAAGTGCCGGACCAATATCTTTAATTGTTTTAATCAATTACTTCATTATATGTAATCTCTTTATAATAATTATTATTATTATTAAGCAGTGTTTATGTATTACATTATACATTGTGTTTGTGATTATAGTAGAAATTAGTTTATGGGTCATTATAGTGATTGCAACAGTAGTGTATGATAGCTAAGCCGCCGCAATACTTCTCTACGCTCGGGTCCAAAGCTGGTCGCTGTATAGGTCACACCCTTACCGCTTAATCTACAAGTGGTCGCTCGCCTGATCTATAAGCCTACATATTTAACGGGAAAAACTATAAGCGGTTCGGAAACCAGTTTCCCGAACCATCGCAAGCTATCTCTTACGTGTGTGCGATTGGTGTCACTGTAGCAGATATAACCGTTATATACTAATTGTTTGTTTACATATATGCCTATAATGTAATTATGTTTTATTGTACATATTTTTGTATATATTTTATTATTATATTAAATTTTTATATTAAATAAAATTATTTTAACTTTTAAAAAACTATTATTATTTATAGTATAATATCTTCAATTATAAACAATAATATCTTAAGTGTTTGTAAATTATTACAGAATTAAAAAAATATTAAAAACCATATTTTTCGATATATTTATAAGCATTTTTTAAATAAACTTTTTTTGTGATCATCATTAATATGATCTAATATAATCATATCATTTTCATTTTTTTAAAACATAACTTACACACATAAAAAATTTTATGGTGTATCTGCCATTTATCCGATAAATTATCCCGGTCCACTTTTTTAAATTATTAAAATATTCCTTTGTTAGTTTTCATTTTTTATAAAATTAAATAATCATATATAATTTTTTAAATAATTTTTTATAAAGTAAAATACGAAAAAACTTTTTTATTAGAGAAAAAAGAGTGAAATAACCCAAATTAATTTTTTTTGTGTAATTAAAATTATTATTCATATATAATATATAATACATATTTTAATTGTTGATAATTTATGATACTTTTTTTGTACTGTACTGATAGACTCTCTCTCTCTCTCTCTCTCTCTCTCTGTATATCTCTCTCTCTCTCTCTCTCTCTGTATATCTCTCTCTCTCTGTATCTCTCACTTTATCTTACTCTCTATCTCTGTACTGTAAATATTTATATAATAACTTAAATTTTATAAAATAATTTAAAAATTAATTAAAATAAATTTTTAATTTAAACAAATTTTATCACAAATATCACAAAATTTAAACAAAAAAAATTATTTGGGTTATTTCCCTCTCTCATTTTCTCTAGTATTTTACTTTATAAAAAATTATTTAAAAAATTATATATAAGATGAAAAAATATATTATTTAATTTTTTAAAAAATGAAAACTAAAAAAGCCATATTTTCATAATTTAAAAAAAGTGGACCAGGATAATTTATCCTGGTCGGATAAATGGCACATACACAATAAAAAATTTTATGTGTGTAAGTTGTTTTAAAAAAATGAAAATGATATGATTATATTAGATCATATTAATGATGATCACAAAAAAAGTTTATTTAAAAAATGCTTATAAATATATCGAAAAAATATGGTTTTTTCCAACCTCTTTCAATAAAATAGGTAAGATTTTTTAAAATTAATTTTTAAAATTATTTATTTTATTTTATAATAAATCAATTGTCTTAAAATCAGCAGAATAATACAACAAATTATAATAAATGTTTCATTAATAAATAAATTTTATATATTTATATTTCAATCATCTATTAGTTTTTAGAAAAAATATTACTGTATATAATTACAGTATTAATATATAAACTTAAAATATAAGATACTATTCATATGTTAATAAAATTAATTTTCATTTAATGTTATCATATTTTTTAATAATGAATAAATTATTTGCATTTTACTAAAAATTTTTTACTTATTGTTTTTATTCAATAAATACAATTATATTCAAATTGACTAAATATTTTGTTAAATATATTATTTTAATGTAAATTTCAAAACATAAGCCCATTTTAGAGGAGAATCGGGAGTTATGTGCGGAAAAGTAACGACTGTATGTCCGTCCGATCCGACCTTAAACGTTAGGCTTCCCTTTTCGCCCAACAGTTCCACTGATCCGACGGTCTTGTGGTCGACTGAACCCAATTCCAGTTCATTATTCTTCGGCCAATTCAATACAATCGAGTAAACAGTAGTTTTCTCTTGCATTGTATACCTTTTGTCATAAAATAATTATAAATAAAATATTTAATAATTAAAATGTTATAAATATTTACCAAACATCCGGTGTTTTTGTATCGTTTTGATGAGTCCACGGTTTACTACTATAGACAGCTTCTCCGTTAATAGACAGCCAGTGTCCTAAATCGCGTAGTCGTTCCTCAAATATTGGCTTAATTAGACCGTCATGCGATGGACCGACATTTACTAGTAAGTTACCGCCACAACTAACATAGAAACAAATAAAATTGATTAATACATTATATGTATACTATATTTATTTATTAAACAACAATAAAAAAAACCTTATTGTTTGGGCCAAAGTTGTTAACAATTCATGAGTGGATAAGTAGTCTTCATATTTGGCATTCCGTCGGTAACCCCACGAGTTCTTATCAATAGTCATAGCATTTTCCCATTTGTGTTTCTGTAAAACACCTGGGTTGAATCTATCGGCATTGTTGTAAAACCCTCCATGTTTTCCAGCAGTTCCAGTTCCTAACAGACAACAAAATATAAGTAATAATCTTGTAATTAACACAAATAGCTCAACACATACCCCAACGATCATTGATAACAACCTTGTCTTTAACTGGGCTGTCGTTGTAGAGCCAGGCTATGAACTGTTGTGCCTCCCAGTACTCGGGCGTACCGTCGGCGTCACCGTCAGACCAAATGAGATCTGGTTTATATGTGTTAACCAATTCTTCGAGTTCAGGCCGGGCTTTATGCTATCAAATAATATTAATTACTTTTCTATTATTTTAAAATATACTCATATTATTATACTTTTGTAAACACGTTTGTCGTATAATTATTTTCTTTATCGGCCAAAAACAGCGGATTAAACCATTCAAACAGTGAATGATAAACACCGAAGTGAAGTCCAGCGTCGCGGACAGCGGTCGCCAAATCGCCTGCAAAATGAGTATTATTTCATTTATCCGGAAATTATTACCGAAATCCTAAACTCAAATACCGACTAAATCCCGTTTGGGTCCGACATCCATAGCATTCCAATTAAACGACACTTTCGACGGCCACATAGTGTAGCCTTCATGATGTTTGGTGGTTAGCACCACATACTTAGCACCCGATGCTCTATAAAAAAAATAACTCAAATAATAAGTATTTACATCAATAAAAATACAAATACTATATTCAATACTTGAAAACTTCGGCCCAATGTTTCGGATCGTAAAACTCGGCCGTGAATTGTGAGGCAAAGTCGGCGTACGTCCAGTCGGGTCTGTAGTTTCTGGCCATAAAGTCAACAAATTCTTTCTTTTTAACCTCTTTCCATCGCTGCCTAAACATCCACACAATAATTTACAAATCAATTATTATTAGTTATAACTTAAACTAGTGAACTGTCCACTACATACCAGAACCATTCGGTGCCAAACGATGGCACAGAGAAGACACCCCAGTGAAGGAATATACCTATCTTGACGTCATCGTACCAGACCGGCAATGGTCTACTGTCCAATGATTTCCAGTCAGGTGTGTATCGTTGCACTGTTTTATTGGTGGCACTGGCACTGGTCGCACAGTATGTACCGATTAATACGCCTAATATTAGACACAAACATAAATTTTTCATTAAAGTCACCATTATTTATATGTTTTCTGATAAATAAATATATAATACAGTATTTATATAAATTATTTATTTTATTATTTATATACAATTACTAATATCAAAAAATTACTAATTGTTCAATTATCAAAGCAATTGAACTTTTAAAAAAAATTATACCATTGACAACAATAATAATAATAATATAAATAAATAATAGTTTTTAGATCAAACAATAAGTTGTTATTAGATATAAAATCAATTAATTAATAATGTGTTTGATTTAATGTCAAAGTCTATTATAATTATCAAACAAATATTTGGAAATCAAATTGTTTGACATAATTATGATTATCTGTTATTTAATGTTTAGATATAATGAATAACACTTTCTTATTTGAAATGTCAAAATTAGTTGTTTACTTAAATGTCAAAAAAATGATAAATTTTAGTGAATATAAAGTATCATAAAAATACTTATGTAATACAAAGTTTAGGTTTTATCAATAAATATCAAAATCTGTTTATTGAAATTACCTTTATTATAATAATTTAAAAAAGATTTTATTTTATTATATAACTTTTAAGCTAATAAAAAAATAAATTACTTATTATTAAATAATAAATTAAAATTATTATTACTAAATTATTATTTATAAAATTTAAATATTGTTTATTGCAACATGTAATATCCTGGATAAAATAAATAAATAGATTATAAGGAAAAAATAGCATTTTTAAAAAATAAATAAAACAAATACAATAAAAATATTTTTAAATAATTAATATTATTAAAAAGTTTTTCTGATTATTACATTTTATATAACTATAATTTATAAATTACAATTCACTTTAATTAAATTAAGTTATTTTACTTTTTATTAGATTATTTATTATGAAAACTTTATTATTACTATTAATTGCATGTATAACTTGCAGTAATGGTTATAATTTAATTAATAATAAATCAATTTTAACAAATATAATATCACAGTATAATAACACAGAAATTAGTAGTGAATGTAAAATAGCATTAAATTTATTATTTAATAATAATACTAATGAAATTTGGAAATTGAAAAGTTTAATATTATATTTTTTTTCTTAATTACTTTTCATATTATTATTATTATTATATAAAAAATAATGTCTTTTTTGTTTATAGTAATAGACTCGTCGGCCACAATAAGCACCGATATATTTAGTGGACGCAAACAATTTAATGGTGATTACCAACAGTGTGTCGATATACAAGTGCCTGAAAATATGTTTGTTGGCCAATACTGTACAATACATATACCGGCGCCAGTAATTGTTGGCAATTATTACACTAATAATAGACAACTAAACCCTAATCATGTATATTATGTGGGAGTATGTGTGCCATCAGTATGTAGTGTTAATGATCTGAAAAATATATTTTATAAATGTATGAATCAGTTTACTTAATTAAATTAGTCATATTAAATAATTAAATAATTAATTTTTTAATTTTAAAAGATTCATATTTTAATTATAAAAATCAATACAATTTGATAATAAATGGTTGTACCCAACATAACAGTAATAATGCAAAGCTATATCACAAAATAATTATGTATGTATTGTATTTTTTAATATTAATATATTTAAATAATATTTTATTTTTTAGCATTATATTTGTATCATTTGGTTTGTTTGTTTTAATTGGTACAGCTTTGGATCTCAGGCCCAACAATATGTCTATTAATAAATTAAGTATATATTATCAATGAATTTATTTATTTTTTAATTATTGGTATTAATTAGATAACATTAAACAAACAAACAAAAAAAACAGTTTAATCAATTTAATGGTATATTTCATCTAGCAAAATTACTCATAACATTTTCAATACGTAAAAACACCCGGAGTTTAATTATGACAACTAATATTAAAGATGACATCCCATGTTTGCATGGATTTCGTGTTATTAGTCTATTGTTTATCATATTAATGCATACCTGTTCCGAATGGGGATCACATAAAAGTGAATTTTTAGGTATGATTTTTTTAAAAAATGTTTAAACTTTTACAACAACAACAAAAAAGTTAATCAAAAATTTACAATATATTTATTTTAAAAAAAAACTAATAGTTAATCCATTGGATTCAAACAAATTACACTATAAAATGTTTTATAGGATAGTACTGAGCAATGGTAGCATTTGGTTAAATTTATTTTTATTAATTACTGGTTTTCTTTATGCAATCAATGTATTTAAACGTCCGAAATGTACAGAAAAGTCCAATTCAATTATTATTATTATGAAAGATATAGTTTATAGATATTTACGATTTGTACCGTCACTGATGGCATTGATAGCCTATTCACTGTTGCAAGAGGTGATGGGTTCGGGTCCCCACTGGTACCGACTAATCAATGATTCTCAATACAGTTGTCATAGATATTGGTGGTCACCGTTTTTATGCATTGAAAATTTTATATTTAAAGTACTAAATAGTTTAAATATTTTATTTAAATAACATTTAGTTATTATATAAAATCTAATGTTATATTAATTGCTTTTTCTAGTGTCAATCACATACATGGTATATATCATTGGATATTCAAATTTTTGTGATAACTGCCATTATTATGCAATATTTTGTTGCATACAAAAACATTAAGTATTATTATTAGTATTTTGTATAAATAAATTGTGATTAAATTTTACTATTTTATTTTTTTATTTCCTAGATATCTGATATTAATATCAGTTACAATTATTGCGTTGAATATATTAATAAAAATTTATATTGTTTATTTATATTTACAAAATATCATTGATCACAATACATATTGGTGGCACACTTGCCAAGTTTACTATTGTATTGATTCATATTGGACAGGTATTTTGCTAGCTTATTATATTTATCATTATCAGTATCAACAACAACAACATCATCATCATTATATAAATAATAATAATATCAAATATAAATATAAATTTAATAATACATTTAAAATGGTATTGCAATAATTGTTTTTTTTTTAAATATCTAAATTTTTATATTTATCAAATGTGTAATTACTGAATTATTTTGTATATATTTAATATATATTTTTAGATTGGTGAAAACATTTTACTATTATTATCTTGTATGACTATTATTTTAATTTTAAATCAACCATGGCCATTTTTCTACGATTCAACATTTTTATTTAATATAAATTTAATATACGGCACTATACGATCACTATTGTGGTCTTCCTGTTGGACTCATATATTATATGCTTGTATTACCAATAGGGCTCAGGTATTCAACTCAATAATGTCATCAAAATTTTGGAAACCATTAAGTGGTCTATCATTTCAAACATATCTCTATCATCTATTGATAATCAGAGCATCCATTTATGGCTCCTATCAACCCATATATCAGTCCATAGGAGTGTTTGTATGAGATTTTTAATTTAATTAAAATTTAGTTATTAATTTCAATACAATGTTAAATCAGTTTTTTATATATATTATTTACACAGATTGTAATGTTCATAAAATATACATTTAGCACATATTTAATCAGTTTTATGGCTTATTGTATGATTGAAGGACCAACAACTCAAATGATTAAAATGTTTTAAATTTAATTTATATTTATTTCACATTTATTTTATAATTTTAAATTAACAATTAATTAATTATTTATATAATAAAATTATTAAAGTAATTGGATTATTTTATTAAAATAAATATTTATAAAAATAGACTGAACTTTCATTAATTAATTAATTAAGTTTTCTAATAGTTATTGTATTAATAAAATAATAGATTATATAAAGTTGTAGTTTAATTGGTATAATTATTAAAAATTATATATAAATTAATTATAATATTTGTACTAAATGTGAATTGTATTACAGTATTTTTGTAAAAAAATAACTCTCCAGCGGGGAATCGAACCCCGGTCTCCCGCGTGACAGGCGGGGATACTAACCACTATACTACTGAAGATTAGATACTTTATCATTATTTTATTAGTTTACTCATTGACTTAATAGTAAAATTTAATTATTCAAACACTCTTACATACTGTAGTTATCTCTATAATATTAATACATTTTGAAAACAAAAATTATTGTGAAACTAAAATCATAAATAAATAAAATAAAACATAAAATAAATTTTAATTTAATAAAAAAAATAATTTAGTAGTAGTATAAATATAAATATATAATTGTCGATAACTTTTTTAAAAAAAAAAACAAACAAATTACTGAATGCAAATAAACAGCTAAAATAAGATAAATATATTATTTTTGCAAATTTTTGTTGGACTTTGTAGTTGTTATCTTATCTTTACTACCGGCGGTCACATTAATAACCTGTTGTTGTTTGTCCGCATTTTGTTGTTTGTCGGTAATAATGTTTATCGATAGCAATACTATGATAATAAAGTTGAGCACAAAATAAACAAAAAGTGTTAAATGATGTAGAGATCGGTTGACAAACGAATCTTTAACTGTAAAACATTAGAGTTTATGTTTAATTATTTTTTAGGTATATATATATATTTATATATATAAGAGTTTTTTATATGATATGATATAAAGTTTTATTTCAAGACATACCAGAGTCGACAATACTGAATACTACAACATATACAATGATAAGTATGAACCAAACGGCACACAACAGCAAACTCAAGAGCACAAGTAGTCGTTTATTATAGCGGACACCGATATGACCGACAGGTATGGCAATCAAGTGCTGACCATATATTAAGATATTATTTATAAACAATTTTTTTTAAAAATGTTTATCTCAAACACACATACCATTATAGCTAACAATCCAACTGTTTGTATGGACCAAACATAGGCATAGAGACCACAGAATATGAGAATCGTTGTGAAGAAGTAGAGTACAGACAACTCAAGTGTCATCCATAGAGACAATGAAAATGTATTGTCGAAGACATTCCAATTGGACGACACTTTCTCTTCGACTTTAGATTTGTCAGTCATTGTTGATATTGTTTAAAACAAACGATTTTATCAATTAGTTGTCATTTAAATAAATCAATTCAATAATAATTTAATTTTTTAACAATAATTTTTTATTCATTAAATCGCGAGACATGTTGTTTATATAAAAAATAAAATCACTAAAAATAAATTTTATAATAATCTTATTAATGCAAATTAAAAATATAAAAAACAAATAATATACAAATATAATTATCAATTATTAGTGTAATTAAAAATAACAAATATTAATTAGGGTATTATTAACATAATTTTTTATATAAAATTGAAACATTATATATATGTATAAATCGAAATTATTTTGAACACAACAATTTTTGTATAAAAATAGTTAATATTTTGTTATAACATAATTATTTTGATTATTATTTACTTTGATTAAAACAAAATTATATTAATGTATATTAAATTTTATAGCAAGATCATTACAAAATAATATGAATATTTAACTGTAGAATAAATTTATAATATATTGTATAATAGTAATAATTGTGAATATTTATTATCTATATATAGCATAATATAATTTAGTTTATTATAAAAAATATCAAATTTAATTTTATATATACAATATTTTTAAAAACATTTTTATTACCAAATATATGATTGTATGGAATGACTGCCTATTTTATGAGACACCCATTTATCAGTCGATACAGTAATATTGAGCACAATATCTTCATTGCCTTTATTTACTGCGACCACAACTGTCCTGTTATCTGGTCTGACCAAAGTTACAATGAGTAGACCATCGACAGGATTGTCAACTGTATGGTTGACACGCCGTGAATTGGGTGGTATAAATTTGCTAAAATGTCCCAGAGCATAGAATGATGGCTGTTTGTAGGCCACTCCCTTTTCACAATCAATGTTAACCGTACCGCCGCACCCGTAGGTTACGGGCCACGTGGGACCGCCACGCATATCCAAAGCCATGTTCCACTCGACCCAACCGCTCACATAATGATTGAGAGCCTAAACAAAAAAAGATAGGTTAAGTTAAAACATCATAAACCTATTGGTAAATTACTGTACATTAGTATTATTGGGTGTATGACTAACCTTAATAATATCGTTGGCATATCTCTCTGCGAGATCCCAACGGCCTTCCTCTGCACCGTTTATATGACACGCTTCGGTGTTCATCAGAAAATAATTTTGACCATATTTTTGGTGAATATCCTCGAATATTGTGTCAGGAAAGCCGCCCGGATAGAGCATATTTACGTACCAGTGATAGGCTATACCCGAAACATATTTGGCTGCCTCTTTGTCCGCCAATATGGGCGCCAAATACGATTGCATGTAATTACTGGAGTCATCGAAAATCATTAACTGAAATCCCTGTGCCTTTCCATAGCCTGATTTCTCCAAAACGGGACCCAAATTGTTTTTGACAAAATCCCGTTCCTGTTGAGCCGTCAAATTCAGACAATTGAATAGATGTTTAGGTAATAGCCCACCCATTACCGGCTCATTTTCTACTGTTATACCCCACAAGTGTATGTCATGCGATTTGTATGCATCAAGAAATCTGTTTGTAAAATGTTTAGATACATAGATATTGTTTATAAATTGCAAATATAATTAATTTGTTTTTTAAAAAAAAAAGTTTGATTACTTGACAATATAGTTGGCCCACGACTGGTAATATTTACCGCCGACATCACCCCTAATAGACCCACTTTCGTTGAATTTATGGTTAGTTTTCATCCAAGAGGGCGGACTCCACGGACTACCAAATAGTTTGAGTTTATGCGGACTCACTGACAAAGCTTTCTTAATGAATGGGATCTGAAAATGTCATAATTTGATACATTATTTGTTAATAATTATGAATTAAATATCAAATATTTGGTTTGTTTTCACAAACCTTCCACTCGTTGTCCTCTTTTTGTAGTTCAAAGTGTTTGAGTTCCAGATCTTCGTCGGTGTCGTCATAACTATACGGACGATCCGAGTAGTCGGTGCCGCCGATCGGTATGCGGCCGATTGAATACTCGATTCCATTACTGGAAAAATAGCTGTCAATCAATAGGTCGGCCAGCGATTCGTTGACACATTTGAGCATTTGTCCCGTACTGTCCGTAAAAGCTCCGCCAAAGCCATTGATGGACTGGTATGTAATCTGTTTGTTGATAGTGATGCTCACATTTTTCAGTGTTGCAAATGTGTCGGTAGTGTAATCTCTATTAAACATGATTTCTGTTTGTTTAAAACGATAACCAATTTTATTACTCTCGAACACATAAACCGAACCGACTTTCTGTGCGGGAACGGGAGGGATGTCATCACAATATGTGGCGTTACAGACACATACTGTGTCCGCGTTGGGCACACGCTCTACAATACATTCACGTTGGTTACCGCCAGTGACCACTTTAAAAAATAAATAAATAATTAATTAATTATATATATTAATAAAATTATCGTAATGTAATTATAGAAAAAATTATAACAAAAATTACCATTTAATACAACTAAAATATAACAAAAAATAATGTAATAATTAAACATTTTTTTATGATTATATTCTAGTTGTAAATTTAGCCTTAAATTGTTTTTGTTTGTTTATTAAATAATAAATAAAACAATAAAACATAAATACTAATTGATTAAAAACAATTTAAGACTTGAGATTGTTATTTATTTATTTATTTATTTATAATTATTGATTTTATAATATAACATAATTTAATATATTTATTACATTTTAGTACATTAGATAAATATGTGTTCAGGGTAAAATACAAAATAGGTTAATTGTATGATTTTAATCAATATCTTTTGTATTAATATAATAATAGTATATTTTTTATTAGTTCAAGTATTTGTCAATTCAAATAATAAGATAACTATTGCTATGCTTAAATAATAATAAAAATTAATAAATATTTGTTTTTTTGTAATAATATTTATTAAATACAAATAAATTTAATTAAATATGAAAAAATCTATTATTTTCTATAAATATTATATACATATATTTGCAATCAATTTGCAATAATAATTACTGTATTTGTAATTTCAAATAACATATAACAATCAAAAAGAAAAATTGTATTAAATTAATTTTAAAATATACCCATAATAAATATTTGTAAAAAATTATATTATAAATACAATTAATGTATACATAATTATATGTTATGAAAATTATTACTCACTATTTTAGCGATAATAATAATAATACTCTAAATTATTAATACCTAATAAACTTAAAATCAAATAATTGAATAAATAACTTAAATTTCGATAACATTTTTAAAAACTATAAATCTTTACAAACTATTATTCGACATAACTGTATGTGTAATATATTGTCGATGTCTTCTTCACATTTTCGACAAACATTTTATCGACAACTTTACCATTAAAACCATATTATGATAAATTATGGCTGAATTTTGTACTCAAATATTGCTTTAGTATTACAATTGCAAAAATGTACTAGACTTTCGACATTAATGTCTCATTTTTTACATATACTGCTAAAATAAAAAAATGTAAAACATTAAATCAATAAACAACTTATTTTTGAACCAATTATATATTGTTTTTATTGATAAATTTATAAACATTTTAAAAAATATATATTTGTCACAAAAAAGATAATTTTTTGAAAAAATAATCACTACTACAACTAATAATAATAATAATTATAATAATAAATATTAACATAACTTTTAAATTTCAATTTATTTAATTTCTAAATCTTTACAAAACGATTATTCAAAATAACTGTATGTGTAATACAATGTCGAAGTTTTCTTTGTTTTTTCGGCAAACATTTTATCGACAACTTTGCCATTGAAACCATATTGTGATAAATTATGACTGAATTGGTACTCAAATATTGCTTTAGTATTGCGAGTGATAAAGTCATAGACCTTTGATATTAGATCTTCGGAAGCATCGAAATCTATAAGTGTTTTCAAGACATCTAAAGCCGTTTGAGGTGTAATTGAAACGAAAAGCAAATTCAAGATTATATTCTTCAGATCCCAAACCAAATATTTGTTGGAAACATATAGTAACTGATCAGACATTTCAATCAATTTGTCCGAATGTCCCGAATATATGTATCGTAGAAACTCTTCAAACACATCGCTGTCCACGTCATCGATAATCACTTTGTTGGACATCTTTTCGGACATATTTGTTGAAAACATTAGTGAGAAGACATCACTTTTAGCGCCAAGAATTAGTTTCGATGCGTATAACTCTTTGCCTTTGACCACAAAAGTAGAATCATTTAGTCCGCAGACATTGAAATTGGTGTCAAATCGGAACCTCTTGTTGTTGTTGTTGTCGGCGTCGGATAGCGATGTAAATGTGGTTATATTGAACACAATGACCAATGATTTCAATTTGTCGATCTTATCAATCAGTTCTTTGCGTTTAACTTTCAATTCATACTTTGGTTGATATTCTTTGAACACGTGTTTGTCTTCAATGGATTGGATTCGGTGACAATCGTCGACCAAATAGTATGACTTGATTTCTGTGTCCACAGATATATCACAACTACTACTTTGACGAACTGTTTTTGAACCGATTGTTGAATTGAATTGAAGACAATATTTGACAAATTCTAGTCTTTCTCTATTCGTATTGTTATTGTAATTGCCGTTCAAATCAACTCTCGGATTGACCACAATTTTCCATCCATTGGATCCAATGACAAACATTTCGCTAAACACTCTATCGTTGGCCACATTTGCGAAGTCATTGATTGTGAAAACAACTTTTGTTTTGTATATCTTTCGTCTCTTTCTTTGATTGTCTGCCATTGAGATTGGATTCACTGTTTAGCTCAAGAAAGTCAAACTAGTCTTTGATTGTTATCATTGATATATCAATCAATAAACTAATCAATAGATTATATGAAATGATAATTATTTTTATTATTTTGCGGACAATGAGATCCAAATGTGTTATTCAAATGAGATAATAATTATAATTCAATAGTGATGTTAAGTTTATGTAGAAATTGCTATTTTATATCATATATGATATATATTATGGAGAAAATAATGGGTAAATACAAAACAACAAAATCTTTTGATTAAACAAAACTAAACAAATTATACTATAAATATATATTTAAATAATAACTACAGTATTAATTATAGGCAATCTTAACAACACTAATGTTTTTATAATTATTTAAAACATTTTGTGTTAACAATTTAAGCGCTAGTATTGATCCATAGAGTACAGTACAGTACATGAATTTTATGTATTAATAAATACAATTTGATTACAATATGTATTGTAAAAGTGAGTTATTTAAACAAACTAGTAATCTAACCATTAGTTTTGAATCTTGAAGTCTTAAATTTAATCATTAATTAAAACAAATTATTAAAAAAAAAAATTATTTTTATTTTATTTAAGAGAAGTTATAATTATAAAATATAAAATTACTATGAAAACTATATTATTTTATTTTATATACATACGTAACAAACAAAAGTTAATAATAAAACAAATAATTAGTAACTTTAAAAAAAATTAAACTAATATTTTAACGAAAATTATTATTTAACTTTTCTATTTATAATAAATCTTACAAATTATTTTTCAAAATAAATAAAATATTCAAAAATAATGGCAATTGTTGATAATAGAAAACCAATAAATAATATAACAAATATAGTAATTAAATCATTTAATTGCAATCCATTTATTAATGTTTTAGATTTTTTCTGATCACTTAATTGTTTGTTTGTCTTAATTGTGTCCAATGTTTCACTTTTCCATTTGCCGTACAAACCGTTTTCAACACAACGAACAATACTTAATACAATCAAATAAAACAACAAAAATTATTAGTTAATAATAGATTTAAAAAATTACATTAATTAAATATATCATTTGATTATATATAATACTTACACAAAATTGATAAATTTAAGATATGGTGAACGTTTAGGTAATGCCATAGACGGCTGATCCATGATTAGGGTTTCCTCTGATATATGCAATTTCATTGATGCCTTACTATGGATGGCAAATACAAGTGAGTTATAGTCGTCGATGAGAATCACTTTTGAGGAGTTATTAATTAATTCAATTCCCTGTTCAGTACTTTTAGGTAAATCATCAAAATTTCTGATAATTTCAATACCAATTTCATTGCAATTTAGATGACATGTATTTAAATTATTATTATTATTGTCTTTTCTAAATAATGGCAAATAAATGGTTCTACTTATGGTAACCGCTTCATACTGTCCACTGCTGATGGCTTGTCTCAGCTGATCCAATGTGTCGATGGGTGTTATATATTCTGGAAGTGTTAACAATGTATAGAATATTGCAGAATATGTTTTCATTATAACCATTGATAACAATAACCACAAACACATTGTTGGCCATCGTATAAGATAATGTTTTGGCAATTTTATATTAGCTGTAATTTATATTTTGAAATAAATTAGACAATACTATTTTTGTTTAAAAAAATTACCTTGCTGTATTAGTGTACCAAACACTATTATCAATAGTGGAAAATATTTTTGACTCAAACTATTAATTTTATAATAGATGTAATATAATAATATTGTTATAGATATGAATACTGTAAGCATTGGTAACCAAACTATCGGTTCAAATGGTGCTAAAGTGATCCATGTTTTTGTTTTGAATCCCGGTTTACGTGTAACAAAATTGACGGGAGATATGTCAAAACTACGGGAAAAATCAACCACTTTTTGCCGATCAATAGTTGGCGTCAAATCACATATTGCAATATCAGCACTCTATATGGAAAGTGGGGGGGGGAAGGGGAGGTAAATGTAAAATTTAAACTAACTTACATATATTGTACAATATATAAATTATTTTATATTAGTTACTAATGTATATTTTTAATCTATTTTATTTTTTTAAAAACTGTTTTATTTCATTTATTATAAACCAAAAATACATAAATAAATATTTGTTTAAATTGATTAATAATTATTTCAATTCTTACATTATTATAGACGTGTCCTACACTTCCTAACCATACATCACTTTCAAATGTACCCCAATTTTGATCGGCATATATGATATCATAGAAAAAGTTAAACTTTTTTGACAAATAATCAAACATTTTTTGCTGAATTGAAGTTTTCAATTGATATTTCTCATTAATATACTCGACATCACAATAAGGTATACTCTATATATATAAAATAAAAATTTTTATTCAATAATTCAATATTTTTTATTTATTTTTGTTTACCTTTATAACTGAAAATGTTATATTATGACCATTAATATAGTTAAACATGTTTTAATTAATTTTATAACATTAAGTTTAACTTATAAAATATGAAATTTATGAATTTTCGTGTTCAGGTTTTATATTTGTTTTAAAAATATTTTTTTATTAACTATTTATTTGCATTGAATAATCATAATATTACTATGATAAAGTTTTTTAAATAATATTTTTTTATAATTGATTGACATATTAATAATTAAATAATAAGAATAATAATTTTATTATTTTGTTTTTCTATTCATAAAAAATTAATTAAAATCTTATTTATATTATTTATTTTAATGTAATAAATTAATAAGCTATAATTGATAAGAAAAGTATATAAATTTATTAATTGTACTTTTCAATAGCGTTAGTGCATTTGTATTTAAATAAATAATAATGCATATAGGATTGATTATTTTTTCATCATTAATATTAATATATATATTTGTAAAAATTATAAATGAAAACATTAATTATTTAGTTAATTATTAATTTATATACTATATATAAAATAATAACTATATATCATATCATGTTTTTAAAATTATACCAGTATTTAAATAACATTATCAAATACTTATAAATATATATTTACATATTGTATTTTAAAACAATATGAGATCAATATAATTATTTGTTATAATAATAAATTAACATTCATAGTAATTAAAATCAATTTTATTTCAAGGAAAAGTCGAAGATAGTAACGACAGTTTTCATTACACTATTTAATCTATTTTTTTGTAAAACATTATTTCATAAATAAATAATTATAACAAATATATTAGAAATTAATAAAAAAAAGAAATATTAATTATTAAAATGTTTACACTATTAATATTACATATAGAGAATATAAACATAATATTATTAATATATTATTAATAATAATTTTGTTTTTGCGGTATGACATATATAAAAAAAATAAAAAAAATAATATTAAATATGCTGGCTAACTAAAAAATTTATAAAAATTATAATACATTACAAATAAATGATAAAAAAAATATTTATAGTTTATTTATAATTAATGTAAATTTAGTTATAAAATGATACTTACTTTAGTGTATAACATAAACAAAATTCATTATGTATTAATAGTTTGGATATAATATTTAAGTAGTTTTTATTTTACAGTATAAACTGATAAAATTAAGTGTTGTTTATTAACTTTAATGCAGTGTATAATAATAATAAATAATTTGTAAAAATATTATAGTTTTTAGTTGTAGACATAGGTATTAATTTGTATGACAATGAATCCTAATTTTCCATGTGCCACATATGATGACAATAAATCAAATCAATTTGATTTAATAATTGAAACAATTGGTAATATTACTGTTTTTAGCTCTTTAATAGTGAGTATAATTAAAATAATTAATTTTTTCTATATGTATTTATTATAACTATTTGTTATACTACAGTATAATATAATAAAAGTATTGTTATTTATAATGACATTTATAATATTTACTATTAAACATTGATTTATATTATTATTATTATTATGTTTAAATTAAGACACATATTTATGGTGGTTCAACTATATTGTGTTCATATGATTATATAATTTTAAGGGAATTAGTTAAGCGCACAAAATACAGGTTTTTATATTAATTTTATATATTAAAGTAGATTTTTACTACTAATTAAAATTTTTTTATTTAATTAATTTATCTAGTTTAATATTTGTTGATGATAGTATTCCCTACAACACAAATAAATCATTTAAAGGAATAAGTTATATATATTATGAGGCAAAATTTTTTACATTTTTTTAAAAAATAATTTATTATTATTAATTTATATAAATAATAACTAAATATAATATTGTTTAAATAAAATATAAAATACTAGAAAATCAATATATCTCTGGAATATTTTAAGCTAACGGATGACATAATAAACTTCAGTGATATTATATTTTCACAATTGTCTTCAAGTATTGTATTAATTGGTGGCAAATATCCCGTCACACAATATAATGATTTGTTGGGATTTTTTAAAATCATTGATATTAAAGTTTGTATAACTATTTGTTTTATCTTAGTTATAAAAATGATACATTTATATAGCATTTATAATTATATATATAATATATATATACACTTTGTTATATATTAATAGATTAATTTAAGATATTTATATTTTAGTTTTGGTATTTAATTATGCTGAGTATTATATTTTGTACAACTATATTATGTAATGAAATGTTTTCAAATATATCAAATAGGTTAGTATTTTATCATGATACTTGATTTTTATGGTTAAATCAATTATATTATTACTATTATAATATTACTTTTAAAATATAACGCAGTTTTAAATATTATTTGAATTTAATATCAACAAACTTGTGGTTAGTAATAAATAACATCTTTTTTATTGGTAATAACAAATTTATTATATAATATTTAATAAACTAATATAATACATATAAAATTAAAATTTATAAATTAATATTAATTATCAAATATAATAGGTGTTAATATTAAAAATACTACAATTAATAATTTATTAATTATTGGAGCCTTACTTGTAGTTAAGTTTTATGCCATCAATTTTCTCAACAATCAAATACTATCGACAACTATACAACAATCGCATAAAACAATAGATTCATTAGAAGATTTGGATCAAGTATTTGATAGAATGAATACAATACTATGTTTTACTAATGAGGAAATTGAATTAATCAAGGTAATATAGAATTTTATAAATAAATTTAATATCTATAATAATTTTTTTTAAATAGTCTATTTAAATTTCATTTTTTTAAAAGTAAAAATTGTCAAATTGTTTTCTAATTTACATATTAAATACAAAATAATTTATATATACAGTACACTATATTATTCATATATAGATAAAAATACAATATTTATTTTATACAATAAATTAAATAATTATTATAATTTTTTTTATTTAGGATAAGGGTACAAAAATTGAACAAAAAATACTTAAAAAAGCAATGAATATCCAAAATAAAAATAATAAATTTATAGATAGTTTGGTATCATTTTATGCTAATTTAAACGATTACATGAATTTGATTCGTTATAATAAAACACATGTTATGATAACAAGTGATTTAGTCTATGGACCACTCGGTACTAAATATAACGATAAATACACACATTTTGCTACTGAAAAATATTATCAACAATCCTATGGACGGGTAGTTCATAAATTAAACAGTCAATCAATAGTTTCCAAACAATTTATCATATTGTATGTACTTTTTTAAATATTAATATTTATAATTTAATTTATATAATTAAAAATCTAATAATAATTATTGAYATATAGTACCGGTATAATACAATAATAATAAACTACATACATATATAATTTAATATATTAATTAAATAATGTTATCATTGAAATAGATTGCAAATAATGAGAGAAAATGGATTATTCGATAAAATGAATGCCGAAGCTATTAAACGACTTACTAGTGATGATAATAATAATAATGTCAACGACGAGTCATATGTGGACAGGGATTACATGATAGTGGATGAGCTGAGGATAGCATTGGGACCCTATTTGATAGGTATTACCGCTACTATTGTCGGATATTGTTTGGAAGTCATATTTAGATTATATAATTACTAACTTTTTAAATTTATTATTTGTTTTAGATTAATTAGTTTGTGATTTATTTATTAAATTAGTTAATTTTTTTCAACTTAATTAATTAATTAATTATTAATTTATTTATATTAATCTGTTTAATCAAATTAAAATAAAAACCTTTAATAATTTGTTTTGATAAATAAATAAAATAATAATCTAATAAATATGTAATTGGTTTACTAATGTTTGTCATTAAATATTCAATTGTTTACTACATTTAGATAATTTTTGTGATACTTTATAGTTACTATTTATACTTGATATAAATTACAGTATAAGATATAATGACATATAACTTACATTTAAAATGTTTTTAATAAATATTGTAATATACTTTATTTTAATAATTTATATAAATATAGTGAAAACTACTATTTTATGTAACATAAAATTATGTAGTGTTGTAAATAATTAAATATTTATTTAAAAATTGCAAAATATGTTAGTATCATACACTGTCACACACACACACACACAMATTGAAACAAAAATGATTTATAAATCAATCATATGAGACGGTTCATTTTAATACATGACATAACTATATTAAAAACGTTTGTTGATCTAAATTATTGTCACTATTGTCTATTGCTTTTCTAATGTTTATTATTGAATTAATCTTAATTATATACTGTTTCATTCATACAGTCTTTTTTTATTGCATTGAATTTATTTTCAATTACTGTATAACTACAAATAAGCTATCAAATAAACAAAAAATATAAATGTAAAATATAGTATTTATAATTAATAGTAAAATGTTTTAACATAAGTAAAACTTAACCAACAAATGCAAACTAAATGAATTAAAATCTTAATTAAAGTTAAATACTATATTATTTAAGATATATCCGAAATAAATGCCGGATTATTGACATTATTTGTCTTTTTGGTAATATTTTGACATTTCATCAAAACTACCGGTTCTTTATTTATTTGATATCCAATGGACAGACTGTTTGCATATTTAGTTTTCCACTCATGTCTTAGTGTCAAATCTCTGGGACCCCAATCTTCACTGTTTATTAACGACAATTCAATTTTCTAGAAAATATATTTTTATTTATATTACAGATTTTTAAAAATAAATATTTAAAATTATTTTTATTAAACACTTCTCTAAATGTTTGTCCTTTATTTTGTGAATATATTGCATAAATGGCCCAAATGGGTACCTGTAGTATAATTACAAGAGTCAAACATATTCCCAGAGCGTCAGCCCAATCGGGATAATCATATTCTCCATACTATTAAAATTATTAAAATATTAAAACATATAATTTATTATAACTTTTTTATAAATAAAATATAATATTTATTTAAATTTAATATTTAGTAGTAATAGTAATTATAATTGTCAAATATACTGTATATGTTATGTATTTAAATGTTATTATAAAATACATATAATTGTTAAAAATATTTATTTTATTAATTATACCTTTAATGGTTTAAAATTGATTATCATATAGACTAAAATAAATGACAATATTATCGGTGAAGTATATTTCCACATAATTTTCCAGTAAAGTCCCAATTGTTTTCCTAACATAAAATCCATATCAAAAGCAAACCTATCGAAGCCATAGATCCACATGAGAGCTATACATTCAAAAACACCTATAAAAACAAGTGGTATACTTCCTCCATAGTTATCCATCAAATTAAATATATATTGTCCACCTAATACATAATATATATATTTTTATTTGATTGAAACTGTTATTTATTGTTTATTTAACAAACCTCTTGTAACACAAGGAAGTCCTAAACTAAAGCAAACAATTCCCGTTACGACACAAAACTTTAGTTTATGTTTTCTTAGAAACGGTATTTCATCTGAAAAACTAGTCAACACATTCTCCAGGACTGCAAACTATTGAATACATTTTCATATAAAATCACAATCTTTGAAAAATGTCTAATTAATTAATTATATTATTATTATTATCACAATAATCATACAATTTTTAATATTAATCAATAGAATGTTGTAATTATTTTATAAAATTATTGAAACACTATTTTTTAAAAACTAAAATATTATATTTAATATTATAAGAAGTTTTTGCATTAAAATAACATATTATAAAATAATATATGATATAATATTTTTAATTATATCATTTACCTCAGTATCGAGTCCTAATAAAAATAACATTAGAAAAAATAAAACGGACCAAATCTGAGGGAATGGTAGTCGAGTGAGAGCTTCTGGATATGTGACAAACGCCTGCAATCATATTACGGTATAATTATAAATAATACTGTAATTGTTAAATGATTGATAAAAAAATAATTGAAATACCAGTCCCGGACCACTTTTAACCACATCTGATACTTTAACGTCTGGTCCTAAATCATTAGCCATAGCACCCAATACTGAAAATATTACTAATCCTGACTTAAAGTCAAAGTTTTTATTAACATTTAGTTATAAATCGTTAATTTGGTATTTATTTTTTGAAATTCTTACTATAATTGAAGTAATTGTATCCAAAATACTAACAATCATAGCGTCACTTTAAAATAATAAAAATAAATATACTAATATATATATTATATAATTTATGTTAAAAAATATTTTTAATAATATATTACTGAAATATATTGTGACGAAAATCATTATAACTACTAAGCATAATGAGTCCGCCCATCCCAACACCTAAACTAAAAAACATCTGACCGGCCGCTGCCCGCCATACCTTATAATACATATTTACTTTAATAACAATTTATTAATTTTATTTAAATATTAATATTTAACTTGAATTTCAAGAAGTTTGCCCCAATCAGGTACTATAAAATATTTTATTCCTATTATAAAAATTTTATATTAAAAACATTAAAATAATATTTTTAAAAATTTAATAGACATACCCTCCCACGCACCCGTTTGAGTTATTCCGACAATTAATAGTGATATTAAAATGACATCTATAATATATAAAAATTTATAGATTACAACACAACACAAATATATACAGTTATTAACTATATAAAAAATAGCATATCAAAATTTAAATATATTTTAAACATTAATTTCATTGTAATATTCTAACATTAATTGTAATAATAAAAAATATATACTTAATATTTGAATAATACTGTATTTTTCAATAAATAAATGTACTATCATAAAGATTAGTGTAATTTTATCTAAATTATTTTTTGGTAAATTAAGATTTAAATTGTTTATTTTTAATATAGTTTTTTTGTGAAAAATTAACAGTTTATTTTTGTTCAAATTGTATAATAATATATTAATTGATTAATTTAGATAAATTAAGAGTAAATACAGTGTATATAACATGACATACATGGAAAAGTGGCCGCAAAATATACAACTTTCCCACTTGTTTTTATTCCTATAAATAAAATAAAGTTAATTTGAAATGTTATTAATAAAATGTATAATAAGTGATACAACAGTTGCAACAAAAAAAATCATAGAAAAAGCAAACCTTTTATTAAGCAAAGAATGACAATAAGCCAACTAATAGCCAAACAAAGAGCTAAATCCCATTTCACACCATTTAACTGATCAATTCCTGGCGACAAATCCAATACTTTTCGTCTAAATATAAAGTATTTTTTAAATCAGTTTTATAATAGATTTTTATTTTCTATGAAACTTACTCCCAAAAAATCTTTAAATGAAATGAAATGAAATAAAATTAATTAATTAATTTGTAAACTTTTATATTAAAATATTAAAAATACCTGACTTGAAGATAATCCTTTTAAAATTGTAGTCTATGTAATATACAATATGTTTATACAAATATTATTCAAATATATTGTCAATATTTTATTGTTAATACATTTTTTGATCTAACGGTGCAATTAGTGTCGTTACTCCATTCAGGATCACACCTTTGCCACGAAAGCTCTGATTGAAATGAATGTGCGATAAAATAAAGTGTATATGACATCACCTAAATGTCATCAAATTGGATCAATATATAATCAAATGCTAATAAATAATTGAAACACATTATGATACACCACTTACCACATTATAATAAATACAAATAACTAACGATACGACTATCATAGCAACTCCTATACCTTTGGCTATAGGAGTGCACCTCCATATAGATAATGGACCGGTACCACCAAATTGACCTAATGCTAACTCCAGAAAATATATAGGTTTGCCGACTAATGCTAGCATTATCAGGTAAGGTATGAGAAATGCTCCGCCACCTAATCAAACATATATTGATTAATTTAATTTTTACAATAATAATGTTTACAATAATTAAACTAATCATTTATTACCATTTTCATATGCCAAATAAGGAAATCTTAATAAAACATTTAAAAATTAACTTTTAATGAAAAATTTGATCAAAAGTTTTAAAAAATATTATAAAAAGTGAGAATATTATATAAATGATTCTTGAATTAAAATTTTATTCTTAAAAAAATGTTATTAAATTTAGTGAAATCACATGATATTAATCAATGATTTATAATTATATTTAACTGAAATAGTCTCTCAAGTATTTGTCATCAGTTTTTTTTTAAATATAAATTTTATATTATCTAATATTAT
This sequence comes from Oppia nitens, assembly GCF_028296485.1. Classification (NCBI taxonomy): domain Eukaryota; kingdom Metazoa; phylum Arthropoda; class Arachnida; order Sarcoptiformes; family Oppiidae; genus Oppia; species Oppia nitens. Next base: position 189,246 of record NW_026533250.1, read on the forward strand.
ACTTTTTAGAAAGTTTTGTTTTTTTATTTAATCTGAATTTATTAGTTTATTAATACCTCCAAACATTTCCAATTCCGACACTAAGTCCGACACAACTGAAAAAAAATTCTTAAAAAAAATAATTTTCAAAATAATTTTTAATTAAATTAAACAAAATATATTTGACAAAACAGACCCCATTTGTTATCCCAACCGTCTCTTGACTTTATCGTTGTCTCACATCTTATGTTAGTCTGTTGTATGGAAGCTCTGGAGCGACAGTTCCTCTCAAATGATGATTCAATTGACATACTTTTGTCGTTACTTTATTTTTTTACATATGATATATAAAATTATATATTATTTAATAACACAATAATATTTATAGTAATAATATTATAACTTTACATTAATTATGAAATTGAAATATCCTATAATTTTATGACTTAAATATAATTAATTATTAATTTTAAAAATATTTAACAATTAATAATTACTTTATTATTAAATTGTAAAACTTTCAATAATATAAAATCAAATTATAAATCAAAAGAAATTAATAATAAAGTTTTAAAATTGTTGAATCACTTTTGTAAGAATTATAATTCAAAAARTATTTTGAAAATAATTATTTTAACAAAAATAATAATTCAATTTATAAATCATCAATTAAATGAAGTCTATAAGCCTTTGTGTTGTTTGTATATTTCAAAGTGTAAATTAAAATTATTTTATAATATTGTATATTTCAATGATATGTATCATTTGTAATTCAATGTTTAATGAGACATATATTACACTATATTGTATTGTATTATATGTATAAATAAGTGTTTTTCATGTTATATTAGATTTGCTAATTGTGTGCAAATTATTTTTATTACAATATTTATAAATACTGTAAGTATAGTTGTTGTGTATAACAATTAAATATAACTTAATTATACATTACTTTTAAATAACATTAAAAAAAATATTATTTCTAAATTAAGGCATCAATGATCTTAATATAATAATATTATTGARGAATKTACTGATTAACATAATTGCTGATTATTAAATTGATATATACGGTATTATTAATTTAGTTATAAAATATAAATTATAATAAATATTTAATTAATTTTATTAATAATCTTACAGTACAATTGTTATAATAAATTTTTAGTGACATTTAATATTTAATATAATATTACGTTTTTAAAATTAATTAAATATAGTTGTAATAAAATTATATTAATATAATGAATAAATAAATAATACTATTTAATATATAGTATTAATTTTTAACTAATGTCAAGTACTGTATATTGTTTTTATTACATTCACTATAATTAAATTAAATATTTATTCATACTATAATATTAATATACTAAATTTTAAATATAGTAAAATTCACAATTTGTTTTATATATAAAAAATTATTCAAAAATGTGTAATAGAATTATAATAAAATTAATTAAATGTTTTATTTTCAATAGACTATTGGATTAAAAAATTATAAGTTTATTTAAAACTGTGTTAAATTTGTTTCAAAAATTTTAATAATTTAATTATTCAATGGAATATTTTATCATTATTTTTAGAGTTTCAAATAAAATATAAATTTTGTCACTAAAATAAATACATAAATAGTAAAATATTTATTCAAATGTTCGCTATTAGTCTGTTTTATTTTTAGTTTAATTTTCTTAATTAATTATTTACGAAATTCATGTTTAAATTTTAAAATTAAAACAAACTAGATAAGTTCAATTTTCAATATCATAAATTAAATGTATTTATATACTAATGTTTTTATTTATTGTATTAAATTATATAAAATTCACACTTCAGGAGCATTTGAATGTTGATAATAACAATATTGTTAGGCAACTATTCTCGCTTTAGATAATGAGACCAAATAAGTAAATTAATTTAATTTTCATAAAATATGTTAATATTCATTTTTTTAATTTATAATTGATAATAAAAATTACATGAGTATTTAAATTTTTTTATGTAATTTTTATTTCATAATATAATTTAATATAAAGTTTATGGGCTTATTTCGGCTTATCAGCTATTATTTAATATAATGTTTTATTTGTTTTCAACTTTAACTCATTCATTCAAAATTATTCAAATGTGTATGAAGTCTGATAAAATTACATTATAGCATATTGTATAAACAGTAAATTATCTTATCATTTAAAGCAACATTAATTGATGATAAACTCACGATTTAACTAAAGTTACAATTAAAAAATAYATATAATATTTAAAATACAATTTACTTTAATAAAAAATGAAAACTAAATTTATTAATAAAGTTTGTGTTGTTTGCGGTGATAAATCTCGAGGTATTTAATAAATAATTTTTCATTAATATTATATCAATAATTAATTAATTAATTTGTTAAACAAAAAAAGGTAACAATTTTAATGTCATTACATGTGAGTCGTGTCGCACTTTCTTTAGACGATTGATACTTAAAAAACAGGTAATATCTAAACTAAATATATATCAATAATAACTTATTATACAATATGTGTTATAAAAATCGTTTAAAATACTAATAATTATAATTATGTAAATTTATTTTTCTATTCAATATTAGAGATATAAATGCAAATTTAGTGGAAATTGTGAAATAAGTTTAAAAACTAGAATTATTTGCAAATTATGCCGTTTTAACAAATGTCTGGCAATGGGAATGAAAAAAGTATTTAATTATTAATAATATTTTGTTATAATAACAATAATTAATATTATTATGTTTTTCTAATGTTTATATCAGGAATTATTACAAACTAATGAACAGAAAGAAAGTAGAAAACAATTGATTGAAAAAAATCGACAAAAAAGACAACAAAAAGTTCTAAACAATAAAATCAAAGATATTTTGTCGATTCGTAGTACAGATACTAATACTATAAGAGATAATTCACAGAATAATAACTTTCAATTGGATATAACTGATGACAATAACATAAAATCACATCAAAATATGACATCAATTTGTTTGCAAAGACCGATACAGTACTCAATTAATTTCAATCAATTAGAAGACATACATATATCAGAGCTGATGATGGCTACAGAAGTGATAGTTTGCAATTCCGGTAAATTGTTGATTGATATCAACTCTAGGGATCAATTGAGGAGTAATTGTAGTGATATTTATGAAAACAAAATGATAGAAATCGTAAAGTTTTCTAAACAATTGCAAAGATTCAAACATATCTGTAGTGAAGATCAGTTGGTATTAGTCAAGTGGGCGTGTGTTGAGCTATTTATTATCAGATATTTGCGATATTTTAATAGTTTTAATGGTAGAGTTGGCTATTATTTTGTAAGTATTAAGAATTTAATTATTACAAATTACATAAAAACTAACTAATTTTTAATTTATCAAAATTTAAATTTAGGACAATAATCATACACTAAATATTGATGTGGAGACAGTATTTCATATACCAAAATCAAATTATACGACTTTATTCAAAAAATTTGCCAACAAATATAATAATTTAGTTATCTCTGAATTGGATACAATTACTATCAATTTGGTAATATTAAAGTTGTAATAAATTATAATAATTTATTAATTTATATAATTTTTTTTAAAAACAAGTTATCAGCGATAGTCCTGTTTAATCCTAACCGTCAAAACTTATGCCATAAATTGAATGTTAAGTAAGTTTATAAAAATTTATTATAAATAATGAAATATTATAGTATACTGTATTGCATACAAAATTTGTATTACAAATACACTTAAAAATTGTTTTTATTTTATCAATTATTAGACTCGAACAACAACTTTATATATATTTATTAAAACGATATTTAAAAATAAAATATAATAAATCACAAGACGACCACTCATTACAGCAAAAGTTTTCACATTTAATGAATATTGTCTATGAATTACAATCATTGGGCAAACTTATGGTACAATCATTTGTACAACAATTTAGTTTATATCAACAATATATAAAACCAATGACCAGAGAGATCTATAATTTGAAATAAATATTTTTATAAATAAAAATTACATTTTATTTTTTACAAATAACTAATACATTATTTAGTGAATTAACTTGATTCAAGCATTTTTAATTACTAAATGTTTAATAGATTTATTATTGTAATTAAAAATCATTAATTTTAATTTATAGTTTAAGTTCAAAAATCATTTATAGCTTTATAAATTACAATGTATTAAAATTTATATAATACATTAATTATTTTATTTATAATAACTTTATTAAAATAGTAAATATTTATGTTTTCTAAAATGTCATTATAATCAAATATTTTTAAAAACATATAATTTCAATATATATTAATATTATTTAGTCAAATACAGTATTATAAAAAACAACTATATTATAGTTACTATAACCGGATGTAAGACTCAATTTGCGCCAATAAACATATTTTAAATAATATACACAAAAACTAAACCATTGATTGAGTTTTGATTTTTTTTTACAAAAAAGATGCCGATTTGATTGCCAGATGATAAATAAAAAAGAGAGGACTTATATAATATATTTTATATAATAATTAAAAAAACAATAATATTAACATTTGCATACTATTGTTTAATAAAATGTATTTTTAATATTAATTATTATTTAGATTTATTTGATTATTATCACTGTTGTTATCATTATCTGAGTTGTGATGAGTTTCATCGCTTTCATCGTATAAATGTTTGATTCGTGAGGACATCAATACTACCGCCACATCAAACAGTGATCCCAATATAATGAACGCAAGGGTCACACCAAACAACCGTTTTCTGAATTTGTCGGTATCATAGACCATACAATTGCCTGTTTTACCGCATTTTGTTTTCCATATTAAACACGTGCTGTTTATGATAGCCCCGTAAATCAGTGGTCCCGGTATTGAGGCTTTACAATAATAATTTAATAGATAATAATTAATAATTTTATATAAATTATTTACTAAATAATAGTAATATTTAAGTTTTTTATATAACTTACTAAATAAACTAAATAATGCACCGTAAATACCAATCGCAAAGTGCTTATCCGTTTCATCGATAACACTACACATTATAATACAATATGTAGTTTTAAAAAATATTTATCAGTATTCAGTTTTAAATCAATATTTTAATTCATTTAATAAATATATTCTAAAATTTATCAATTAATTTTAGAATATATTAAAATATCTAATTTTAAAATATAGTAATTTATAATAAATTAATTTTTTTAAAAATCTAAATTAAAAATGTAATGAAGTAAATACCGCAATGATATGAATACATTACCCACACGTGCCAACTGTCCAATCAAACCACCTATAGATGAGATTATAATTTGTGTCCGAAAATTATTACCACAATCTATATCACATAAACCATCATTTGCTACACCACTTACACATTCACAATCAATATACTTCTGTTTAAAATTTTAAAAAGTCAATTATTATTAATTCAAAATTTAAATGATTTTTTTATAGATATTACAATTATTGTGTCATTAAATTTCATAGGTGTCTGTATTGGACATCCGGCTAAACACGGAGACAGATAGTTAGTATTGCTATTGGGATCACATAATGGTTGAAATTTATCGGGTGAACAGGTACAGTTTGCATCACATGCTTGATTGAAATTGCTATAAAAATTAATTAATTAATATGCGGTGTAATTAATTAATTAATTTTTTTGTTGTTGAAAAATTCTTATACATTGTATTCTAGTATATATTAATTTTACTTAAATTGATTGTCTGGCAAATTAGCAAAATCAAGTCGAGGACATCCCAGTGCAAGTCCAGAGAACAGACCCATTGTACTCAACAGTTCGACAATAAAGACAAATGATGTCAATAGACGAGGACCCGGTTTTACCACTGATATGAATGCACCCCCTAATAATATTCCCGCAGCTATGGGTAATAAACTTATCATACCTTTTTGTTTGTCATCAATTTTTTTAGTAAAAAATTAAAATGAAATAAATGTGAATATTAATAAAAAAAAAGTTTTTACATTTAATAATTAAATATTCAATAAATCCTAATTACCAGATAATAGATTAGCCGTTGAGGCCGATGTCCTGTACTGTGATTCAACGTATTTGCTACTGAATGTCCAGTAACCCATCCAACCAAACATCTGAAATATTGTGCCAAATATATAGCACATGAATATTGGATTTGTAAATATTTTAAGTAACCGCTCTTTTAGTGCTAAAATTTTGTTGTTGTCGTTGTTGATAAAATAAAAATTACATAAAATTATATAAAAAATATAATAATAATTAATATTTAAATAATATGATATAATTATTAATAATATCATATTTTTACATAAATCAATATGTTTTGGTTTTACAAGTTGTCTATTATTTCTAGAATTTTGATTTTTTGATGATTTTTGAAAATCTGGCGGAAAAAATAACATGGGTAGACCAGATAATATTAGACAAGTTCCCAGTATTAATTGACCCAACCACCATGCACCCACCCAACGTGGATCACGTAAATCAGTTATACCTGGATCAACTAGTCATTTAAATAATATTAATAAAATATTTATCTTACTTTAAATTATAAGTAATTATTTTTTTTAAAAAATTATATGACATACCAAATGGATTTTCATAGTATCTCAACACAACTGATGATAATAATGATGCAAATGCTGGGCCAATGATTCGGTTACACATTGATAGACCTAATAAAAACAATATATTTTTTATGTTATTAATAAGATTTATCACAAGATTACACGATGTTTACTAAATAAATAAAATTAATTAAAAATATATATATACAGTATATTGAATATATATACTGTACAAAAACTATACGGTATAGCTCTGGTATATAAACATATAAATTAATAATAATACAGAACTGAGAACAAAGGGTGAATTTTTCTTTTTGACGATATCATCAATAAATGGTAATCCAATGATATAATAGGCTGACGTTCCTAAACGGGACAGGAAAGTGGACACAAACAGGAACAGCACTGGTATTACAACGTTGTGTTGTGTGGTCGACGGCAACACATTTGATGCTTGACAGTCATCAATTTGGTCGGCCAGTGGGTTGACCTCACAAAAGTCGACTGCACTTTTGTTCGTATTATTTGTTGTCAAAATATTATTTGATTGATGATCTGGCGGTCCATAAATCAAGTACAGCGATGCGGCCACATAGCAGCCAATTCCCGACAATACTTGTCCTAGAAATAACATACGTGGCCGATGTAAACGGTGAGCTATATAACCGATGAACGGCTCAAATATTAGTACAGATATGTCATCGCCGATGAGTACTAAACCCATTAATACACTGCCAATCGCATACCGGCGCTCTAGAGTGGTCAGTGAAGATATCATATAAGAGTAGGGGCCCTGAAAGCTACCCATTATTAGCAAACAAACAATAAATGATTTTGTATTGGCCCAACTTTGCACACATTTTGGACGACATGAACCCACACCACACCCGCCGTCCACAATATTCAGTGATTCAACGCTTGAATAAATAGCCATAACTTATATAAATTAAAAATATAATAAAAATCAGAATAAGTTGTTTTAAAAATTTTTTATTTACAATTTATATAAAGATTTATAAAATTTCTGTTTATATTTCTATATAATTTAGTGGACAAATAGTATCACTGTTTCATACATTTATTTATCACTTACAGATATTTTTTATTTTATTTTTAATTTTAAGTAATAATTTATAAATAGTTTAGACTAATAGAGTAATCAAGTTGTAAGAAATAATATAAATAATAATAGATTATGACATTGATTTTTATCTGCTTTATTGATAAATTGCATTAATAAATACCATATGTTAATACTGTATATTAATATACTGTATTATATATTATATTAGCAATGTATTAATATATACAGTATATTAATTAAGACAATTTAAATGTAAATACAATTATAATTTGATTACACATTAAATGATTATACTTTTCATAATAATAATAATAATAATAATAATTTATACTTTCGGTATGTTTAGGGTATTTTGATATAATTATAATCTTTATTTAGCAATTTCTAATAAATTTAATAAAAATATTAAAAATTATATTATTAATTATCCAGTGATCTTTAAGTATTAACTAATTATACATTAAATAAAATATTAATTGAAGTTTAGTGAGTAATTATCAATATAACTATATACTGTAGTACATTACATAACATTTTTTCATCACTTATCAATATTACAATCATACATAAGTACAATTGAATAATTTTGAATGAATGAGTTAAAGTTGAAAACAAATAAAACAATATATTAAATAATAGCTGATAAGCCGAAAAAAACCAATAACTTTATATTAAATTATATTATTAAATAAAAATTACATAAAAAAATTTAAATACTCATGTAATTTTTATTATCAATTATGAATAAAAAAATGAATATTAATGTAATTTATGAAAATTTAATTAATTTATTTATTTGGTCTCATTATCTAAAGTAGAGACTGAAAACTGACCTGATTTTTCAGGTCAGGTCAGGTCAGGTAAAAGTTAGGGCTCAGGTCAGGTCAGGTACGGGTCCGAACACCAAAATTTTTTGGTCAGGTCAGGTCAGGTCCGAAATTTTTTTATTCATTATTTAAACGACAATTATTACAAAATATGACAATCAAACACAAAATTTATTAAATTATTATTTATAAAATAGTTGTATAAATTAAACATAAAATATTACAAAAGATGATGGTTTTGATCTAATAAATAATAACATATTAACTTTATTAGAATCTAAGTTAGATCTACAATCAGTTATCGTTAATCCCGAGTAATTAAAGTTAATTTAGAGAAATTTGTTGCGGGTATAGAATAAATAAAATTGTTTTTTGATAAAATTATTTTCGGACCTACATAGTCAGGTCAGGTCAGGTCAGGTAAATTTGTACCCTATGTTAGGTCAGGTCCGAGTCCGAGATTTTAGGTATCAGATCAGGTACGGGTCAGGTACGGGTCCGAAACTTTTCGCTCTCTAGTCTAAAGCGATAATAGTTGCCTAACAATATTGTTATTATCAACATTCAAATGCTCCTGATGTGTAATTACAATAATAATTGATTTAATAATTTGAGTATTCAATATCTAAAATTATTTTATATGAATAATTTATAATTTATAAGTACTATTGCTTTAATTATTATGAAAAGTTAGTGATTATTAATTAAAAATATTTATTCATTTATTAATTGTTTATTGAAATATTTAGTATAAGACATTTGCTATAATTATTATTGTATTTTTAAGTTTAAAATGTTAACTATTACTGTATTTGTTATACAGTATTATTATATTCAGTATTTGAAAATATGTAAAAAGTTTACAGTAAAACTAATAATTTTATTTAATAAGTTTATTACTATTATTAGTATTAAGCAATAAACTAGAGTTGACACAAATTTCATCACTCATTTTATTAATGTTTTTTTTTAAATATTTTAATATATTCCCAATTTTTCTGGAAATTTGCTTTTAATAATATTGTTTCCTAAACTCTACTATTCATAGAAAAAATCAATAGAAAAAAACAAACTTTTAATCATATGATTAATATTATGTGAAAAAAGTTCATTAAATGACTATTAGTTTAAATATATATTATATATATATTTAAATATTAAATATTTTATTATTTATTCACAAATAATATAATACTTTATATTATATATGATATGATATATGAATTGAATTATTGAAGACATGTGTCCACAAAATGGTCAGAACAGCCGTCGACAGCAATTCGATCGCTTCGGTGACGATTTGGTCGATCTGTTGATGACTTCAATGAAATTATCACTAAAAGACAGATTAATACTCAGATCTGTTTGCAAACAATTCAAACGATTGATATTCAATTCGTGTCACTTCTTGGAAATTATTTATCAAAAAGAAGATAAATTTGTGACAATTGAGTCATTGATTGTATCAAATGACAGATTGAAGAGATTGTTGAACATCACTGACAACATAACCAATATATGTCTTAAACCGCGTGGTCTCGACATCGACGGCGGCATAATTGAGACAATACTGAAAAACTGTCAACGATTGACATCACTGGACATTAGTCTCAGTGAATTGAGTCGACAAATGTGTCGTCAATTAGCGGACAAATTTGGTGGACAACTGAAGAAAATCGATCTTCAGATTAAATTATTTGGTTTTAAAGGCTTTTTAAATTGGTATCCATATATCAAATCAATGGATTTATCAAACATTGACGATATGTGCGGCATATTTGATGGCAATAACAAGCTATTAGTGACCAAACTATCAAAGGTTGCCATAAATTACTCGACTAATGATAACAACAGAATCGGCGAATTTGTCGATAAATTATGGAAATCATTGACTGATATCCGGATTAATATTGAAAATCGGTTTGAATTGAAAACTGAAGAATTGAATGAATTGTTCGAAGAATTACCAAAACTACGAAATCTCAAGAAATTTGAATTGACTTTTCGTTTAATTGATCCGCAAATTACTTACCAATTCTTTGTCTGTTTGGAACAAATGGCTGCCAATTGTCATCAACTCAAGAGTCTGACACTTAATATTCACAATAATTTCTTTGCAATTAATCGCAATATATTTAAAACAATGAAACGGTTTCGACATTTGAGACGACTATCACTTGATCTACATTTGGACGCTTATGTCGCCGAACAATCATTTTCGGCAATACATGAGTCATACTATCAGAGCCGTGAATTACAATCACTTAAATCATTAACACATTTAACAGTGACTGCGACTGACTGTCATTTAAGCGATGAATACTTTTATAAAAAACTGTACAAATATTTACCACAACTTCAAGTGATAAGTTGTGGACAATCGGATGTCACTGAAAACACATTGAGATCATTGTATCGATTGTCAGACTTGCGAACAGTAGATATCGAGACAACAGAATCCGGGCTTTCGATCTCAAGACACGTTGTCATGGATTTGATCCGAAACTGTCGCAAACTTCAGTCAATTAATGCACAAAATATTAACATCGATATCGACGTTAAAGACAAAGTGATTAACCAATTGAGAGAAAATAATTATTGTGAAAATATTGAAGTAATTTATATAAAAATTCACAATGAAGTTGATCTACAAGAAATGCTTTACGATGATGTCGTCCATCCTATGGATAATGGAAACTATTTTGGAGATGAAGAACAATACTATAGCGATGACGAGGAATTTTAGACAGAAATTTAGGAAATTATTTTCATTATTATTATTATTATTAATACTAATGTATGACAATAACAACAATTAACTGTAGCTTTTGATGAAAGCATTTAAAATATAGATTATATTTAATATAATTATAAAATAAAATTTGATTTCGACAAACACCCAAAACTTGAGATTTTATTTTTTTTAATTTAAATAAATTCAATGACTAGAGGTTTGATTAATTATTATCATTATTATGATTATGACTGTTATTCTCGTTATTGTCTGTTTCGTCGTCGTTATCATTGTCTTCGTATATATTTTTTATACGCGAAGACATGAATATGACTAACACGTCAAACATTGAGCCAATCATTACAAAGACAAGTGAGACACCAAACAATCTGTTTTTGAATTTGTCGGTATCGTAGACCAGACAGTTGCCGGTTTGGCCGCACTTTTTCTCCCATACCTTACACGCACTGTTAGTAATGGCACCGTAAACCAATGGTCCCGGAATCCATGCTTTTAATATATGGATATTTTTTTAATTAATTTATAAGTTTAATCATTATTTAATATGGTATCACCAATATTATCTATTAACACTATTGTTAATATTGTTTAATAATACAATACATACCAAATATAGCATATAATGCACCCAATACTCCAAATGCAAAATGCTTTTCTGAATCGTCGACAACACTAATTAAAACACATATTGTATTAGTTAATGAAATGTTTAAAAAATTATTTCTATTTTAATTATTAATATTATTAGTAATATTAGTTATAAATTGCAGTCAATTAGCGATTAAAAAATTATTACCGAAATGCTATGAAAAGATTGCCCACTCGTGACAATTGTCCGATTAAACTACAGATACCTATAATTATAACAAATGTACGAAAATTATTTCCACAATCTATATCACAGTAGCCCTCATTTGCCAAACCGCTAACACAATTACAATCCATATATTGCTATATTTAAGTACAAATGTATTACAATTGATTAAATGATTTTATAGTAAAATAAAATAATAATAATAATATTAGTGTTTAATTACATTTTTACTGCCATTGATCATAATTGATGTCTGCATTGGACATCCGGCCAAACATGGGGTCATATAGTTAGTTAGACTATTAGGATCACATATTGGTTGAAATTTGTCCATTGAACAGGTACAATTTGCATTACATGCTAGATTGAAATTGCTTTAAATATCATATACAATAAGTTTTATCTAATTAGTAAAATAAAATTTATTATTTATTTTACTATACTTTGTTTGGTCAGGTAGATTGGCAAAGTTCAATGGCGGACATCCCAGTGCTAGTGCAGAAAACAGACCCATTGTACTCAACAGTTCCACAATAGTTATAAATGATGTCAATAGTCGGGGACCGGGTTTTAGAAACGATATGAATGCACCGCCCATTAACATACCTATTGCTGAGGGAACCAAACCTATCATACCTGTAATTTAGATAAAATAAATTTCAATGTTTTATATTTATAATAAATATCTATAATAATAAATAATATTAATTTCAATTAATACAATTTAATTACCAGTAAATAGATTAGCAGTTGAAGCGGACTTCCTATACTGTGATTCAATGTATTTGCCCTTAAAATTCCAATACCCGGCCCAACCAAACATCTGAAATATCGACCCAAATGTATAGCACATGAATATTGGATTTGTAAATAACTTTTTCAGACGTTGTTTAAGAGCTAGAAATAAATAATAAATATATATTTTTTTAATAATTAAATATTAAACTACTTGTATCTATACTTATAAAACCCAAATATAAGTTTAATTTATGGAATGAAAACTAAATTACTTGCATTTCATTATGGTTTTGATATAAATGTATTGCCACTTATTTACTTATAAAACTTAGTTAACAATTTAATTTATAAAATCAAAATAAATTACCGTACATTGATTTGCTTGTGGTTTTGTTGTTAATTTGTTGCCATTTGTTGCTTTATTTTTTGATATTTTCAAGTCGGATGGAAAAAATAGCATAGGTAAACATGACAAATATAAGCATACACCAATTATTGCAAATCCTAACCACCAGGCGCCCACCCAACGAGGATCGCGCAAATCAGTGATACCCGGGTCAACTAATAATTAAATTATTATAATAAATAAAAACATAAGATTAGTTTTACAATAGATTAAATTGAATTCAATATTATACCCACCAAATGGATTTTCATAATATCTCAATACAATGGATGAAACAAATGCTGCAAATGCTGGACCAACAATCCGGGAACAAACCATTATACCTATTATTATATATATATATATATATATATATATATTATATAATAAAACATAATTTAAATGTAACAGTATATATTAATATATAATCAATAAATATAGTTACTGTACTCATAATAAAAGGAGATCTTTTTTTCTTAACACTGTCGTCAATGAACGGCATTCCCACTACATAATAGGCCGATGATCCCAATCCCGATAGGAATGTCGATACAAATAGAAAGAGCACCGGTATTATAACGTTTATACGGTTAGCGTTTGTTGTTTGGCATTCATTCTCTGATATATTATTATTTTTATTATCATCGATATTACAAAATTCAGTGACCATACTATGGTTGACACTATTTGCTTGTCTAGTATTTGCAGTACTTAAGTGCTCCGGTGGTCCATATATGAAATATAATGAAGAGGCCAAAAAACAGCCGGTGCCCGACAAAATTTGCGCCAATGCTAACATACGTGGCCGATGCATGCGGTTCGCCAAATAGCCGATAATGGGCTCAAATATCATGGCCGAGATATCGTCGCCGATTAGTATAAATCCCATTAAAAGACTGCCAAATGAATAGCGTCTCTCTAGAGTGGTCAGGGATGCACTCATATACATATATGGCGCACCCTGGATAATACCCATTAGTGTTATACTTGCAACAAATGATGTAACATTGGCCAATGGTTGGTTACTCTTTGGACTGCATGAGCCCAAACCACATTTGCGGGGATGCAATGATTCAACACTTGAATAGATTGCCATTTATTTTTAAAAAATTAATTGTTATTAAAATTTTAGATCAAATAAAAATATGTATTTATGCTATTATTATAATAATAATAATTAAATTTTCATATTAACTTTAGTATATTGTAATAAATATTTCAATAAATAAGTTTTCAAACTTTTTGCTATCATATTTTTAATATTTATATCTTATAATTTTTTTAAAAATTTATTAAATATGACTTTGATTTTTAATTGACAGTTATCGATAAAACAGTCTAATATAAATATTTTTTTAAAATATTAATATAGCACATGTTTTAAACTATTCAAATACTAGTTATTAAAAAGTTTATATTAGTTAATTAATTTATGGCTATATTATTAGTTATTTTCAATATATTAAATACTTTTTATAAATAATATGTCACAGTATTATATAAAACTAATTATTATTAAAATTTAGATCAAAGAAATTTTTTATCTAGATTATTATAGTAAGTACAGTAAATTTTAATATCATATTTTTTAGTATTTTTGATAAATTACAATTATTAAAAAAATTTTTTTCCTATAATTGCAAAATAATCATATGATAATCTATGAGTTAATTTTTTTTATCAACTTCATAATATTGCAATAAATATTGCAATAAATACGCTTTTAAACTTTTTGATTATTTTTTAAATAAAATAATATTTATCAAATATGATTTTGATTTTATGTTCACAGTAAATAATAAATAATAAAATAACTAAAATAAATAAAATTAAATAATAATAATATTATAATATAATATAGCGTATATACTCAAACTATTCAAATACTAAATATTATTTTTAGTAAACAACTAACCTATAATTAATTTAATAGTAAGTTTCAATATATAATATATATATATATTCAATACCGGTATACAATATATTAATACATTATATTGATAAATAATATTTATAAATATTTATACAGTATTTATTGTTTATTGTAAGTGTAGAATACATTATTATATAAAATTTTATATACAATAACGTAAATAAAGAAAAATATTTCATAATTTGTTAATCTATACATTAATCCTTGACTTTATTTTGTAATAATTTAGTTTAAATAAAAAATATATTTATTAGTTAAGTATTTTTATAATTAAAATCGATTGCATTTATTTTATCTATTTTATAGAAATTTTACTTATGTTTACAATAAATAAAAGTTTTTAATAGTTTAAAACAAACAAACAAAATTAATATCAACATAAAACTTTTATAATACAGACAAAAATAATTATTTAAACTACTATTTTTTAAAAAATTATATATTATTTTTTATTATTATTGCTATTTTCATCGCTTTCGGTATCAATGTCTTCATCTTCGACATACAGGTGTTTGATTCGTGAGGACAGGAATACGACGGCTAAGTCTAAGACAGAGCCAACAAATATGAGACCAATGGACATACCGAGCAATCGTTTCCTGAATTTGTCGGTATCATAGACCAGACAATTGCCTGTTTTACCGCATTTTTGCTCCCATACCATACATGCAGTGTTGGTTACTGCACCGTAAACCAGTGGATACGGTATCCATGCTATTAAATGATTTATAGATGAACAAAATAATTCAATACACTATTTGATAAATGCATTTAAAATGATAATTAATAAAATAATAATAAAATATTTACTAAATAAGCTAAATAAAGCAGTGGCAAAACCAACAGCAAATGTTTTTTCACTTGGTGCAACAATTCTATATATTAAAACAAAATTAATTATCATGTTAATTTTTTAAAATAATGTATACTAAATAATTAATTTTATTATCTATTATCTCTAAAAATATATTTAACCTTAATGATACAAATGTATTGCCAATACGTGTCAACTGTCCAATTATGCCGGCTATGGTACTCATTGTGACATATATTTCAAAATTGTTGCCACAATGAGCATCACAGTAGCCCTCAGTGGCCGCACCGTTGACACAATTGCAGTCCATATATAGCTATAAAATAAAATTATGTATTTTATTTGGTAAAAAATACATACATTTTTGCCATCGCTTGACTTTAATGGTGTCTGTGCGGGACAACCAGCAAAACAGGGCGAAAAATATGTGGTATAGTTATCGGGTCCACAAAGAGGCCGAAAATTTTGCGACGGACACAAACAGTTTTCATTACATGATCCTGGTAAACGACTTTACAAATATATACACAAAATACATACATTATTAATAATTATTATTATGAATAATTACTTATTAGCACTGGTAGGTAGTGCATCAAACTGTGTGTTGGGACAGCCTAAAAATAGTCCTGAAAATAGACCCATTGTGCTTAAAAGTTCAATAACAAATATAAACATTGTCAATAGGCGGGCACCCGGTTTGAGGAACGTTATGAATGCACCTCCTAAAAATATTCCTATTGCTGATGGAATTATACCTACCATACCTATAGTTTTTTTTAAAAAAATATTAATAAAATAATATATTTAATTATACAAAATAAATTTTATAAAATAAATTGTATTTAATAATATAGTAATATATATATAGTCTACTAAATTACCAGATATGAAGTTTGCAGTGGAGGCGGACTTTTTATATTGAGACTCAATGTATTTGCCTTTGAATGTCGAGTAACCAAAAAAGCCAAACATTTGGCACATACTGCCAATCAAATAGCACATATAGATCGGGTTTTTCAACAATAACATCACACGTGTCTTTAAATCTGACATTTGAATTATGAAAAATAAAAATTTCAATCAATAATACCTAAGTAATGATAAATGCAAATTAAATTTTACCCAATTGACTGACAGTTGGTTTAGTTTTTCTACTAATTTTATTGACACTATTGTCGTCAACAGTAGGCTTTTTGTCGGCAATATCAGATGGAAACAGAAACATTGGTACACTGGTAATAAATAGGGCAGTGCCCAGACATACAAAACCAATCCACCAAGCACCCACCCAACGAGGGTCCTTTAAGTCACGGATACCGGTATCAACTATTATGTGTTTTGACGATTACATAAAAAAATAACAATATTTTTTTGTCAATAGTATAGACAATAGTTTTTTTTATTGAAAACTATAATCACTTACTTTTTGGATTCTCGTAGTAACGCAACACAAACGATGACAATAATGTGGCGATCGCTGGACCGCATAGTCGACCACAAGATATGACACCTAATTATATGTTAAATAACTATTAATAATAATATATGTTTGCAGAAAAATATTATCAAAACTTATTTGTTTTGGTAAATAAATTGTAAATAACTACAGTATAAACCAACTTAAATAAATCGGAGAATTTTTTTTCTTAACACTTTCATCAACCAGAGGAACGCCTACGACGTGCCAGAAACAGGAACCGGCGCCTATGAGAAAGGTAGCAAACCATAGACATATTACAGGTATTATCGGACTGTTTTGTAGTCGCCTGTGTTGATCGCAATGGTCCAAACCATTAATGCCAGCATTGCAGTACTCGGCACTTCCGTTTATAGTTGTTGTAGCTAACGAAGCGCCCAATAGATGAGTTCCGGGTCCGTATATAAAATAGGGTACCGCAGCTAACCAACAGCCCAGTCCTGATAGTACTTGTCCGATAGCAATAGCTCGGGGCCGATGAAATCGATGGGCGAAATAGCCGAGAGGAAACCTTACTATAACTCCTGCAACGTCATCGGCTATCAATACGATACCCATTACTAAACTGCTGAACGCATACCGGCGCTCCAATGTGGTCAGGGAAGCTATCACATAACTATATGGGCCGCCCTGTACTACACCCATTATAGTGTACCAGGCGATGAACACTTTAGGTGTGGCTAATTTGGCCAAAAATTTTGGACGCCATGAGCCCACACCACAGGCCCGCGGCTGTAGTGACTCTACACTCGAATAGATTGCCATTTAATTTAAATTGTGTTATAAGATATGTCGTAAAAAAGACATATTAAGGATATATAAAAAAATTTTGTAATCATTTATTTATATTATTATACATTATTTGGGACATCTTTTATTGGTTTATTAATTTTTTATCATATTATTTATCAAATCAATTTAAAATTGAAATGTTTCATTAAATCATTCAATGAGTCCAAAGTGTTGTATATTTATCATATAATATTATTGACAATAATGTAATAAAAATTAATAAGATTTTTAAATATTACAAATTACAAGATAATAAACAGATTTTTATATGACTATCAAAAAATTTGGTATAATATTGTAACACTATTTATGCTACCTCCCAGTGCACCCTATTGGTCCTTTACCTTACATTGTATCACATACTCACACATTATTATATAACTGAGTCCAAGCTCTAGCTCGAGAAGTCACCCAATGTATTGCATAGAGTAAAGACTTGCATACATTTAATACTAGGTTCCGAGTTAGGCCCAACATAATACTTATTGTAATAATTGTGTTTAATATTAATAAACAATTTTAAGTAATAAGTATTTGTGATAATTTAATTACAACTTTGTTCACTGACTCCCACACTCATCGTTCCGGCATTTCCGTCCTTACAATATATAACTTTACATAATTTTATAGCAATAAATTTTTCGGGTTTTTTAATTATGCCTATATAAAACAATAGATGACAGAACATGTCAACATGAAAATTTTTCAATGTATATATTATTATTGATACAGTATAATCAATATACAATATTCTTAAATCTAATATAAACCTAAATCTAACCTAAATTTAAACCTAATTTTAGTAACTAGCGCGCTACCGCGTGCCATCCACTTAACTTAACCCAAACTAACTAAACCTAATATTTAAGTGAATTTACTAGTAATTTATTAGACTGTTTAATACTATTTACTAATAGTCTATATGAATCTTAACTATACTGTATTATGCTAATTTAGCAACATAATCTATTGATGAACCGCATAATTGGTCCCTTTTACAATATGAGTTATACTAACAAAACTGCTTATACGGATTTATATAGTATAATGTAGATCAGCCAATTATTCAGTAATTTACAACTACTGTAATATAATTTAATACTATTTATTACAGTTTATAATCATAGTATATAATCAATTACTATTTAGGATTAATTACAAAAAATAACTTCAATGTATTTAATTATTCAATTATTGTTGTTATTTATCATTTTACAGATGAATTTACATTATTTATTTAAACCAATGATAAAATATATAATTATAATTACTATATAATAATATCATATCAATAATATATAATATCAAATAGTTGTAGTTATTTATTTGGTATAATTATTGTTTCTTTAATAACTAATTACTTCATTGATATTTTAATTAGTATATTATTACTGTAATGTTAAAAATAGTTTTAAAAATAATCAGTTCACGAACTCATGAAAGAGTATGTATCTGAATTCTATATGTCCGTCTGTCCGCATTTGATTGAATTTTGAAATTTTGACTTCAGATTTGGATTAAGCATCAAAAATAAGTTATAGCGGATCAGCAGAAAAATTTTGATATCTCTTCAGGAACATAGATAAAATGGCGGTCAAACTTAAAAAAATGAAAATAAATTTTAAAGTTTAAATTTGAATAAAACATTAAAAATAAGATATAGAGGATTAGTATAAAATTTATTTATATTTTTGGAATATTTATCAAATTTAATGTTTAATTCTTAGACTTTGTATTAGATTTGGTTTATTTTATACAGAATTATTTGATACACCACATGATTAACGTTTAGTTTATTTTGTTATGCTGAATTAATTGATACCACACATGACTATAGTTGAGTTTATTTTGTCATACTAATTTAACTGTAGTCATAGTGATTTAACTTAATTTTTAATTTTTTACTTTAGATGATATAAATTTTTGGAATTAAATTATTTATAATTATATTTTATAAAAAATATTAATACACTAATATAAACAGTATGATTACAATTTAATTAGTTTCTAGCGTTTTATTTATAAATTATATTTATATATATATATATATATATATATAATAGTAAATGTAATTTTATTTTATTTTGATAAACTATTACATGAATCAATAATTATAATTATTAAATTAAAAAATTAACTATAAGTGGGTAGTAGTTTATTTTGAAAAATATTATGTATTTTCAAAACATGTATCTAATATACAATAATTATATTTGAATATTATTATTAAAAGTCTTTGTTTTATATTGAGTAAATTATTTATATATTAATAATAATTTAATAAATATTAWTTTAAAATTAAGTTGTTTATAGATTAATAATTTATATTTCAATTGTATTTTAACATTTATATCTTATATTATAAATTAATATATCATATTTGTTATAAATTTATAAACGTAATAATTACTTATATTTTTGATGTAAATTATAATATTTACTATTTATTTATAGATAAAAATGTTTAGTACTGACAATTATACTGATATACGACCGGCCATTGAAAGCTGTGAATCAATTCTAAACCGATTTTATTTAATATTATATGAAAACTTAGATAACTATATTAGTAGACAACTAAATAAAATGCGATTAATTATAGTATTGATAACACAATTAATAGCATTGATATTTAGTCTAAAATTTGCCGCAACAGCTATTGTCAATCAAGTATTTAAATTATTTTATTTTTGTTAATAGTTTTTTTATAAATAAGTTTTTATTATTTTTATTTTCAAACCCCCACCCCCTCTCTTACTCATCTAATTAAGCAATGGATATGTGACCTATTGGGTGATCCGACCTATACGTTAGCCAATCATACATTAGCGTCGTTAGCCTTTTCATTGGGCAGTTTGGCCGTATTTATTACATGTTGTTTAAACAATTATTATGAATGGACACACCGATGGTATTTAGTGGACATTATTGTTAAAATCAAATACAAAATGTTTGAATATCCACTAAAACAGTCATCAATGAAACAGTTTGCATTGATGGGCAACTTATTGCTAATTGTTATAAAAAAATTAATTTGGATAACATCTATAATATCAATTAGTTTCTTATTATATGCCTACTATTTAGCACTGGTAACTGATTTTCATACCTACTCAACCAATTGGTGGTGGTGGTGGTGGTTGGTTAGATTTATTATAGCTAATTTCATACATTGTATAACAATAATAAGAGCCTATGCCGGAGGATTTACATGTTTTGCTATTTGGTTAGGTTTTGTCCGGTTTAGTCGTTTTAAATATAATGAATTAAACGATAAAATTTCAAATTTTATTTTTAAATCAAACAAATGGCATAAAATATATCCGCGACGTCTAATCAAATTAATTATAACACACAATGGTTTTACAAAAATTGTTATGAAATTTAATAATTATTTCCGATGTCTGGTATTTATCATATATTTTTTATTAACACCAMTTGTATTGCTTTGTATTTACGGTACATTTCATAGAGAGTCTATACCTATGGCTAAAGTAGTTTTTACTTTTTTAACAATATTTGTTATTTCATTTATACAATTTATTTATATTATGAATACATGGATCAGCCGATCAGCGCATTTACCATTAAATCTATTGTATAGTTATTTAGCTAAACATCAGACACTATCTATACGTTTAAAATTTAAAATACTTATATATATTGAGCGWCTGTCGGGTCCGACAATTGGTATCTATTGTTATGATTTGTTTCCAATTAATAGTTTAGAAGTGTTTCGATACTATTATATTTGCGGTCAATTGTTTTTTATTTTAATAAGATTTATTTAATTTTATAATACATTAATTACTACATCATTATAATAAATAATATAATAATTAAGTTAATTTATTCATATAGTAAAATACATTACAGATTTTTGTAATCAATCATAACTACATGTATATTTAATCAATAATAATTGTATTAAAAATTTTTATAATAATAATTTAATTGTCATCATAATATTATTAATTAAAATTAATATTATACGAGTTTAAAATTGTATTACATTAAAATGTTGTTATTATTTTTGTATTTTAGTTTATAATTTTAAATTGACTTTGTTTTGCCATTTGAATGTACATTATATTTAAGTTTTTTAAAAATAAAACAATTGTTAAATCTTTATAAAATTATATTTATTTTTACTATTAAATATTATACATTAAAGTATAATTATATATTTTATTTATAATTGTAATTTGTTATACAAATATTCATATAAACTGATCATGCTAATAAGTAATAATAATCTGTACTGTTAATTATTTTATCTATTTAAATCTATTATTTTTATGTTTTATTAATAATATGATATTAAAACATAAAAATAATTTTTAAGCTCATAAGTGATAAATAATAATCATAAACACTATTTTATTATAAATTAAAAACTATTTCTCTATTTTCATAATTTTCTTCTATAAAATAAAAATAAAAATATATAATATAATTTTAATATTTATTTAGATTAATTAGTTTATTCAATACAATTATAAATATTGTAATTATAATTGCAATTAATTATTAATAATAATTTATTGTAGAATTTTCAAAGTTATAATGTTCAAAATATAATAAAAAATATTTATTTTTATATATTCACGAACTCCTGAAAGGAGTACATATCTGAATTCTATAAGTTTGTCTGTCGGTCTGTCGGTCTGTCGGTCTGTCGGTCTGTCGGTCTGTCGGTCTGTCGGTCTGTCGGTCTGTCGGTCTGTCGGTCTGTCGGTCTGTCGGTCTGTCGGTCTGTCGGTCTGTCGGTCTGTCGGTCTGTCGGTCTGTCGGTCTGTCGGTCTGTCGGTCTGTCGGTCTGTCGGTCTGTCGGTCTGTCGGTCTGTCGGTCTATCGGTCTGTCGGTCTGTCGGTCTGTCGGTCTGTCGGTCTGTCGGTCTGTCGGTCTGTCGGTCTGTCGGTCTGTCGGTCTGTCGGTCTGTCGGTCTGTCGGTCTGTCGGTCTGTCGGTCTGTCATAAGTAAAATGAATGGATTTATAATTGCAAAGACTAAAAATTGCAAATCAATTGTTTCCAAAAATTTAGCTGTTTTTGTGTTTTTTATAACCTGATTGAAGTGTTTATCATATTTCAAGACTAATCTCCAAATTTATATTTTGATTTAATAATAAAAACAAATAGTTTGCAATCTAAAAATGTTTTGTAAACTATAGTTTAATTTACTTCATTTCATTTGGTATATTATTAATATATTATAATATTATTTAATCTATGATTGACTATAAAGTATTAAAGTTAAAAATAAGTACAGTATATATATGAATATATTAATTAATTCTAAAATGATATTTGTTTATAGATTTTTAAAAAATTAATACTATTTTGTTGTTTGTAGTCATTGTCTACATTATCTTATATTTTCTATATTTGTATTATTATAACCTTTAATGAATTATTAATATTTTACATATATGTAAGTTTTAGTTTATTTATTTTATACATAGTTCATATTAAATTTAAGAAAAAATTAAATTTAATAATATATAAATATTAAATATTCTTTTAGCTTTATATAACTTGTATTATAATATTTAAAAAAAACTTATTTTTAAATATTATTATTATTATTCATATTTGTACTTTATCTAATTAATAAATAAAATATATATATAGATAAATATATAATTTTAATTATATAAATTATTTTAATTATTTATTTTCTAATTTTTTAGTTTTATCACTATTTTGTTGTTCATCTTCTTCTTCATCATCGTATAAATGTTTGATACGCGACGACAATATAATGACAATCAAATCAAATATAAAACCAATGAGTATGAGTCCTACAGTTGTGCCCAACAATCGGTTTTTAAGTTTTTCCGAGTCATAGATCTGACAGTTACCGGTTTGACCACATTTAGTCTCCCATACCATACAAGCGGAATTGGCTATCGCTCCGTAAACCATTGGGTACGGTATGAAAACTAAACCGATTAATCAACAAAAACAAATTGTATTAAATAATATATATTTTATTAGTAAATGWAAAAAACTACAAATTACCAAATAGGCTGTAAAATGTCCCTGAAACTGCCCAGGCAAAACTTTTATCAACAGGGTCAACGATCCTATTATATAATAATATGAATATTTATTTTTTTTTTGAATTCATTCATTAATTTTTTTATTTATTCAATACAATAAGTAAAATCATATTAATTAGAAAATATATTGACAAAATATGGTACTTTGCATACCTGAGTCCAATAAACATGTTGCCAATACTGGCAATCCTACCAATAATATGGGCTACGCTAAATACTGTGAGATAAATTTCAAAATTGCTGCCACAATTGGCATCACAGTAACCATCAGTAGCCTCACCGCCAATACATTCACACCCAGAATATAGCTTCTGTATATATATAAAGTTAATTCATATCAATATATATATATATCTATTTAATATTATAATTATCAACTGTTAAAACTAACTTTTGACGAGTTTGTCATTTTGATCAATGAATCTGATGGACATCCGGCAAAACACGGGGAAAAATAATTGGTATAGTTATCGGGTCCACATATAGGATGAAATGTTTGACCAGTACAGGCACAGTTAGACAAACAACTTGAGTAGTTAGTGTTGCCAATATAATTTATAGTACTAAGCAAATCAAAAAAAATATATATATTATTTTCAATTGGGATTTACCGTATAGTTTTTGAAAGTTACCTGGTTGATCCTGGCAGTGCTGAATACTGTGTTTGTGGGCACCCTAACCACATTGCAGCTAAATAGCCTACTGAACCAAATAGCTCAACAAATGTCACATATGTCGTAAGTACTCCGGGACCGGGAGTCAGAAATGTTATGATCGCTCCGCCGAGTATTATACCGATTACCGACGGTACTATACCCACCAAACCTGTGTATTAATTTGTTGTTAAAAAGTTAATAAATACTGTATATTTATAATTCAAAATTTTTAAAAATCAAAATAATATTAATATTGTTTTATAAATTGCAAACCTGATACTAGATTAGCCATAGAGGCTGACTTTTTATACATTGACTCAATATATTTTCCTTTAAATGTACCAAAACCGGCCACACCAAAAATACGGATACCGCCACCGATGGTTACGCACAAAAATATTGGATTTTTCATTAATCGTAATATCCTTTTGAGGACACCTATGTGTGTGTTTGTGTGAAATGATATTAACTGATTTAAAAATATCTCTAATTTGATATTGTAGTATTTATGGTTTTTTTTAATTAAAAATATTTATACCCATTTCCAAAAGTTGTTTTTCTTTTAATGTTTTAGCTTGCTGTTTTTGTTTAACATTATCATTATGAATTTGTTTTTGTTTATTATTATCCTCATGATTATCATTTGATGTAATATTTTGTGTTTGTAGTTCAGCCGGGAACATGAACATTGGCAAACATGTTATTATAAGCGCAAAACCAATCACAATAAACCCTACCCACCAAGCGCCCACCCAACGGGGATCTTTTAAATCAGTAATACCCGTATCATCTAGATGAGTTATAATAAAATATTATAATATTATAATATACTGTATTATCAGTTTAATACTCAAGGCATACAAAAAGGATTTTCATAGACCAGTAGTACCAGAGATGATAGTAGTTTAGCACTGGCAGGTCCTAACATACGCAATGCTATCAGTAATGCTGTAATCAATATTTAAATTAGTTTTTCGGTTATTTAGTCTCCAACTATATATATATATATATATAATAATAATAAATAAATAATAATAATACAATAATAAATAAATAATAATAATACCAAAATAAATAGGTGATTCCTTTTTTTTGACACTGTCGTCGATAAACGGTATACCAATAATATAGTAGGTAGTACTGCCCAAACCAATAAAGAAAGTGGATAACCATAAAAACAGTACCGGTACAAAAGCAACCTCATTAGTTGCACCGGTACTTCCAACATTGTGATCACATTTGGTACCGTTAATCATGTCATCTAAAGCATCGCAAAACTCTACAACACTGGACTTATTAGTATCACTATTGATTGTGTGCTTTTGGGAAAATCCCGATCCATATACAAAGTACGGTAGTGTTCCGATAAAACATCCCGCAGCCATGATTAGCGTTGCGTAACCTATGAACCGGGGTCTGTGAAGTCGGTGAGCATAATAACCGATAAATGGTCGGAATATAAGACCAGCAAAGTCATCGCCGGTCAAAATAAATCCCATAACCAGACTAGATATGCCGTATCGACGCTCCAATGTGGTCAGGGAGGCAACCATATAGGTATATGGTGCGCCCATAATGATACCCAACAATCCAAATATGAATATAAATACTTTCGGTGTGGCCCACGATTGTACAGATTTTGGACGCCATGAGCCTAAACCACACAAACGGTTATCAGCAAGTGATTCAACACTTGCATAAATAGCCATAATTGTAAATTTTAGTTTTTTAATTTAAATAAATATTGATTAATAGTTATATTATTATTATTTGAAAACAATTTTTGTTAAACATTCTATAATTATATTTATATAATTATATAATTTTTTTCAAATGAAATACTTTTTATTTTGCAGTAAATTTAAATGCTTAGCTTATATGACATATTGACAAATTTGTTTACATTTCATATCATTTAGTATATAATCAATGAACATATATTGAATTAAATTGAAAATTGAATGATACAAATGTATTTACCGATAATGTATCGATGATAATAATTATTTATTATTTTATCTCATTTATTGCACATTTTTATAATATAAATAAATATTGTATTTAATTAGTGTTACTGAATGGTACGACCAAGGACTTTAATTATGTATCACATGTCATATAATTATATGCTAATTGATAAATGATTGATTTTTTTATTTAAAATATTTTTTTATTGTTAAGTGCATTGTTAGCTACTGTTAGTTATTGTTAGGTACACTTATAAAAATAACTTTATTATTTTATATTTACTTTTTTCTCATTTTTTATGAATGAAAATTTAATTGTATATATTACCTACTAAATATAATATAAAATTTTTTATTAATTATAAAATAGTAAAAGTAAATATATTTTTATTATTATTAAACATTAACTAAAATGAACTTTAAATTATTACATTTGTAAGCAATGTGTTTTTTGAAGTATGATTTCAAATTATTTAATTTTTTAATGACAACTATCTGCTTAATGTTTACAAATCATTTTATAATAATGTAAACTAATAAAAAAATTAATAGATTAATAGAAAAAGATAAGTAAATATTTTAAATATTTATAATAAAATTTATATAATGTTAATCACGTGTTTGTTTCAAATTAATTTTTTATAAGAAAATTTCATAAATAAACAAAATAAAAATTCTCGGAATATATTTTTTTGTATAACTTATTGTTAATCAACGAAAAAAAATATTTATAATCAATATATTTATGTATATATTTTATATCTATTTAAATGCTAATTATTTTTCTTTTGTTTTGTCACAATCTTCATCATTGTTGTCATCGTAGAGATTCTTGATCTTCGACGACAATATGACAACCAATATGTCAAACACAGAGCCGATTACTATGAATATTAGCGTTAGGCCCAGCAATCGGTTACGAAATTTATCGGAATCATAGACCAGACAATTACCGGTTTTACCGCATTTTTGCTCCCATATCATACACGCACTGTTAGTCACAGCACCGTATATTAGTAGATTCGGTATGAATGCTAATAATAACAGTCAATGTTAATAAAAATAGATATAAAATATTTAAACAATATATAATACCTAACAAACTATATAAAGCACCGCTAATACCAATAGCAAGACTTTTATCATAACTTTCAACGATTCTGTTATTATAAATATTTTAATTTTTAATATTATCAATAATAATAATAATAATTAATTTGCTAACCTGAATGATATGATAGAATTTCCTGTTCTGGCTAACTGTCCAATTAGTCCACTAATGCTCGTAAGAGTGACAAAAATTTCAAAATTATTGCCACATTTTGTGTCACAATAGCCCTCAGTAGCTGTTCCGCCCTCCAGACAACTGCACATTGAGTATTGCTATTATTAATAATATAAATATATAAATAAATAAGACAAACAGTATATGTAATAATAATAATAGTTGTCATCCCATTCCTTTAAAACTAACATTAGGTCCCGTATCGGATTTGATTAGTGATTCGGGTGCGCACCCGGCATAGCACGGGGAATAATAATTGGTAATATTATCGGGACCACAGATAGGATGAAACAGTTGCTCTGAACAGCCACAGTTGGAGTTGCACTGTGATTGAACATCCATTCCCCTAATTAAATATTAGTAAATATACTATAAGTTTTAATAAATTATACTAATCGTCTCACAAAATGTTTATGGGTAGTGATGCAAACTGTGATGTCGGACATCCCAGAAAAAGACCCGAAAAAAACCCAACTGAGCCCAATATCTCGACAATCAGGACAAACATTGTCAATACACGTGGACCGGGCTGTAGGCATGTTAATATTACACCACCAAATAGTATACCTACAGCTTGCGGTAGTATACCAACTATACCTGTTTTTGTGTGTAAAATATTAGATATAGTTAATTACTAATTTTCATTTTTTATACCTGATATAAAATTGGCAGTGGATGCTGATTTTTTATATTGAGATTCAATATATTTTGATTTGAATGWTACGTAACCGAGTACACCAAATAGTCGGGCACATGAACCCAATACATAGCACAGGTATATAGGATTTGTCATTAAATTTGTAACCCGTTTGACAACACCTAAACATAATACAATTTAAACTATAACTATAAAATATTTCTATATTTTTTAATATAATAGTTGTAAATTTTTAATTATTTTTAAAGTAATATTTATACCCAATTGATTGACTTTCTCTTTAATAGCATTACTATTTTGTAGTAATGTTTGATTATTTTTATTCAAAAAATTATTGATTTGATTTTGTGGTTTAAGATCAGCTGGAAATAAAAGCAACGGAAAACTTGTAATGATTAGGGCAGTGCCCAACACTAGAAAGCCAATCCACCAGGCACCCACCCATCGGGGATCCTTTAAATCCTTAATACCGGAGTCGACTACATATTAATTTTTAAGTAAAACTCTAATTAATTTATTTTTAAAAAAAATTAATTTTTTTTAATCTAAATTACTCAATGGATTTTCGTAATAACGCAATACAAATGATGATAACATGAATGAAATGGTGGGACCAAACAAACGAAAACATGTAAGAAAGCCTATCAAATGAAATATTATAAATGATAGTATAGGTGCTCAGTATATATATAATGATAATAATAAATGATTACTCATAGCGATTGGTGAGTTTTTTTTCTTGACAATATCGTCAACAAATGGTATGCCTAATGTCCAATAAAAAGCAGAGCTCAGACCTATGAGGAAAGTGGCGAACCAAAGACATATGACCGGTATTAAAGAGGCATTGGTTTGTTTGCTATTATCGCATGTATTTTCTAGTAAACTATTTAATAAACAAAACTCTCCAGTTTTATTAGCACCGGTAGAATTGTCAAATGAAGCGCCCAACAGGTGTACTCCAGGACCGTATAGCCAATATGGTAAGGTAGCCAAAAAGCATCCCATTGCCGATATCAGTTGTCCCAATCCAAGCACACGCGGCCGATGCATACGGTGCGCGAAATAGCCAATAATCGGCCGGAATATAAGTGCGGCCACATCAGCGGCTATGAGTATGATACCAGTTACGACACTGTTAAAGGCATATCGGCGTTCAAATGTGGTCAGAGAGGCCATCATATAGACATAGGGTGTTCCGTTCACGAGAGCCACTGCACTGTAAAAAAATATAAACACTCGTGTGTTGGCCCACTTTTGCAAACATTTTGGACGCCATGAGCCCAAACCACATCCTAATGGTTTCTCATCTCCATTGCTGTAGATTGCCATTAAATTTGCTAATAACCGACAGTTTTTTATATTAAAAATATTTTTTTATTTAGTATTAGATATTTTGCATTTTCTTCAAAAAAGTATTAAACAACAAAAATTAAAATGCAATAAAAATAATACAAATATTAATTATTAAATATTTATTTGATTGATTGCCAATAAATCTATTTTATATTATTACTTGAACTTGAATTACTATAACAAATACAAGATATACAGTGCTATCAAATATGTGTGTTTAATCAGATGCTATTAATATTTATTAGTTAAATTTTATTAAAAATTATTAAATTAAAAAAATATATTTCTATATTTAAAAAAAATTATAAAGTTTCTAAAATAAAATTTAAATCAATATAAACATAATTTTTTTTAATTACATAATATTGACATCAATGATTACCCATAACTTAAGTATCTAAGAGGACAGTTATTTTTTATACTAATACAAATGTTTCACATTCAGCACTTTACATATAACCTTTTTTTGTCTATTTTTATGGCTATGAGATAACTTATAATGTTTAGCTAATAATAAATATTACAATGAATTGCATTATTAAATAATTAGAATAAAGTGCTTTAAATTAATATATAATATCTAAATAATGTTTATTAATTTCAATACTTTATGATTAAATTTAAATATTAAATATCAATTTATTTACTAAATGTTAACTTTAAAAATAAACAATGATAACTGATAGTCTTATATTTTGATTTTTGGATATTTAAATTATTGCATTTGTATAAAGCAATGTGTTTTTTACAAGTTTTAGACAAATTACATGACAACTGTCTGCTTTATATTTACTAATTTGATTGTATTATATTATATGATAAGCCTATAAAAAATTGATTTATTTATTTTAATTGCAAAATATTTTTTAAAAATGTTTATAACAAGAGTTAGATAAGAAATTATTTATTATGAATTTGTGTTAAAGTTTTTTTATTACTTATTAAAAAAATAAGACAATTAACTAAATAAACTAAAAAAATCTTGGAATTATTGTTTTGAATAACATATAATTCATGAATAATATAAATATTTTCTTACAAACATTATTTGTAAAAACAATTTTTATTTATTTTTTTCTGTAAATATTTTTAGTTTATATTAATATATACAAAAAATATTTAGATTTAATTATTATTATTATTAGTTTTCTTTGATTTACTATTTGTATCACAATCTTCATTATCGTTGTCATCGTAGAGATTCTTGATTCTTGACGACAATATCACTACCAGTATATCAAACACAGAGCCCAGTAATATCATCGCTAGTGTTATACCCAGAAATCGGTTACGAAATTTGTCCGAATCATAGACCAGACAATTACCGGTTTTACCGCAGTTTTTCTCCCATACCATACACGCACTGTTCAAAATGGCACCAAAAACTAATGGATACGGTATAAATGCTAACAAAAAAAATAAGTGATAATTTATATAAGATTATAATATAAATTATTTTTATAAATAGCTAATTAATACCTAAAAGACTATACATAGATCCGGCGATACCAATAGCAAGACTTTTATCAAAAGTTTCAACAATTCTGTTATTATAAATGTTTTTTTTAGTAAATACATGTTTTTCTATATAATAATTATATTATTATAAATAATTAATTTGCTAACCTTAACGATATAATAGCATTTCCCGTTCTGGATAACTGGCCAATTAGGCCACCAATGCTTGTAAGTGTAACAAATATTTCAAAATTATTGCCACATTGGTTGTTGCAATAGCCATCAGTGGCTGAACCCCCTTCCAGACAACTGCACATTGAGTATTGCTATTAATGATAAATTATAAATTACCGGTAATATTAAGTTTTGAAAATAATAATTATGATTTCCTTTTTTTTCGACAACTAACATTAGGTCCCGATTCGGGTTTGATTAGTGATTCGGGTGCGCACCCGGCATAGCACGGGGAATAATAATTGGTAATATTATCGGGACCACAGATAGGATGAAACAGTTGCTCTGTACAGCCACAGTTGGAGTTGCACTGTGATTGAACATCCATTCCCCTAATTAAATATATTATAAATATATATTTTTCAACAAATTATTATTGTCTTACAAATTGTTTATGGGTAGTGATGCAAACTGTGATGTCGGACAGCCTAGAAAAAAACCAGCTAATATGCCTATTGGACCCAACATTTCCACAACCATAACAAATATAGTCAATATACGTGGACCGGGTTGAAAACATGTCAATATTACACCACCAAGTAATATGCCTGCTCCTGACGGCAATATACCAACAATACCTGTGTGTGTGTGTGACACCAAAAAAAATAAAAACAGATAAACCTATATTAAAGCTAATGATTTTTGTTTACCTGATACAAAATTGGCAGTGGATGCTGATTTTTTATATTGAGACTCAAGATATTTTGACTTGAATGTTATGTAACCGAGTACACCAAACAGTCGGGCACAGGTACCCAATACATAGCACAGGTATATAGGATTTATTAATAAATTTGTAACCCGTTTGACAACACCTATAAATTATTATTTAAAAAAAATACTTATAAAATATTGTTATATTTTACACTTTATACTAAATGGTTACCCAATTGATTGACTTTCTCTTTAATTTTATTACTTTCCAGTGTTGATAATTGCTTATCATTATTATGTACTGAATCTTTAACTTGTTTTTGTTGTTTGAGATCAGCCGGAAATAGAAACATTGGAATACTGGTTATGATTAGGGCTATGGCTAACACTAGAAACCCGATCCACCAGGCACCCACCCATCGGGGATCTTTTAAGTCCTTAATACCAGGGTCAACTATATATATATATAATAATAATAATTTAAGTGATAATCAAATTAGTTTTTGAGTACAATTTAATTAATTGTTTGTTTTTTTTTAATTACTCAATGGATTTTCATAATAACGCAACACTAATGAAGATAACATGAATGAAGTGGTCGGACCAAACAAACGAAAACACGTGAGGAAACCTATCAAATAAAAAATAGGCAGGTGCTCACAATAGGTAAATGTTATAAAAATAATAATTATTATTATACTCATAGCCATCGGCGAGTTTTTCTTTTCGATATTGTCGTCGACAAATGGTATGCCTATTGTCCAATAACAGGCAGAGCTCAGGCCTATTAGGAAAGTGGAGCTCACGAGACATAGGACGGGTATTATGGAAGTATTGATACCAGTGCTATCATTGCATGTGTTATCTGATAAACTATTCACTGAACAGAACTCTCCAGTTTTGTTAACACCGGTAGGATTGTCTACCGTTGCGCCCAACAGGTGTACTCCAGGACCATATATCCAATATGGTAAGGTAGCCACAACGCATCCCGTTGCCGATATCAACTGTGCCATTCCCAGCATACGTGGTCGATGTATGCGGTGCGCAAAATATCCCATAAATGGCCGAAATATTAGTCCGGCCACATCATCGGCTATGAGTATGAAACCGGTTACTATACTATTGAAAGCAAACCGGCGCTCAAATGTTGTCAAAGAGGCCATCACATAACTATATGGCGCTCCGTTAAGGATAGCCATTATACCGAAAAAAATTATGAAAACCCGTGTGTTGGCCCACTTTTGCAAACATTTTGGACGCCATGAGCCGATTCCACAAACTAACGGTTCATCATCGGTATCATTACTACTATAGATAGCCATTATATATATATTAAAAACTGGCAGTTTTTGTTATATATTAATTATATACTAAAAGAAGTAAAAATTATTTTGCACTAAATTTGTTACAATTATATCATTTTTTTTTGAAAAATATTTAACATTAGACATTCAAAAGAATTATTAAGAATAAGTGACATAAATATTAATAATTAAATATTTATTTCATTAATTAACAATTAATCTCTTTCATATCAAATAAATGTTTAGACATTTATAAAACATTTTTTTTTTAAAACTAAAAACACAATTTTTATTAATACTAAACATGAATTAATGTCACAAATTTATTAGATATGTCAAATATCATACAGTATGTGTAATACTGTATTAGTATGTAGGCTTAATCAGTTGATATTTATTAGTTATAATTTATAATAATTTATTAAGCTAATGTAAAATAAATTAAAAATATAAGAAAAAATTTATAAATAAAACACTGATTTTGTATTGTTTATGCTATATACAGTATATTTTTACACACTGTACTTATCACTACATAATGTATAGTAGTTTAAAATTATTTTTTAATTTTAAATAATGCTATTGTAAATTACCTTCAATTTTTGTTTAAAATTATACAGTATATATAAAAATAAATTATTATAAAAACTTTTATAAAACCGGTTTCGATTTCTAGTTATTAAACATTAATAAAAAGCAATATTTTATTTTTAAATAAATAATTTTATAATAATACAGTATTTTGTGTTAAAAAAATTCTTAGAAAATATTGAAGATTTATAAAGTATAATAGATATTAAAAAACAATTTTTACTGTTAATACTGTAATTAAGGTATAGATTTTTTTTGCAAAATATTATATAAACAATCAATTAATAAATATTGTATACAAACTGCTGTATAAATTATATATATATATATATATATATATATACAAAACATTATACACTCTCTAATAATAATACAATAAAATGTATAAATATTTACTGTACTAACAAAAAGAGTTGCTGAATATTTGTAATATTTTTATAATAATCGTTTTAAAATTTTAAAAACTGAAATACTAATATAATCAATAGTTTAAAAAATGTTTAAAAATACTAAACTATAAATTTAAAAAAATTATTTTATTAATTGGATAATAGTTCTTAAAAATTATAGTGAAATGAACTGATATATAAAAATATATTTACAACATAATAGTAGAAAATAATATTATAATAGGTTTATCAAATAAATAAAATAATTACCGTATGTACGCGCATATAACCCCCTAGCAGGTTTTTTAAGAAATAAAAATCAACTTTCAGGGGCTGTAACTCACATATACCCCCTCTATTGGGGCTATATGTGAAGTCGTGGGGGTAGGAAACGATTGGGGAATGGTTTAACATAGTGTTAATTTTAGACATTCAAAAACTTCAATAGTGGGGCTATTTGTGAATTCATTAAATCAAACTTTTGATATGGGGCTGTAACTCACATATAGCCCCATAGTTTTACATATAGCCCCGGATGCCTTAGGGGGGCTATATGCGCGTACTAACGGTACCTGTAATTTCCTTATATTATTCAAAACAATCTAGTTCATTTGCAGTTACACATTTTAATCTATGTTCATTTTTCAATATTTTCAATATATTATTATAGCCATAATTAGTGAGAGTATTGTCAAAATTTATTGTAATATTTTTATCAATCAATGATCTGATCATAGTTTTCGTTGAACGACACTTAAGTGATATGTATTTCAGACGAGTCATAGAATGGGTACCGAAATTATCGTCAAACGACCCGTCAATGACCAGATTCGGTGACTCTATTGACAAGTGTATCAAATGCTTCATACGGTTCAGTGATAATAAACCGATTGGCGGTAATACTTCGCTATTAGAGTTATCGTAGACATCTTTAACCACAAGTGACAAACGTCGCAAATAGTGGTAATCGGTGTTAAATGCGGTCAACATATCGGCCACATTGACGGCAAACATATTATGATAACGAGTGATGACCACAGACATGCTCTTCAATTGATTCAATCGCTGACCAATTGTTTTCAGACCCAACATAAAAGCGCCAAACAGTTCACTCTTAACATTAATACAGTTTATGTTTAACGATAAATGAGATAATGAAGTCATCGCTGGTAAAGTGTGTATCATGAGAGCCGATACTGATTTAAGGGTACAATTGTCTTGAATTGCAATCTCAAGTGACTGCAAACGAGGCCCGTATTGATCGACAAACTGTTGGACTGAATCCATGTCTTGATTGCTGTAAACAAATGAAAACTTCTGTAGTTTCGTAAATAACACATCGTTTGGTGTGTCCGTCATTATCATCAATAGTTTTGTGTTGAGCCGATTAACTGTTAATTGTCGTAAATTGCGGCACAACATCATTATCTCTTGTAAACCAGCAATCAGTTGGCTATCGTATATCATTTCATCGACAGTAAGTGATCGCAACTGTGGCCACAATTTCAGCATTAGTCTCAAGTGTGAGACATAGAGTTTCTCACAGTGTATGTGACGAACATATGGACAATAAATGGTCAACAAATCAATGGTCTCGTGACTGATGCCGTAGCGAAGGAAAACATGTCTCATATACGGCAACTTCTTGACCATCGACTCAAACATAAGCCAACCGTCCGAACAATACTTGTTTAACAATATGTATGACTCCGAGGTATAAATCAATCGTTGCCATTGTTTGCTGACCGCTTCGTAGCGGAAACGGTCGCCAATCGACAGCTGACTTAACAATAGTTCGCATAAATCATCGCCGAAGCGGTCAAAACTGTCTTTCGGATATTCAATGTCGCTATCAATCGTAATCAACGGTATCTTTTTGTCGATCATTCATCACTTGATCCGCGGTTTCGATCACTTGTTTGTCATTATTGACATTCTTCCGGGTATTCTTCAGTAGTTTTCTATCTCTACGAAGTGCTAAATAGTCATCAAATGTGTTGACAACAGAAGATTGTGTCCGATTGTCTTCACTATTGTCACTCATTTGCAAATAATTTATACTTTTATTTATTATATTTTTAATTAAAAAGTTTTATTATTTATAATTTGCAAACATTTTCTATTTAATTAAGTTTAATAAACTCATTGAAAAACTATAGGTTAATAACATATGTTAATCACGTGACACGTTGTCTAATATTATTAATAATAAACATAAATATACTCTAAAAACCTGTTTTCATATGTTTTCAAAAAAACAATAATAAAATTTAATAATATATTTATTACATAATATTTACAGTAATGTTGGCGCGCGGTATTCAATATATAAAATAATATAACTTTTTTTTGTCTGTAAATTATTATATAGTTTTAGTTTATTGATAATTAAATCTAAATTCATTTTTATATAATATTGAAAACGATTGAATTTTAACACAAAAAATTATAATATAATCATAAGACACTTAAAGTAGATTTTAATTATTTTTTCAAATAGTAATAATTTTAATATTAATATAGTAAATATGGATATAATAATTTTGTATATTATTAATGTTGGGCGTATACAATCAATTAAAATAATCAATGTTAATAAATTCAAGTTAATAATATGCTAATTTGCAATTAATATCAAATATTTTTTTTATAGATAATGATTACACAATTTTCAAGTCAATGAATGTCTAGACTTTAACATATAATTGCAAATCAATAAATTAATTTTGTTATTTATTATAGTTTTTTACATCAACTCTATATGATTTTGTTTATAATTGTAAAAATTTATTAATTTATTGATAATTAATGAATGACTATTTAATAATTTTTTTTAGTAAAACTATACTTATCAAAAAAAATACCAATTATTCTAATTTTTTTTTGTTATATTGTAAAAAATGTTAACTAAAACATTTAGCTATATCATTGTCTTTTTTAAAATAACAATTTAATATATATTTTGAATGAGTTTGTAAAATCAAAAATATTTTGATATGAAAAATATTCATAAATATTGATAAAAATAACTTTATTTATCAATTTTATCATTATTTTGTCGGTTATTATCTTTTTCCATCTTCTTCTTCATCTTCTTCATCGTACAGATGTTTGATACGCGACGATAATATAACAACAATTAAATCAAATATGAAACCAATGACAATGAGTGAAACGGTTGTTCCCAACAATCGATTCTTTAGTTTTTCCGAGTCATAGATCTGACAGTTACCGGTTTGACCACATTTGGTCTCCCATACCATACAAGCAGAGTTAACTATAGCACCGTAAACAATGGGATACGGTATATGTACTGCAATTAATTGCATTTGTAATGCATATGATTATCAAAAAAATAAACAATTGTTTAGATTTTTTTAATGTCAATAATTTTCAAACTAATAATGTATAATAATATTACCAAATATTGCTAAAACAGTGCAAACAAAAGCCAATGAAAAACTTTTATCAATATCATCGACAATCCTATTTTGATATTAAAAATAAATAAAATATTTATTATTATTATTATTATATCTAATTGAATACCAAACCTGAATCCAATAAATCTGCTGCCAATTCTTGAAGTACTGCCAACAATACCGGCGACAGTAATAATAATAATTAATATTTCAAAATTATTGCCACAGTTTGGGTCACAGTAGCCATCAGTGGCCACTTGATTGTCAAAACACTCGCACTCTGCATATAACTATTTTTTTCAGATAAATGTATCAATTAAATTGTTTAAACTAAATATCATATGTTTCAATACAAACATCAGATCCGTTATCTGATTTGATTAATGAGTTTGTGGTACAGCCGGCAAAACAAGGAGAATAATAATGTGTGAAATTGTCGGCTCCGCATATCGGATGAAATGACATGGACTGACAGCTACAGTTGGATTTGCACCCACCTAAACTATACATAATAATTAATCAATATTTTTATTATTTAATAAACAACATCATATTTAAAAAAAAATTTATATTACTTATCATAAGT
Organism: Oppia nitens; assembly: GCF_028296485.1. NCBI lineage: Eukaryota > Metazoa > Arthropoda > Arachnida > Sarcoptiformes > Oppiidae > Oppia > Oppia nitens. The sequence goes on from NW_026533250.1 coordinate 228,079, forward strand.
AGGTAGTGACGAGTAGTATGTTTTAGGACAGTCTAAAAACATTGCGGCCAAATAGCCGATCGAACCTAACAGTTCAACAATTGTGATATATGTAGTGAGGGTACGAGGGCCCGGTTTGAGAAACGTTATAATGGCGGCCCCAATCAATATACCTACAGCATATGGTACTATGCCTACCAGTCCTATTAAAACACTGGTACTTTATTGTCTGATAAACTTGTCTAAAAAATAGTAAAACATTGTGCGCCTATCCTACCTGTTATAAGATTAGCCATTGATGCGGACTTTTTATACATAGTCTCAATGTATTTGCCTTTAAACGTATTGTAGCCATTAATTGCAAACAATCGTAATCCGTCACCGATCAACACCAACATGAATATCGGATTTGTTAGCATACGTTTACAACGTGTAACCAAATCTATTAATTAAACAATAATTTATTTAGTATTACAAAAAAAATAATTAAATGATAATCAAATATTTTATATGATATACAGTACTCATATTTGATTTATTTTGTTTAGTTATATTTTTGGCTTTCTGCTGGATGTGCAAACTTTTAGTGGATATATGGGGTGGAAACAAAAACATAGGTATACTAGATAGAGCTAATAGGATGCCTAAAATGATCAATCCCAACCACCAGGCACCCACCCAACGTGGATCAGTTAAGTCTCTGATACCGGAATCAACTAACAAAATAAGTAAAAAAAATTAATTCATGTGATTTTTTTTTTGAAAATCGACAATAACTTTACCGAATGGATTCTCATATACCCGTAAAACCAACGATGAAAGTAATTGTGCGCCGGCTGGCCCTAAAAGTCGGACGCATTGAAGTAAACCTATTATATATTTATACAAAAAAATATAAAAATTATTTTTATTAGTTTTAAGTTAATTATATACTGCCAAAAACACTCATAATACCAAAATACATTGGCGATTGACGTTTATTAACAATATCGTCCACATAGGGAACGCCAATAATATAATAAGTTACGATTCCGAGTCCCACCAAAAATGTACAACAAAACAAACAGAGCACCGGTACCAGTGATTTTGTATAGTCAACAATATTTTTATCGCAATCGCTAGCACTGTATAATGATATATCACAGAATTCATGATTGCTTTGAACAGTTTGATTAACGATCGCACCAGTAGTATCCACTTGTTGTGTCTGTATTCCCGATCCGTAGATAAAGTAGGGCAGAGCTCCGATAAAGCATCCGGCGGCCGATATTAGCATACTGTAGGCAATGATACGAGGCTTATGCATTTGGTGAGCAAAATATCCAAGAAATGGATTGAATAGGACTTCTGCCACATCGTCACCAATGAAAACAATACCCATTACGACACTGGATATGGCATACCTGCGCTCGAGTGTAGTCAGCGATGAGATGACATAATTGTATGGAGAACATTGCAATATACCCAACAAACTAAATAATATTATAAACACTGTCGGTGTCATCAACCGTTGTATTGATTTTGGACGCCACCGGCCAATACCACAACCCATGCGGTCAGCTATAGAGTCACAACTCGCGTAAATTGCCATTAAATTGAAAATTATTATTAAATAGTTTAGATTTTAGATTTTTTTAAAAATTATTTATAATAAAATTATTAGTTGTTTGCGAAATAATCAATCATTATTTAAAAAATAATCTTCTATTTTATTAGAAATAATTTATTAGATTTTCACTATTTTCTTATATGCTATCTAATTTGTATCAAAAATTGTTTATAATGATACAATATATAATCAAGGGCATTTGTTTAAATTAATTTGTCACTCAATTTTATCAAAAATACTGTATGAGTGCTATTGTAATACAATTATTAGAAATGTGTCAAACGATTAATGAGTGTAAAAAATTGATTACTTAATTCATAAAAAATTTGAATATAATTTGAAATAAAGATAAAATACTTTAAATATTTATAAAAATATTTATAAAAATATTTATAAAAATATTTATAAAAATATTTATAAAAATATTTATAAAAATATTTATAAAAATATTTATTGTATAATTTATTTTCTTATAAATATAATATTAGTAATTTACAATATATTTATTTATACACAAAACTGTGATATTTTAGTTTTAATTTAATCATATAAAATATATTGTTAATTTATTATTTCAACTTTACAATATCTTAATTTATAAATAGTTAGTATAAACTATGAAAAATATATATATAAAATAACATAAGCTAATTATCAATCATCATCGTCATCATCATCAGTGTCATCATTGTATAAATTTTTAATCCTTGACGACAATAAAACAACAATTAAGTCAAACACAGATCCGGCAAAATACAGGCCAAGTGTCAGTCCGTGAATACGGCGCCGAAATTTGTCGGAATCATAGACCAGACAATTACCGGTTTGTCCGCACTTTGATTCCCATATCATACACGCACTGTTAGTCACTGCACCGAAAACCATAGTACACGGTATGAATGCTAGTATTAACACAATAATAATAATACCGGTATGTTATCATATTTTATTATATTCATAATTAAAAAAATATTTACCAAATAAGCCCATTATAGCACCACTTAAGCCAATGGCTAAACTTTTATCTAATTTATCAACTATTCTGTAAACAATAACAACAATTATTATAAGATTTTTCTAAATTATTGCCAATATTTTGTTTGTTGCAAAATTATAAGTAATACTGACCTAAACGATATGATAACATTGCCCGATCGGGCCAATGTGGCCACTAAACTACCGAATCCCAACAGTGTAACGTAGGTTTGAAAATTATTTCCACAATTAGTGTCACAGTAGCCATCGGTGGCTACACCATCGATACAGTCACACCCAATAAATTGCTACAAAAAAAATCACAATCACTTATTTAAAAGATTCTGTATAATTAAGATGATATTATAAAAACCTTAATAGACAGACACGCGCGCACACACACACACACACACACATACATACACACACATACATACACACACATACATACACACACATATATACACACACATACATACACACACATACATACACACACATACATACATACACACACACATGCACTACCTTGATTGTACCATTGATTGAGTTAACCAATGAATTTGGTGGACATCCAGCGTAACATGGTGAAAAATAATTGGTTATATTATCGGAACCACATATCGGTTGGAACATGTGTTGGGAACAGGTACAGTTGGAGTTACATATATTCAAATTGCTTAATAATAATAATAACAACATTATTTCAATATATTAAATTTGAAAAGTAATTTTACATGAATTTATTTAGTGATACCTATTTGGTAGGTTAGAAAATTGAGCACTGGGACAACCTAAAAATAGTGCACCAATAAAGCCCATTGTGCCAAACAACTCGACAAGTGTGGTAAACGATGTCAAAACAAGAGGACTGGGCATAAAATATGTGATGAAAGCACCGCCTATTAGTATGCCTGTAGCTGACGGCACAATACCAACAATACCTATTCAACAAATAATAAAATGACATTTTACACAATTTGTCACAAAAGTGCTACCTGGGTAATATGTATATACCAAATAATATACCTGTTATCAGATTAGCAGCAGATGCCGATTTGTGGTACTGAGACTCCAGATACTTGGGCTTAAAAGCCATATAACCCACAACACCAAACAAACGGAGGAATGTACTGATGACAACACACATATATATCGGGTTTGTCAACAATCGTCGTAAACGAGTTTTAATATCGGGAACTGTTATCAACAAAAATAATACAACATTTGATTTGCTAATTTAAAATATATAATTTACCATGCTGACTATTAGAGTTTTGTTTAGTTTGCTTTCGTGATACAGCACCGGTAGCTTCTTTGGATTTACTACTCGATACCAGTTTATCGGGAAACAAAAACATAGGTATACAACCTATTAGTATAAATACGCCTAACATAATGAAACCAAGCCACCAGGCGCCCACCCAACGGGGATCGTTAAGCTCAATACCGGGATCATCTAAATAAAACAATAGAAGTTATATGTTATTAATCTTCAATATAATTATAAGAAACTACTTTACAAAATGGGTTTTCATAAAATCGCAAAAATATTGACGAAATAATATAACCCAGTGTTGGACCCAATAGACGTAGGCATGCGGTCAGACCTAATGTTTGAATATTAGAGATAATGTAAATAATAGTTTTAAAATTGCAAAAAATAAGTTAAAGTTAAAATTTTTAGTTATATTATTGATTTTTTCATATTATTACCTACCGGTGCTAAAAAATAAAATAATAATAATTATATACTCATATAAAGGGGTGAATTCTTTTTCTTGACCGAGTCGTCCACAAATGGTATACCTAACGAGTAATAGGAGGCGGAACCGATACCATTCAAAAACGTTGCAAACCAAATGCATAGCACTGATACCAATGCCGTGTGAACCTCCCTGTCCTTACAACACAGATTGTCTAAATCTCTATTGGCATCGCAAAATTCTGTACTATTATTGCTAGTACTGGTAGAATCAATATTGTTTGCTGTTGTTCCCAACATATGATAACCCGGACCGTAAACGAAAAAGGGAACGGCAGCCAAAAACAGACCCACGGCTGTGATCACTTGACAGTAACCAATCATACGAGGCCGGTGTATACGGTGTGCCAAATAACCGAATATCGGTTGACACAAAAACTCGGTTATATTGTCGGCTATAAGTATAAGCCCAGAGTAGAAACTGTCGAAGGCATACCGACGCTCTAGTGTGGAAAGGGAGGCGGCCACATACCAGTAAGATGCACCCTGTAATATGCCTACTAAGCCCAGTGACAGCATAAATGTTTTCGGCGACGATAACAATTGCCAGCGCCGGGAGCTACCGACTATTGTATCACTTTTATATAAAGCCATTCAAACAGATTTTAAATATAAAAAAATTATTTTTTATAAATATTACTTTAAATATCACATTTTATTTGAAATATTTTTTGTTAATAACATAACTATTAAACTATTAATCAATAATGAATACATTTAATATTGTATTTTTATAGACTATAATTTATAGTTATGTATGAAAAATGTTTGTCTTAAAAATACAAATATATTGAATATTTTTTGATGAATTATTATATTAGAGATAAAAGTCAATTGGGACCATATTTACTAATACAGTGTATTATGAATACAATTTTATTTATATTTATTTGTTGATAAAAATAAATTTGCGATAATTGAAAAATACAAATTTATCATTTTCTACAATTACCAAGGTCGTCGTCCAATTTGGTCATTACTATATTTAATTAAATTTATTATTTATAATAATATATTTATTTAATAATTTAAAGCATTTCCTAAATAAGWAAAAAAAGATTATTTAATTAAAATAAAGTTATAATTAAAAATAAATACTATGATAGAGAAAATTAATAATTTATTTATATTAGTTGTTATTGTAATTTTGTAACAAGGTAAATTATATTAATTAATATAAATAAATATTTTATTAAATGTCTCAATCACAAAAAAACTTACTTGCTAACATTTAATTAGTAATCATGGTAATAAATAAATATTTAATATTTCTAATTTGTGTACCAATCGGTCTAAATGTACTATTATTTATCAAATAATTTTTTTTGTTAATATTATACATTGAAATATTGAAATGATATTGAAATAAAAATTGTGTAATAATGTTGTATTTTACCATAACATTAGATTTATTAACTTATGTGTGAAACTTTTGAAAATTCAATACTGAATAATATTTTTTAATATAATATTAGAGTTCTGGAAACTTTCCTAGGGATGAAAGTTTCCTAATAAAATCTTTCCAATTTTTCCGAAAAATAGGGAAAATATTATACTTTCCCTCCCTAACCCGTTAGAAAAGAAGTTTTTTTTAAAAAATATTTCTATAATAAATAATACCAAAACTTATTTTTTTTTGCATAAAATATCATTGAAATATTTAAACATAAATTTGAATTCAATGAATTTGGTAATACTGTTTAATAACACTCAAAATACAGTTTAATACAACAATTGTTATTCAAATTTTATAATAAAATTTGTTGTTTAGAGTTCAATAGGTGGTAGCATATGGAAATAAATTCCCTGGGAATTCTCAGAGCAAAAAAATAGGGAACTTTTGGAATATGACGAGGGATTAAATTTGCTCTAACCCTATATAATATAAATTTACATTATGTATTGTCCCTCTATTTTATTTATAGTATTTATTTTAAATCTCAACTATTAATTTATAATTGTTTAAATAGATAGCACTATTTGTATAGTATTTATAAATTAAATTATTGATTGAAATTTAACGATTGATTTTATCTAAACTTTTTTTTTATAACATTTTATTACAAATTTACAGTAAATATAAATGTAAATAATAAGTACTATTAATACAAACTTTTTAAACAATTAATGTGATAGCAATGCTCTCTATCAATACTATTCATAACTATTAACACTAATATTACGTGTATTTAAATGTTATTTATAAAAAAAACTTTTTAGTGGCGCATGTATTGCATGTATTTAGCAAATCAAATAAATTTTTACAATGTTATGAGTCATGCAATTGCTTATCATTACGTAATAATAAAAAACACAAATTAAATAACATTTGGTTATTGGTTGGCAACATATTATAATGTAATATATCATATATTAAGATATATGACATAATATCTAATGAATAAACATTTTTATTAATATTTTTAACAATTTATTTAGTGGTTGATTGAAAATAAAGGTATTTCATTGTCAATAGATTTTTATTATAGATAACAAAAACATTTTACATTTATTAATCAACACAATTTTAATTTAATTTATTTAATAATATAATAATAATAATTATAATTTATTTAATTGTAAAAAATATCATTTTTTTCGTAAGTAATTATTTTCATTATTACTGTCATAATATGATAATTTAACTAAATCTACTTTTTAACAAATTTAAATACAATTAGTTTATTTAAAATAATTTTTTTTAATAATAAAATTTGTATTCATAATACTGTTTSTATAATATTAATAGCAAATAATTTAGTGACACATCATTGTATCGTATCATTGGCAGAGAGCTGAGGACCGATAGTACAGTAATACTACTACAGTCTATAGCAATATACTGTACAGTATAGGGTTGGCGTTGTCTTTCAATACTGTATTGCAATTTATACAATAAATATGACTTCAAATAATACTACAAATAGTGGTGAAGACAGTATGAGTCAATCTAAAAGGGTATGTTTGATATGTTTGTAAAAAATATACAAACAAATTGTAAGTATGTTTGTGTGTGTGTGTCTGTAAATGTTATACGTATTTTAATTAACTTTTCAAACTTTATATTAAATCTATTAAAAAAATAATATTAATGTCTATATAATGTTTTTGTTATGTTATACTGTATGTCTGTGTATGTTTGTGTGCAATGCATTACACTATCTTTAATAAACTGTAATTCAATACTGTATAATAAAATTTTTTGATACTCTAATGTTGTTATAATTAAATATCTAAATACACTATTGTCTATTTAGAGACTAGTCTTATTAATTTTAACCTAGCACCTTTTATTATGTTGTCTATTTCATTATTAATTATTGATATACTGTATGTTGTATTGTGATTGTATTGTACTACTTATGTATTTATTTAACTTTTCTCTCATTATTAAACTATTAATAAGTGCTATGAAAATACAGTTTAATAAAACAAAACAAAAAGTTTCATCAATTGAATTGATTATTAACTGGCAGTCATGCAAATAAAGTACAAATAATTGATGCAAAACATTAAAAATCAAATTTACAAATAATTTTTGAATCATAAAAAAAACTTGCATTTGTTGACTAAAAGTTTACAAAATTTTCAATTGTGTGTTAACTGATTGATGATTACACTGTATAGCACTTTAAAACAAAAAATAATTTCATCAATTTTTAAAAAAAAATTGTTTGTTAACTATTGTTAATCTTATGTTATTGTGTTTTTTGTTAAACAAATTGATAACAAATTTAAAATTCATATTTAAAAAGTTGAAAATCAAATCAAACCAATTATCAAACAAAAACAATATATCATCACAAAAGTACGATAAGTATTATTAATTTAATTTTAAAGTTATTTTTTTATAAACAGATTACAAATTAATTTGAGTTTTATTTTTATTGCTAATCCTTTCAAAAAAATATAGCGTAAAATGTGTGATAACTATGTGAAAGACTTCGGTAACTATTGCCGAAACAATGGCATTCCCGAAGAGGCCATCAAATACACAACCGATAGCAATACCAATGGTATGGGAAAGTACTGGTCTATTGTGTTTGTAGACATGGATGGACTCAGTGATGTGATTAGAGGATCGGCTTTCGGCGACACCGAATTGGACTCGTGTAACAATGCGGCCAAACAGGCGCTCGACAAGTGTGGCGATCGGGTGATCGTTGAACTGTTGGATAAAATTGAACACATGGTCGTCACAAAAGCTACCGATGCTGAGGCTGCTGTTGGTAGTGGTGATCAACAGGACAAATCTGGTTCAAGTCCTGTTAGTACCGGTGTTGGCGACAACAATGTCAGCCGATCTACCGATGCGACGACAAGGTCGCCAACAGCGACGGGTGACATAACTAATATTCCTAATCCGATCGGTTATCTTAACGAACTGAGCGCCAATAAGAAGCTGTCGAAAACCTATACGTTTCCCGACTATAAAGTGATAAAAAGGTCGGGCGCTGATCATAATCTTGAGTTTACCTTCGAATGCAAGATGTTTGTGAACGGCATCGAAATGGTGGTCAGGGGTAAGGGTTCCAATAAAAAGAGGGCAAAAGAGGAATCGGCTAAAGCTATGATTAGATTGATCAACAGTCAAGACGCCGGTAGTGAAAACATTTCCCCAAACACTTTCTCTGGAGGTCAACAACAACTACAACAACAGGTCAATCGAGCACAAGATCTTAACACTCATATCCGCAATATTAGCCAAAATTCGGCTCAAAAACAGCAATTGAACGACTGGTTTGTCGACGAAACTCTTGATTATCAGAAAAAGTTGGACAAAATTTTGCCTCTATTGGGCTGTTATGCCAAATATGACCAGTCATGGGATGGACAGTCGTGTTCTACTATTGTCGAAGTTATTGTCACTCATTTGACTGATAGATGGTTTAAAACTATTGCTATGAGTGATAAGGGCGCTAATGATAGCCAATTGAAAGCCGCCAGAAAAACCATTATTCAATTGAAAATCAATGTCACCGACGATGACGATAGCTATCAATAAACAAAAATTATTGAATTTATTAATTGATTAAATTGAATATACTTATTAAGTGATTGTATATTTGATTGTATTATTATTATTCGTAATTAATTTAGAAATTTATTTGTGTAAAAATCAATTTAATTGAGATTTCTTACAAATTAAAAAAATTTTTTGGTATAAATATTACGATACTTACCGGTACTTGAATAATGCAGTTTATTTTTGTGTAAGTTCAAATGTCAAAGTGTCAAATTTTAAATTAGATTTAATTTTTATTATTATTTGCTCAATTTTTCTAAATAATCTTTTTTTTTAATTTTGATTTATTATAAATGCTTATCTATTCATTTATTCATTAAATAAAGCAAAATATTTTGACCGAAACTAAATTTTTGAAATAATTTTTTAATTTTTATATATTTCCTATTATATTTCATACTTAAATTATGTACAAAAAAATTTCAAATTGTTTGAATGACTTAGAAATTTGTAAAATAATTTAATACTATTATAATAATTATTTCAACTATTTATTTGCCATATTTATTGTTCAGCTCTTCTAACTCTTTGTGAGCTAACTCGTCGGCAATGTTTTGATTATTGAGTTTCAAACCTCTTTGGATCCATTGTTTGGCTTCTGTTTTGTTATTGTCGGCAATGAGAGTCCGAGCCATCCATAAGTGGTTGTCTTTAGATTCGGGATTCAATTCGTGTACTTTTTTGAATGCATTCAACGCGTCCTTATAGGTGGCGGTCGGTATTTTTCCGTACAATTTTTCGCCGACTTTCCTCTCGAGCCAACCCAATGAGGCCACACTATAACACCACTGGCCATACATTGATTGCATAAAATGGTCGTCGGGTTTGAGTTTGAGTGCAATGTCTGCGTGTTCTTTGAATTGGTGACCATATTTGATCTTTTCCTTTGATGAGCTAATGTTAGCCAACAAACCCAGTGAAGCGCACATCCATTTCTGACATTCAAATTTGTTTGGCTCAGCCCTACAGGCTTTGTCCGAGTATTCGTATGCCTTGTCGGCCCTACTCTTCACTAAATCATTGTTTTTGACTTTTTCTGCCTCTTTGGCCAAATATAGCAACACTTTTGCCATCCGATAGAAGACTTCGGCCGACTCTTCCTTTTTAACGTTTGCTGTCATTTCGTTTAACAGCTTTTCCTTATCGGACGCCATATCTTCGCACTGTTTGTCCCAATCAGTGAAATCAATAGCCATTACTTTATTATTTAAAGTTCACACAATAGATAGTTTACTTGAAGTCCAAATACTTGATTTTTGTGACATTGGTTTTTAATCAATCGATGATAACAATAATTTTTGCAACAATACTTTAATTTTAATTATTTTTTAAAATAAATTAATACAAGTAATATATTGTTTACAATTTAATTAATTAAATATTTTTAGACAATTAATTAAATTATTTACTGTATAAAATGATTAAAAATAAATTATTATGTAATTATTAATATTATTAACGAAAAACTGAATACCATATAATTTGTATTTTCCTTACAGTTTAGTTTTGATATTTTTATACTCAATGGCTATGCATTACAATAGTAAATCTTTGAACATTTTTCTCAAAATTTTGATCATTTAGTAGAATATGGGCTTAAATTTAATTAATTAGTTAGTTATTAATAATATTATGAATGTATTATAATTATTATTGTTTTAGTAAATAATTTGTTTATTTTTAGAGTAATGTATGAATTTAGTTTATTATAAATAAAAGATTGATAAAACTATGAAATTTATCATATAAAATATTTGATCTATAATGATTGTATTATATAACGCAAATGATAATATATAAATATAATTTAATTACTTTTATTTATAAATTAGATAATATAAAAAATATTTCCACATAAAAGCCGATAAATGCAGTACTGATACCCATAGCATACACACCCAATGCTATCTTCATTTCATCCAAATTCATATAATCCCTGTCCTCTTGATGTAGTATTTGTTGTTTTTGTTTAATATGTTTAGTTGATTGTTTCATTTTCACATAACTAATAAAATTTAATTTATCATATATTCCTGTTTCTAAAATGCTTTTAGATCTAAAATTATTTTTAAAAATAGTTAAATTGTTTTATTATTTAATATATAAATTATATAGAAATTAATTTGTTAAATATACAAATATAAAGTATAGTTTAATATTGATATGTCTAGACTCACATTAGTATATATTGTTTAATTATTGTTGAATTGCTATATGATTTAGGTATAAGTCGTGCATAACATTGTTGGAAATACATATCACTCGACAAATGCAATGATTTATCCTCTAATTGTGTCATTACYTCTAGATTAGCCATATGTTGACTGGCTATCATAACTGATTGTTTATTAATAATTGAATTTATAGTTGAGTCGTGTTGTCTAATAAACTCAATGATACTCTTATTAAAAACTTTTGAGACTCTATTTATAATTTTATTTTCAATAGGTGTAGCTTTAAGCTGTGTACCAAAAATAGTTATATTGTTTGTAATAAAAATAAAATTAAATATCAATTAATACCTTAATTGCTTCAATTTCTTCATCTAATAACAATATTATAATTTTAAGTTTATTTTGTTTATCCAAATCATATAACGAATCAATTGTTGTATGCGTTGTCTGTATAGTTGTCGACATTATTTCATTACTAATAAAATTCAATATAAAAAATTTGCCCAAAAATAGACTGCCAAATATCATTATTTCTTTTATTATCAAATTTTTATGATGGATTAAATTAATATCTATATTTTATAATATTTATATAAAAAATGTATTATTAAAATATAAATATGTAAAAATTAACTTACCCAATAAAAACAAAGCATTTATGATAAACCATATATTATAAAAAAATTTAGTAAAAGTATATGAAAGTGAACTATAATAACAACAGTCAATAATAAAATATATATAAATTTATATATCCGGTAATAGACATAATTTTATATACTGTATTTAGTAATATAATATATAAAATTAGTTTTTAAACATTTAATTGTTTATATAATTAAATAATTATTATACGAGATTATTAAATATGTGAATATGATAATTATAAACTAACTTACTATGAATTGTATTGTTTATTAATAGTTATATAAAATGAATTGATTGTAGTTAATAACGCAATAAAGAAAATCATTATACTTATAAATATCCAAAACTATTAAATAAATTTTATTATAAAATTATACATATAATTAAATAATAGATATAAAATATATTATAAATAATAAAAATTAAATCTAAAACCCTTGGTTCAAATATTTTCCAATAACCAAATAAATCGTTTAATTGTTTTATAGGATAATTACTACCAATAATTGAAATACTTCTCGATATAAATGGGTTTAATTGATCAGCAAATTGAATAATCTGTTCGTTTAGATTAATTGTTTCTAATGATATATCGACCATCTATTGAATATAATATAATAATTTTTAATTTAATTTTTGAATATTTCACATTTTTACCTTATTATAAACGAGATATAATCCATTAGTAATATGATAACTATAATTTTGCATTGTAGTTGATGTAATGTTAATGTTGTCTACAAAAATTAGGCTTAATATAATAATAAATAGATATTTTATTAATTTTATACATAATTATTAAAAGTTATATATATATATAAATAAATATATATATATAAATAATAATTTCTTTATGTTTTAATTATTGAAATCTAAAATTACTTATGTTTAGTTTTAAATACCAATTGACTTAATATTGTACTTTGTTGGCCACATAACATTTTAACGGTGTCTGTTATTGCTATTAATATAAACAAAAAATTATTTAATTAATAAAATATTTAATATATTTAGTTATAATAATTTTTACAGTACAGAATAAAATATCACTATATATAGTAATATTTCCAATTGGTTTAATGATTTCAAAACCTAATGTGTTTGGTTTTGAAACATCAATTTTATTACACTGAAAGTTAACACTATTTCTATTAATTGTCATTATTTTCTATCAATTCTTAGTAATTATTTTTAAACAATTTAAAAATAAAATAATATTTTTATTAAATTTATGAAACAGATATTGACAATAGTATTTATTTTGATACAGAAATTAAAACATTATTTTTATAATACGTATAAAACTTTCAACACATTAATTAATTATTTATAAAAAGCTTAATTAGAGTATTATCTACTGTAAGTTATATATTATAATATATTGTATAAAATTTTGTATTGTTTTAAATTATTCATAGTTTTTTTTATTATTATATTGACCTAGTTATAGATGATAAATAATTTAATTCATACAAAATTTATATATAAAATAATATAACAATATTTTATAACTATTAATAAAAATTATATAATTAATATTACTTTAATTATCTTAATAAAATTAGAATAAATCATAATACAATAGTTTAATTATTTTATTTCATAGCTATTTGTTACAATATTTATATTACAAATTAAGTAACTTTTAAAAAATAGTTTATATTATACAAATAAACATTATTAGATAACACTTTAATATATGTGTTATTAATAGATAAAATTCAGTATTTATATAGCAATATAATAATAATTATAATAATGTATAAATTTATATAATTTATTTACAATAATATAGTATTTTTTAAATAAATTACTCTTCATATTTATATCATATATTAGGATATAGTATATTTGTATATAAATAATATATTATACTGCATATAAATATACTGTATCTAATATATATGATATAAATATGAATAGTATTTTTTTAAAAATACTATTAAATAAAATAACTTTCAGTTTAAGTGATTCGGTTGAGTGTATAAAATAATTTATTATTTTTGTTCTAAACAATTAAATATTCAATTTAGTAGATAATTATAGCTTAAATTATTAAATCACATAATTTATATGAATATTACTAAATTATTTATTTAGTTATCATATAATATCTTATTAATTAAAATTAAATAATTTATAAAATATTTCCACATAATAGTTAACAATCGCAGCACTGATACCCATAGCATACACACCCAATGCTATCTTCATTTCATCCAAAATCATATAATACTTGTCCTTTTGATGTCGTATTTGTAGTTTTTGTTGATTTTGATAAATTGATTGTTTTATTTGGGTATAACTTACGAAATTTATTTTATCAAATATTCCTGTTTCTATTATACTATTAGATCTAAAATAAGTTTAAATAATAGTTAATTAAAACATATTAAAATATTTAGTAGACTATTGATGTGTTTGGACTCACATTAGTATATATTGTTTAATTATTTTTGAATTCCTATAAGATTTAGATATAAGTCGTGCATAACATTGTTGGAAATACATATCACTCGACACATACAGTGGTTTATCCTTTAATTGTGTCATTACTTCAATAGTAGCGATATGTTCACTGGCTATCATAACTGATTGTCTATCAATTATTGAATTTATAGTTGAGTCGTAATGATGTCCAATAAAATCAATTATACCCTTATTGTAAACTTTAGACACTTTAGAAATTACTTTATTTTCAATAGGTGTAGCTCTAAGCTGAATATAAAAAATATTTATATGGTTTGTACTAAAATTAATATTAAATCTCAATTAATACCTTAATTGCTTCAATTTCTTCATCTAACAAAACCATTATAACTTTAAGATTATTTTGTTTATCCAAATCATACAAAGTATCTATAGTTGTATGCGTTGTCTGTATAGTTGTCGACAATATTTTATTATTAATAATATTCATTATAAAAAATTTGCCGAAAAAAAGACTGCCAAATATCAATATTTCTTTTATTAACAAATTTTTATGATGTTTTAAATTGATATCTATATTTTATAATATTTATATAAAAAAAATATATTATTAAAATATAAGTAACATATATATAAAAAAAATAACTTGCCCATTAAAAACAATGCATTTGTCACTAACCATAAATTAGATACAAATATAGTAAAAATATTTGAAAATGAACTAGCAAGAATAAATTAAAATATACAATATACATACATGATTAAGTATACATTATATAATATTAAATTATTTAATATATTATATATATGCAAATTATTAAATGACATACTATGATTTGTATTGTTTGATAACGATATTATAAAATGAGTTAATTGTAGTAAATAATGTAATTAATAAAACTGTCATCATTATAAATAACCAAATCTATTAAATCAATAATATAATCAAATATAATTTAATAAAACATAATTTCAAAATAATATATTATATATAATATTTTATTTTTATTAACTAAAATAACCTTTGGTTCAACTATTTTCCAATAACCAAATAAATCATTTGATTGTTTTATGGGATAATAAGTACCGAGAATTGAAATACTTCTTGAAATAAATGGCATTAATTGATCAGCAAATTGAAGGATCTGTTCGTTTAGATTAACCATTTCTAATGATATGTCGGACATCTATTATATTAATAAAAAATTTGTCTTAAATTTTAATACATTCAAACATTTGTCTACCTTATTATAAGTAACATATACTCCATTAGGAATATGATAGCTATAATTTTCAATTATAGGCGATATATTTTCAAAGTTGTCAACAAATATTAAGCTAAATATAATAATAATAAAAATAGTTATTTTATAAAATTGAAATAATTAAGTAATAAATTTATTTGATTTTAAAATTACCTGTGTTTAGTCTTTAATATCAATTGAGTTAATATAAAATTATGGTTTCCACATAATATTTTAATGTTGTTTGTAATAGCTATAAATATAAATCAAAATCAATTTAGTGATAAATAAAAATAAATCTTAAAAATTAAAAAAATTACGATATAAATGTTCACTATATATAGTAATATTGCCAATTGGTTTAATGATGTCAAAACTTAATGTGTTTGGTTTTGAAACATCAATTGTATTACACGGAAAGTTAACACTATTGCTATTACTTGTCATTATTGTCAATCAAGTTTTATCATTTATTGTTAAACAATTGAAATAAAAATTATAAATTTATTAAAGAAATATTAAAGAGATTAATAGTATTAGTAATTTAGATTAAGTATTTTTATTAAACAATTTGTATTTCTTTTAAATTCTAAATTAATTTTAGCTATAATTTACTTTATTATTTATATAAATTTAATTTTTTTATTATCTACAGTTAGTTATATTTATGATATGTTAAATAAAATTTTGTATAATATTGAATAATTTATACAATATTTAATTATTATTTTTATGTTGACATGGATATATCAATAATTGTATAATATATCTGCAATATTTGTTTGTTTACATTAAATCAACAAAGTTATTTTAGTAAATATTATAATTAAAATGGGCAAATAGAAATCAAAATATATTTAATTAAATAAAAAATATTTAATTAAATATAATACATATTTGATGATAATTAAATAAATAAAATATTTGATTATATATTTTGTGTTTTCAGTAAATATAATTCAATATTAAAACTGTAAAAATAGATTATAAAGTACTAAATACTGCAGAGTTTTTGCTTAAAGTTATAGTTTTTAACAATTAGTAAATATATAAATAACTCTATGATATAAAAATTATCAAAAATATTAGACAAAACAGCATTAGATGTGTTAAACATGTGAATACAATCAATGAGTAAAAAAATTCAGTTGTATTAGTTATTAAATTTGAAAACAAAATTAAGTGTATTTTTACATTTTCTTAGTATTCATGATATCAATTTATAATACTATTATACATTATAATTAATTGTAATTTAAATAAGATTTAAAAAATTACAAATTCATTAAATATATTTTTTTACTAATAAATGAATATTTAAAAAATATAAAAATAAATATTTAAGTGAATATTTTTGTAGTTTTTAGTAAATATTTTATTGAATATTTTCAATTTTTAAATAAATATTTCATGATGCAGTAATTATTATACTATGGGATCAGCATATTGTTATTTTTTGTTATTATAATATTTATATTATCGAGAATATTAATGAGATATATATAATACATATAAGTTATACAATACACTATAACTACTATATAAATTAAATGGGTTTAATACAACCCACAACTACAACATTACGAGGACAGGGATTATATGATTTTTAGATCTTTTTAAAACATATATACAAATGATATGTATTTTTGTCACTTTTGTTGTGTTTTATGCGGAAATTTATTAAACAATATTTGTAATAATTATTTACAAAATGTTCAAAATATTTTATAAATTAATATAATTTGTAATGAGTGTAATATAATGTAATTACAAAATAACGCTAATTAACTAAAATAAATTGAAATACTTATATCATATGACTTTAATAATTCACATATATTTTTATATATATTTTTATAAATTCTTATTTAAACTTTTATAAAAATTATTTTATTGTTTTTGATTACTTTATTATTTTTATACAATTTTTTCCGCTCTAAATTTCAATCAATATATCATATTAAGAGTTTATAATATATTATAGATACTAAACTAAAATAATATATTATATTTAAATCTAAGTCATAAAATATTAATTTTTATGTTTAATAATATTACATGATGACACTAAAATAATTACTGTGGTAAACAAATAAATAATTAATGTAAAATAAAATAAATTTAGAAAATATAACATATATCATAAATATAAACTAAAAAATATACCATAATTTAATTTTATATAATATTTTTTAAAAAACAATTTTTTAATATATCTTTCTATATTAGATAATCAAAATGACAAGTATTAATAAATACAATAGTACTAACTTTCCGTGTCTAATAATTGATGTGTCCAGGCCAGTTACATTTGGCTTAAATGTTTTACCATTTAGCAATATTACTTTATATGATCATAATTTAAATGGTAGACAAATTAATAATATTTATTTTTAATAAAAAGGTTTAAAAAATATTAATAATTATTTACTAATTTATTATATACTTAACAGGTATTATTGATAACTTTAAATTTATGTGTGGAGTGGAACTCATATTATTATATCAATTGGTTTATAGAACTAATCACAGGTTAATTAATTTTCAATATTAACATTAATTAAATTAAAAATATATAATCAATGATTGACTTCTTTATAGAGACGTGTAAATAGAAATTTTTAATAAATTTTACTAAAAAATTCTTGAAAGTTTCTGAAAAATAAATTTCTATAGAAAGTTTACCTTATGATTATACTATGGGATCTCTATATACAGTCGCATTCAGAAGGGTGGTAACTGGTTTTTAGTGAATAACTCACTAAATATAATAGATAGAATAAAACTATTATTTTTGGTACTATGGTTTTCTGGGACGGATATTATAAAATCTAATATATATATATAAATATAAATAATATATAAATAATATATATATATAAATATAATATATATAAAATGTATATAGCTATTATAATATTGTATTAATAGTAAATAATTTTCACAACACTACACTATTACAAATTTATAAATAATTTTTTTATAGTTATTAATATAAAATTTATTCATAGTTTAATTACTTTTTATTAATTGAATTATTCTAATATTAATATACATATAATTATATATAGTTATTATTAATAATTATAATATATATTTTTATAATATAACAAAAATTATGAAAAACAAAATTAACATGGAGATTCCATAAACATAAATTTCTTTTGGAAACTTTATAGATTTTCCCAATTATTTTAGAAATTTTTCATTTTTGCCAACACTACTTATGTTTTTAGTGTTATTTTTGTTTATATATACAGTATTAATTTTATAATTCATATTTAATTTTTCATCAAAATTTTTAAAAATACATTAAATCTTATATTTTATATAAATTAGATTTAATTAATTAATTAATAAGTTTGTTTCATGTGATTTTGTTTCAAATGAACTAGTTCCTTTTTTATGTACAATATTAAGTAAACTATTTTATAGAAAATAAGTTTTGTTTTACAATTTTTTAGTATAATATTTGTACAAAACTTTGGCAATATATCGCATGTAATTTCAAATTATACTTTTATTGTTACAACCGATATAATAGGCATACATAACAAGGTATATAAATTATTAAATAAATTTAATTAATCCAATAAAAAGTATTTTTACAGATTGTCGACACAATAATTAAAATAATTGATTTAAATGAAGATATACTTGAATTCGCTGATTATTTCTCACCATTTATATCGAAAAGTATTGCAATTCTCGGCAGTTATTATCCTATAACACAATCAAATGATTTGTTTGGTTATTGGAAAATATTGGAACAAAAGGTTTTATTATTATATTTACAAAAAAATATAATAAAATAAAATAATAATTTATTTTTATTTAATACTTATTATAGTTTTGGTTACTCTTAATAATTATAATTATAATTTTCACATTATGTTTAACAGCAATAAGTATAATTAATAATAAATTAGATAATCAACCTAAATCATTGTAAGTTTTGATTTTGAATCTACAAGTAATAATAATTTATATAATTTATATATAAATTAATAAATTAAATAAATACTATACAATATTTAAAAAAAATTATGTTATATCAAAATGAAAGTTTAATTTTACATATTTATAGAGTTAATTAAACAGTATAGTATGTATATGTTTTCAAGTAATAATAAATAATTTTAAAATTATCATTGATAGTTTGATTATTGGTACTATGATTATATCTAATTGATGGCTTATAATAAATGCACTATTAATCCTAGGTAAGTTATACAAAAAATATAAACATAAAATTACTATAATAATTTTATTGAGTTTTGCAAAAATATTATTAATAGATTTAAAATTAATTAACCAAAAATGTCTAAAACTAATGTTAATATTTGGCGGTTTATTTTGGGGCAAATTTTTTATAAACATTTTCATAAATAATGAAATACTATCGACTACTATACAGTCAACTCATAAAACAATTGA
Organism: Oppia nitens; assembly: GCF_028296485.1. Lineage (NCBI taxonomy): Eukaryota > Metazoa > Arthropoda > Arachnida > Sarcoptiformes > Oppiidae > Oppia > Oppia nitens. The sequence goes on from NW_026533250.1 coordinate 248,366, forward strand.
TACGTTATATGATTTGGATAAGAGATCTGATCTTAAAATAGAGATGTTATTATTTGAAGAAGAAATTAATGCAATTAATGTATTTATATTATATTATATAATTTATATTTATAAAAATATTTTGTTATTTTTACATTTGACATTTAGTTAAAAATTACATCAATTGAAAGCAAGATTTTCAAAAAAGTTTAAAAAGTTTACAACAAAACATTTAGTGAATATACAGACAATTACTTCATTATTATGAATGCAATACAAAATAGTCGGACACAGATTTTGATAACCAGTGAACGCATTGCTATTTTGCTTAAAAAATCACAGATTGGATATAAATCATTACATTTGTCTAATGATATGTATTTTCAACAATGTTATGCACGAATCATACATAAAGATTATAACAATTCATTAGTTAGAAAACATTATAAATTAATGTAAGATTTTATACATTATATTATGACTTTTAGTTTTATTAAATAATATTATTTGTAAATTTATTTCAAACTAGATTTTTAATAATTATGGTTTATTTTTAATTGAATAATAAAAACAATTACCGATAATTTTAGAGAGTGTAAAAATTCTAATCAAAAATTTAAAAATTACATTTTAATAATGACAAATATGTTTTTTAAATAGTTAAATAACTTAAAATGAAATTTTTAAAAAATTATTTTAGATTAAATATTATGAACGAAAATGGATTATATGACAGAAGTAGATTTGAAAGTGTTAATGTATTGAATTTATTTTCTGATCTCAAAGTACACCAATTATCACATCAAGAGGACAGGGATTATATGAATTTGGATGAAATGAAGATAGCATTGGGTGTGTATGCTATAGGTATGAGTGCCGCGTTTATAGGCTTTTATGTGGAAATATATTATCAATTCTTTATTATTATTTAATAATTATATAATCTGTAAATTATTAATAAGTAAATAAAATTTATGACACTTTATTATTTTTATAGATTATTATCATAAATGAAAATTGTACTAATATGATAATAACATAATTTATCACATAATTAATTTGTAATTTATAATAAATTAATTAAATGTAATGAATTATTTTAATAATAAGTAGAATTGTATTATAATTATATATTAAGTTTAACATTTAATTTTTAAAATACAAAAAATTGGTTATTATTGTTAAATAAATAAAATATATTCGTTAAATGTCTTGATAGCTAATATTAAATTAAATTTTAGTGTTTATAATAAAGTGCTAACTAATAATGTTTATTTGTTTAATATAAATTATTTTTTAAAAGTTACTTAATTTGTAATATAATAAATATCTTTATTTGAAAAATATTGTAACAAATAGATATGAAATGAAATAATTAATTACCGAGTAATTGTATTATGATTAATTCAAAATTTAATTAAAGTAATATTTATTATTTAATATTTATTACTAGTTATAAAATATTGTTATATTATTTAATATATAATTTTGTATGTATTAAATTATCATCTATAATTAGGTAAATATAATAATAATAATAACTATGAATAATTAAACTTAATACAAAATTTTATACAATATATTATTATTATTAAATAACATACTATTTTTAATATATATATATCTCTCTATATTAGACAATCAAAATGACAAGTATTGATATTACAATAGTACTAAATTTCCGTATCAAATAATTGATGTGTCCAGGCCAGTTACATTTGGTTTAAATGTTTTACCATTTTGCAATATTACTTTATATGATCATAATTTAAATGGTAGACAAATTAATAATATTTTTAATAATAATGTTTTAAAAATATTAATAATTATTTACTAATTTATTATATACTTAACAGGTATTATTGGTAACTATAAATTTATGTGTGGATTGGAACTTACTGGAATTATTATATCAATTGGTTTATAGAACTAATTAAAAGTTAATTTATTCTCAATATTAACATTAATTAAAATAAAAATATATATAATCAATGATTGAATTATCAAATAAAGATATTCATATTACCAATTATGTAACTTATATAACCAATTTTTTGTATTTTAAAAATTAAATGTTAAACTTAATATATAATTATAATACAATAGAGTACAAAAATAATAGATTATTAATTCTTAAAATAATTCATTAAATTTAATTTATTTATTATAAATTACAAATTAATTATGTGATAAATTATGTTATTTTCATATCAATGCAGTTTTCATTTATGATAATAATTTCTATTTAAATGATTTTATTTACTTATTAATAATTTACAGATTATATAATTATTAAATAATAATAAAAAATTAATAATATATTTCCACATAAAAGCCTATAAGCACTGATACCCATAACATACACACCCAATGCTATCTTCATTTCATCCAAATTCATATAATCCCTGTCCTCTTGATGTGATAATTGGTGTAATTTGAGATCAGAATATAAATTCAATACATTAATACTTTCAAATCTACTTCTGTCATATAATCCATTTTCATTCATAATATTTAATCTAAAATAATTATAAAAATTTTATTTTAAGTTATTTAATTATTTATAAAACATTGATTATTATTTAAATGTAATTTTTAAAATTTTTGATTAAAATTATTATAAAATTATTGGTAATTTGTTTTATTATTCAATAAAACTAAAAGTCATAATATAATGTATAAAAACTTACATTAATTTATAATGTTTTTTAACTAATGAATTGTTATAATCTTTATGTATGATTCGTGCATAACATTGTTGAAAATACATATCAGTCGACAAATGTAATGATTTATATCCAATCTGTGATTTTTTAAGCAAAATAGCAAAGCGTTCACTGGTTATCAAAATCTGTGTCCGACTATTTTGTATTGCATTCATAATAATGAAGTAATTGTCTGTATATTCACTAAATGTTTTGTTGTAAACTTTTGAAACTTTATTGAAAATCTTGCTTTCAATTGATGTAATTTTTAACTAAATGTTAAAATACAGTAATAATAGTGAAAATAACAAAACATTTTTATAAATATAATATAAATACATTAATTGCATTAATTTCTTCGTCAAATAATAACATCTCTATTTTAAGATCAGATCTCTTATCCAAATCATATAACGTATCAATTGTTTTATGAGTTGACTGTATAGTAGTCAATAGTATTTCATTATTTATGAAATTGTTTATAAAAAATTTGCCCAAAAATAAAGCGCAAAATATTAACATTAGTTTTAGACATTTTTGCTTAATTAATGGCAACTCTATTAATAATATTTTTGAAAAACTCAATAAAATTATTATAGTAATTTTTTGTTTAGGTTTTTAAAAAAAATATAACCTAGGATTAATAGTGCATTTATTATAAGCCATATATTAGATATAATCATAGTACCAATAATCAAACTATCAATGATAATTTTAATATTAATTATTATTACTTGAAAACATATATATACTATACTGTTTAATTAATTCTATAAATATGTAAAAAATTAAACTTTTATTTTGATATAACAATTTTTAAAAATATTGTATAGTATTTATATAATTTATACATGAGTTATATAAATTATTATTACTGGTAGATTCAAAATCAAAACTTACAATGATTTAGGTTGCTTATCTAATTTATTATTAATTATACTTATAGCTGTTAAGTATAATGTGAATAATATAATTATAATTATTAAGAGTAACCAAAACTATAATAAGTATTAAATAAAAATAAATTATTATTTTATTTTATTATATTTTTTTTGTAAATATAATACTAAAACCTTTTGTTCAAATATTTTCCAATAACCAAACAAATCATTTGATTGTGTTATAGGATAATAACTGCCGAGAATTGCAATACTTTTCGATATAAATGGTGAGAAATAATCAGCGAATTGAAGTATATTTTCATTTAAATCAATTATTTTAATTATTGTGTCGACAATCTGTAAAAATACTTTTTATTGGATTAATTAAATTTATTTAATAATTTATATACCTTATTATTTATGCCAATTATATCAGTTGAAACAATAAAAGTATAATTTGAAATTACATGCGATATATTGCCAAAGTTTTGTACAAATATTATACTAAAAAATTGTAAAACAAAAATTATTTTCTATAAAATAGTTTACTTAATATTGTACATAAAAAAGGAACTAGTTCATTTAAAACAAAATTACTTAAAACAATCTTATTGCATTTAAACTGTAAAATTAAAATTATAAAAAATTAATCTAATCTAAATAAAATATAAGATTTAATGTATTTTGATAAAATTTTAATGTCAATTAAATGTGATTTATAAAATTGATAATGTAAATTTATATATATAAACAAAAATAACACTAAAAACATAAGTAGTGTTGGTAAAAAGGAAAAATTTCTAAAATAATTGAGAAAATCTATAAAGTTTCCAAAAGAAATTTCTGTTTATGGAATCTCCATGTTAATTTTGTTTTTCATAGTTTTTTTATATTATAAAAATACATATTATAATTATTAATAATAACTATATATAATTATATGTATATTTTTATAATTAATATTCGAAATAAAAGAATAATTCAATTAATAAAAAGTAATAAAACTATGAATAAATTTTATATTAATAACTATAATAAAATTATTTATAAATTTGTAATAGTGTAGTGTTGTGAAAATTATTTATCATTAATACAATATTATAAGAGCTATACATATGGAGATCCCATATTACAGTATAATCATAATGTAAACTTTCTATAGAAATTTAATTTTCAGAAACTTTCAAGAATTTTTTGTTTAGTAATATTTATAGAGAAGTCAATCATTAATTATATATATATATTTTATTTAATTAATCTTAATATTGAAAATAAATTAACCTGTGATTAGTTCTATAAACCAATTGATATAATAATATGAGTTGCACTCCACACATAAATTTATAGTTACCAATAATACCTGTTAAGTATATAATAAAATAGTAAATAATTATTAATATTTTTAAAACATTATTATTAAAAATAAATATTATTAATTTGTCTACCATTTAAATTATGATCATATAAAGTAATATTGCAAAATGGTAAAACATTTAAACCAAATGTAACTGGCCTGGACACATCAATTATTTGACACGGAAAGTTAGTACTATTGTATTTATCAATACTTGTCATTTTGATTATCTAATATAGAGAGAGATATATATAAAAAATAGTTTTTTAAAAATATTATATAAAATTAAAACTACAGTATGTTATATTAATACTTATTAGTTTATATTTATGAAATATGTTATGTATTTTTAATTTAATTTTATTTTACATTAATTATTTATTTGTTTACTACAGTAACTATTTTAGTATTATCATGTAATATTACTCAACATATAAATTGATATTTTATGACTTAGTTTTAAATAAAATATATTATTTTAGTTTAGAATTTATAATATATTAAAGACTCTTAATGTCATATATTGATTGAAATATAGAGTGAAAAATGTATAAAAATAATAAAGTAATCAAAAACAATAAAAATATTTTTTTTAAAGTTTAAATAAGAATTTATAAAAATATATGTGAATTATTAAAGTCTAAAGTCTTATTAAAGTATTTAGTTAATTAGTGTTATTTTGTGATTACATTATATTAAACTCAATAGAAATAATATTTATTTATAAAATATTTTGAACATTTCGTAAATAATTATTACAAATATTATTTAATAAATTTCCGCATAAAAAACAACAAAAGTGACACAAAAACATATCATTTGTATATATGTTTTGATAGGATTTAAAAATCATATAATTCCTGTCCTCGTAATGTTGTAGTTGTGTGTAGTATTAAATCCTATTTAATTTAAATAGTAGTTATAGTGTATTGTATTATATATCTCATTAATATTCTCGATAATATAAATATTACAATAATTATAGATATGCTAATCCCATAGTATAATAATTAGTGTATAATGAAATATTTAATTAAAAAGTGAAACTATTCAATAAAATATTTACTAAAAACTACAAAAATATTCACTTAAATATTTATTTATTTTTTAAATATTCATTAGTAAAAAATATATTATTTAATCAATTTGTAATTTTAACTAATACAACTAAATAATATTTTTACTCATTGAGTGCATTCACATGTTTAACACATCTAATGCTGTTTTGTCTAATATTTTTGCTAATTTTCATATCAAAGAGTTATAAATATTTGTATATTTACTAATCGTTAAAAACATTAAGCAAAAAACTCTGCAATACTTTATAATCTATTTTTACAGTTTTAAGTTATAATATTGAAAACACAAAAATATTTAATCAAATATTTTTTATTTAATTAAATATATTTTGATGCTCTAATAATAATACTAGTGCTTGAAAATAATTTTTATAGACATTTATTAGAAATTTCTATTTACCCATCTCTAAATATAACATTTACTAAAATAACTTTTTTGATTTACTATTAACAAACAAATATTGTAGATATATTATAAAATTATTGATATATCTATGTCAACATAAAAATAATAATTAAATATTGTATAAATTATTCAATATTATACAAAATTTTATTTAACATATCATAAATATAACTAACTGTAGATAATAAAAAAAATTAATTTATATTAATAATAAAGTAAATTATTGCTAAAATTAATTTAGAATTTTAATAAAATGCAAATTGTATAATAAAAATACTGAATCTAAATACTAATACTGTTAATTATACTGTAGTTGATACCTGTATTTCTTTTATATATTTAAAAATTTAATTTGTATTTCAATTTTTAACAATAAATGATAAAACTTGATTAACAATAATGACAAGTAATAGCAATAGTGTTAACTTTCCGTGTAATACAATTGATGTGTTCAAACCAAATACATTTGATTTTGAATACATTAAACCAATTGGCAATATTATTATATATAGTGAACTTTTATATCATAATTTTTTTTTATTTTTAAAAATTTATTTTTGAAAATTTATTACTAAATTTATTACTAAATTTATTTTTATTTATATTTATAGCTATCACAGTCAACATTAAAATATTATGTGGAAACCATAATTTTATATTAACTCAATTGATATTAAAGACTAAACACAGGTAATTTTAAAATCAAATAAATTTATTATTTAATTATTTCAATTTTATAAAATAACTATTTTTTATTATTATATTTAGCTTAATATTTGTTGACAACTTTGAAAATATATCGCCTATAATTGAAAATTATAGCTATCATATTCCTAATGGAGTATATGTTACTTATAATAAGGTAGACAAATGTTTGAATGTATTAAAATTTAAGACAAATTTTTTATTAATATAATAGATGATATAATATTGTGATACTTCACGTGAATTAGGTTAATAGTTAAACTGTGAGAGAGTTTTTTATTATAACGGCCGATGTCGGCTACTAATGTTATCACATTTACTCAGTTTTATTTATATGATTATTATGTATAACGTGATGTTATATGATTTCAAGGTTCCATAATGTATTGCAGTTATAGGATTATTTTAATAATTATTTATTTAGTACATAAGGTGTACAGATAGTTATTTGGGTTTAAAAATGTAGTTGTAGTTGTGGTTTTGGTTTTATATCCAATGATTATAAGTTTAGTTTAGTTAATAAAAATATAGTTATTTGATTGGAAACAGAGTGATTACGCTGAAAGACGTCATAGATGATTTTTTCAGAGAGAAGTGAGTTAGTCGTTGACTAGCTCTCAGGGAGTTCTCATCGAGTCTTCAAAGTGAATAGACGTAAAGTTTTTATATTTAAGTTGTATTTTATATTTTGAAACATTATAATAAAGTAATTTAACACAACAAAATAGTAAGTGTTTCGAGGGGCTCGGGCCTTCGGCCCTGAGTCCCTTAAGAAAATATAAGCTTGCAAATAACTATCTCATAAAACGGATTCAACATCATCAAATACGAGTAAGTGTATTATTTCACAAGGATTACATAGAGTTTAAGGTATGCCGATCTGCAGGAGCGTGGCTTCGGCATGTAACATGTCGATCTATGGAAACATATAAGACATACAGGGTATGCTGACCTGCAGAAGTGTAGATCAGGCATAGATCACGATGAAAACATCGGGTTATGGTGTAATATCAGACTGAAATAGTGGGATACATGTTTAATAGGTAACAGCGATGTTACCTAAGGGTTTGTCTCTCGGTGGAAACACCGATTGAGACATAACATCCGACTGATAGTTGGATGTAGGTTTAATAGGTAACGTAGGCAAAGAACGTCTCAGTATAGACAAAGATAAGTGAGGTTTAAATACTAGTGTTTATTTTAGTGCAAAGAAGGCGCTTATAAATTGAAATTATAAATATCGTTGTGAAAACGTTGCGATCACTGTCGTTGAGGGTGTCATCACCTTGGAGGTGATGATCCGTGTAGCTTTCGTGTCAACTTTACCGCTGGAGAAGGTGATAGTATGCGCGAAAAAACAATTTAGTATAAATTTTATACACTATTATAAAAATAATGCTTTAATTTCTGTATCAAAATAAATACCATTTTTAATATCTTTTTCATATATTTAAAAAAATATATTATTTTTTTTAAATTGTTTAAAAATAATTACTAAGATTTGATAGAAAATAATGACAATGAATGGCGATAGTTTTAACTTTCAATGTAATACAATTGATGTTTCAAAACCAAACACATTAGGTTTTGAAATCATTAAACCAATTGGCAATATTACTATATATAGTAGTATTTTATACTGTACTGTAAAAATTATTAAAACTAAATATATTAAATAAAATAAAATAATATTTTGTTTATATTAATAGCAATAACAGACACCATTAAAATGTTATGTGGCCAACAAATTACAATACTAAGTCAATTGGTATTACAAACTAAACATAAGTAATTTTAGATTTCAATAATTAATACATAAAGAAATTATTATTTATATATGTATATATAACTTTTAATAATTATGTATAAAATTAATAAAATATCTATTTATTATTATATTCAGCCTAATTTTTGTAGACAACATTAACCTTACATCAACTATAATGCAAAATTATAGTTATCATATTACTAATGGATTATATCTCGTTTATAATAAGGTAAAAATGTTAAATATTCAAAAAATTAAATTCAAAATTATTATATTTAATAGATGGCCGACATATCATTAGAACTAATTAATCTAAACGAACAGATTATTCAATTTGCTGATCAATTAAATCCATTTATATCGAGAAGTATTTCAATTATTGGTAGTAATTATCCTATAAAACAAACAAATGATTTATTTGGTTATTGGAAAATATTTGAACCAAGGGTTTAGATTTTTTTTTTAATTATTATTAATATTTTTTATATCTATTATTTAATTATATATATATTTTTATAATAAAATTTATTTAATAGTTTTGGATATTTATAAGTATTTCGATTTTCTTTATTGCGTTATTAACTACAATCAATTCATTTTATATAATTATTAATAAACAATACAATTCATAGTAAGTTAGTTTATAATAAGCATGTATCATATATTTACTAATCTCATATAATAATTATTTAATTGTATAAACAATTAAATGTTAAAAAAGCTAATTTTTATATATTACAAAATACAGAATATAAAATAATTTCTATTATATATATAATTTTTTTATTAACTATTATAGTCCACTTTCATATACTTTTACTACATTTTTATATAATATATGGTTAATTATAAATGCTTTGTTTTTAATGAGTAAGTTAATTTTTTCACATTTATATTTTAATAATACAATTTCTATATAAATATTATAAAATATAGATATTAATTTAATTCATCGTAAAAATTTGATAATAAAAGAAATAATGATATTTGGCAGTCTATTTTTGGGCAACTTTTTTATATTGAATTTCATTAGTAATGAAATAATGTCGACAACTATACAGACAACGCATACAACAATTGATTCGTTATATGATTTGGATAAACAAAATAAACTTAAAATTATAATATTGTTATTAGATGAAGAAATTGAAGCAATTAAGGTATTAATTGATATTTATTTTAATTTTTAATACAAACAATATAACTATAAATATTTTTGATACTCAGCTTAAAGCTATACCTATTGAAAATAAAATAATTTCTAAAGTGTCAAAAGTTTACAATAAGGGTATAATTGATTTTATTGGACATCATTACGACTCAACTATAAATTCAATAATTGATAGACAATCAGTTATGATAGCCAGTGAACATATCGCTACTATTGAAGTAATGACACAATTAAAGGATAAACCACTGTATGTGTCGAGTGATATGTATTTCCAACAATGTTATGCACAACTTGTACCTAAATCTTATAGCAATTCAACAATAATTAAACAATATATACTAATGTGAGTCCAAACATACCAATAATAAACTACGTTTAATATTTGAACTTTTTAAGAAATTAATGTCTATATAATCTATTTAATATATTTAATAATAATAAATAAATTTTACTATTTTTAAAAATTATATTAGATCTAAAAGCATTTTAGAAACAGGAATATATAGTAAATTAAATTTTATTACTTATATAAAAATAAAACAATTAATTCAAAACAATAAACACAAACAACAAATACTACATCAAGAGGACAGGGATTATATGAATTTGGATGAAATGAAGATAGCATTGGGTGTGTATGCTATAGGTATGAGTACTGCATTTATCGGCTTTTATGTGGAAATATATTATCAATTCTTTATTATTATTTAATAATTATATAATCTGTAAATTATTAATAAGTAAATAAAATCATTTAAATAGAAATTATGACACTTTAATATTTTTATAGATTATTATCATAAATCAAAATTGCACTAATATGATAATAACATAATTTATCACATAATTAATTTGTAATTTATAATAAATTAATTAAATGTAATTCTATTATTTCTGTATTATAATTATATATTAAATTAAAAATTTTTGAATTACAAAATATTCTTTATTATTGAAAAAATAAATAATATATATTCGTTAAATATCTTGATAGCTATTATTAAATAAGATTGTAATATAATTAATTAAATTTGATTTTAGTGTTTATAATAAAGTGCTAACTAATAATGTTTATTTGTTTAAAATAAATTATTTTTTAAAAGTTACTTAATTTGTAATATAAATATCTTTTTTTGAAAAATAATAATAATATAAAAAATAATAATAATAATAATAGGCTTTTATTTGGAAATATATTATCATTTCGTTAATATTATTTAATAATTTAATAATTTGTAAATTATTAATAAGTGAATAAAATTATTTAAGTAGAAATTAGGAAACTTTTATATTTTTATAGATTATTATCATAAATGAAAACTCCACTAATATGATAATAACATAATTTAGCACATAATTATTTTGTAATTTATAAAAAAATTAATATAATAATAAGTTGAATTAATATTCTATTATTTTTGATTTATAATGATTTATTAAGTTAAACATTTAATTTTTGAATTACAAAAGATTGATTATTATAGTTAAATAAATAAAATATATTCGTTAAATGTCTTGATAGCTATTATTAAATTAAATAGTGATATAATTAATTAAATTTTATTTTTAGTGAATCATATTTAAAAATAGTAAATATTTTTATTATATTAAAATTCATGTCTTAATGTAGAAAATTTTATAAAACTAATGATTTCTTTTACTAATTCAATGAACTACTGGTCTATCAGTTAGTGATTGATTTATAGTATTATTTATACTATTATTTTCAGTAACACTAACTTTATTGTTAATTATTTCATACAATATTTTCCAATCATTACAAGTATTGTCAATGTTATCTATTTGATACTTATCATCACTAGTACTGATATCTAACACAATGTTTGTTATATCTATTGAATTGTTATTTTCCAAAAATAATGATTTGTTTTTTCGGTTATTTTCAATATAACTATTCCTTAACTGTCGTTCCTCTTTATTGAGAACTAATTCCTATTAAAATAGCAAATAAATATTAATTAATAAAAAATATCTAAATTATTGTAATGTAATTAAATATTTAAAATTAAAATATAAATTATTAATTTGTACTTAAATACCGGTTTCATTCCTACGGCAAGTCATTTGTCGAGTCGACACTTTCGACATAAGCTTTGGGTTTTGACATTTATAAAGCAGTGTTCATTAAATTTACATTTTATTTGCTTGTTTACAAAATTTTTGTGAAAAATTAATTAAACTAAAAATAAATATTTTTTTCATAAATACCTTGAAATATTTGATAAAATAAATAATACCCAAATAAAACAAGCAATTTATCAAAAACTACAAATACGACATCAAAAGGACAAGTATTATATGATTTTGGATGAAATGAAGATAGCATTGGGTGTGTATGCTATGGGTATCAGTGCTGCGATTGTTAACTATTATGTGGAAATATTTTATAAATTATTTAATTTTAATTAATAAGATATTATATGATAACTAAATAAATAATTTAGTAATATTAATATAAATTATATGATTTAATAATTTTAGCTATAAGTATCTATTAAATTAAATATTAAATTATTTAGAAAAAAATATAATTTTATAATAATTATTTTATAAACTCAACCGAAACACTTAAACTGAAAGTAATTTTATTTAAATGTATTTTAAATAAATTTCTATTCATATTTATATCATATTATTAGATACAGTTAGGGTTAGATCAGATTCCCTCCCTCGTCTTATTTTCCATAAGTTCCTTATATTCCCTCTTCCCTGGGAATTCCCTGGGAAGACATTTCCTTGTGGTACCACCTATAGTACCATAACTCACATTACATAATGTTTAATTAAAAACACGTTTGTATAGTAAATGACTACAAAATGTATTTAATGTTTTTACTAAATGTTTAATAATATTTGAATCATATTTTGATTGAGTTATTACTAACATACTGGTCCCAATTGAAACACATAGTCATTGAGATTAGGTACTTTATAATGTATGACAAATTATATTTTCCCTTTCTAACGATCAAGGGAGGGAATATAATATATTTTCCATATTTTCCGGGAAAATTGGAGGGATTTTATTTGGGAACTTCCCTCCCTGGGAATCTCAATCTAACCCTAGATACAGTATAATAATAATATTTATATACAAATATACTACGGTATATCCTAATATATATATAACTTTATATATATATATATCAGGGTTAAGTAGGGGGGGTAGGGGGTAAGGCCAAAATACCCCCCCCTAAGATCGAGAAATTGGGATTTTACCCCCCCTGACTTTTTGACCAAATTGAAAAATTGTCGCTTAAAAATGACCCCCCCCCTAAAATTTCGGCGCCGAAGTCGCCGAAAATTTTTTTGAAATTTATAAAAATTTTAATTTTAGTTGATACTATTTTAATAAGTGTTTTTATGTTTTTAATATTTATAAAAATCTAATTATTGATTAAAAATAGTTAAAATAACGTTAAAAGTCATCAAAAAATAACATTATTTTAATTAAAATAAACTAAAAAATTAAAAATCACCTATTTATTGAAAAGAGTAATCATATTACAATTTAAATATAAGTTTAAGAAGTTAATAAAACAATAAATACTTGTTACAATAAAACATTATTTTTAATATCTTTTTCATATATTTAAAAATATATATTATTTTTTTTAAATTGTTTAAAAATAATTACTAAGATTTGATAGAAAATAATGACAATGAATGGCGATAGTGTTAACTTTCAATGTAATACAATTGATGTTTCAAAACCAAACACATTAGGTTTTGAAATCATTAAACCAATTGGCAATATTACTATATATAGTAGTATTTTATACTGTACTGTAAAAATTATTATAACTAAATATATTAAATAAAATAAAATAATATTTTGTTTATATTAATAGCAATAACAGACACCATTAAAATGTTATGTGGCCAACAAATTACAATACTAAGTCAATTGGTATTACAAACTAAACATAAGTAATTTTAGATTTCAATAATTAATACATAAAGAAATTATTATTTATATATATATAAATATTCAAAAAATTAAATTCAAAATTATTATATTTAATAGATGGCCGACATATCATTAGAAATAATTAATCTAAACGAACAGATTATTCAATTTGCTGATCAATTAAACCCATTTATATCGAGAAGTATTTCAATTATTGGTAGTAATTATCCTATAAAACAAACAAATGATTTGTTTGGTTATTGGAAAATATTTGAACTAAAGGTTTTAGATTTTTTTTATTTATATTAATATTTTTTATATCTATTATTTAATTATATATATATTTATAATAAAATTTATTTAATAGTTTTGGATATTTATAAGTATAACGATTTTGTTTATTGCGTTATTAACTACAATCAATTCATTTTATATAATTATTAATAAACAATACAATTCATAGTAAGTTAATTTATAATAAGCATGTATCATATATTTACTAATCTCATATAATAATATATTGTATAAACAATTAAATGTTAAAAAAACTAATTTTATATATTACAAAATACAGAATATAAAATTATGTCTATTATATATAAATTTATTTATATCTATATTTTATTGACTGTTGTTATTATAGTTCACTTTCATATACTTTTACTACATTTTTATATAATATATGGTTTATCATAAATGCTTTGTTTTTAATGAGTAAGTTAATTTTTTCACATTTATATTTTAATAATACAATTTCTATATAAATATTATAAAATATAGATATTAATTAAATTCATCGTAAAAATTTGATAATAAAAGAAATAATGATATTTGGCAGTCTATTTTTTGGCAAATTTTTTATATTGAATTTCATTAGTAATGAAATAATGTCGACAACTATACAGACAACGCATACAACAATTGATTCGTTATATGATTTGGATAAACAAAATAAACTTAAAATTATAATATTGTTATTAGATGAAGAAATTGAAGCAATTAAGGTATTAATTGATATTTTACTTTATTTTTATTACAAACAATATTTATTTATTTATTTTTTTAAACTATTTTTGGTACTCAGCTTAAAGCTATACCTATTGAAAATAAAATAATTGCTAAAGTGTCAAAAGTTTACAATAAGGGTACAATTGATTTTATTAGATATCATTTCGACACAACTATAGATTCAATAATTGATAGACAATCAGTTATGATAACCACTGAACATACAGCTAATAAAGTTGTAATGACACAAATAAACGATAAATCATTGCATTTGTCGAGTGATATGTATTTCCAACAATGTTATGCACGACTTATACCTAAATCTTATAGCAATTCAACAATAATTAAACAATATATACAAATGTGAGTCCAAACATACCAATACTAAATTTTGTTTAATATTTGAACATTTTAAGAAATTAATATCTATATATTTAATAATAGTAAATATAAAATATAATATAATACAAAATATACTAATAATAAATAAATTAATCTATTTTTAAAAATTATATTAGATCTAAAAGCATTTTAGAAACAGGAATAAATAGTAAATTAAATTTTATTGGTTATATGAAAATAAGACAATTAACTCAAGACAATAAACAAAAACAACAAATACTACATCAAGAGGACAGGGATTATATGAATTTGGATGAAATGAAGATAGCATTGGGTGTGTATGCTATAGGTATGAGTGCGGCGTTTATAGGCTTTTATGTGGAAATATATTATCAATTCTTTATTATTATTTAATAATTATATAATCTGTAAATTATTAATAAGTAAATAAAATTATTTAAATAGAAATTACAAAACTATAATATTTTTATAGATTTAAGTCATAAATGAAAACTGCACTAATATGATAATAACATAATATGTAATTTATAATAAATTAATTAAATATAATGAATTATTTTAATAATAAGTAGAATTAATATTCTATTATTTCTGTATTATAATTATATATTATATATTAAATTTAAAATTTTTGAATTACAAAAGATTGGTTATTATAGTTAAATAAATAAAATATATTAGTTAAATGTCTTGATAGCTACTATTAAATTAAATTTGATATAATTATTTAAATTTTATTTTTAGTGGATCATATTTAAAAATAGTAAATATTTTTATTATATTAAAATTAATGTCTTAATGTAGAAAATTTTATAAAATAAATTTGCAAAACTAATGATTTCTTTTCCTAATTTATAAATATAATATTATTTTATATAAGTTTTATTAGACAAATTAATAAAAATAATATTTTAAAAAATTAAATATGATTTACTTATAATTTAAATATAAGTTATTTGTTAAAAAAGCATCAAAATTAATCAAAAAGAAATTTTTATAAAGAAATTTTAATATTGATATTTATTAAATTAAGATAATACTAACTAATAATATAGTTTGATATTAATGTTATTATTTTTTAGATGTAACTATAATTTATAAAACATTAATTATTTTTCATATAATATTTCTTTCATTAATGGACCGTAATATCTATTGTTGTAAACATTGCAGTTTTGGTCACTATTTCGATAACAATCACAGAGTTTGCATAATTCAGACATTGATTGCATTATATTTGAAATTACTTTTTGCGATTCATTGGTTTTACAATATTTCATTGATAGATATCTTTGTAACAAATAAATGTACATTTGTTGTTCAAGTCTATAATATTTAGAAATATCAATCAAATGTTAGTTAAATTAAACATATTATTATTTTACTATTCAATAGTTATAAAATATTTAAATTAATTAATAGTATTTTTATTATTATTTTAAATTGATTACTTTACAACATTTGTGTGTAGCAGTTGAGGTCTAATTGGGTTAAACAATGCAATCGCTGATAACTAATAGTTAATAAATAAATATAATTAATATTCAATAACAAAAAAATATACTAATTTAGTAAAACATTTTAAAATGTTTATAAATAAATACAGAATAATAATAATAATACCAATTCTATTATTATTGCATCTCTTGTACACATATGTGACAGTTTAAGCATAATATCCATTAAATTTAGTTGAAAGTTATTTATAAATTGTCCATGGTACTCAGTGCTCAAATTAAATAGCTCATAATCTACTATGATTGTTGCTGATTGATTACCCTAATTTATATTTAAAAATTAAGTTTCATTAGTAATACAATAATTATAAGTACTGTATATTAAGTAGTAATAAGTATATTATATTTCATTTTTAATTTAATTACATATTATATTTACTTACATATGTTATCGCAAAACTATGTGTTTGACTATTATAATATATTAATAGTTTCAAAACCAATATCTCAAAACAGCTATACTTAGTTAGCACCCACTGATCATTGGCACACATACTCTTAAAGCTGGTCATCGATTTGATACAACTGACCAAAGTTTTGACAATTTCATCGCCATTTTCATAGTAAAACTTGTCGATCACTTGAGATTTGTCGGAAAAGTTGATAATATCATTACTGAACGGCAAATAAAATGTTTTATTGGCTTCAATAAGATTAGAGATACGATTACAATGTAATTGATTTAAACCTATTTCATTGTTAAGCTCTTTAAATATGGGAACTACTGGTCTATCAGTTAGTAATTGATTTATAGTATTATTTATACTATTATTTTCAGCAATAGTAACTTTATTGTTAATTATTTCATCTATTATTTTCCGATCACTACAAGTATTGTCAATGTTATCTATTTGATACCTATCATCACTGATATCTAACACAATGTTTGTTATGTCTATTGAATTGTTATTTTCTGAAAATAATGATTTGTTTTTTCGGTTATTTTCAATATAACTCTTCCTTAACTGTCGTTCCTCTTTATTGAGAACTAATTCCTATTAAAATAAAAAAAATAAAAATTAATTAATAAAAAAATATCTAAATTGTTGTAATGTAATTAAATATTTTAAATTAAAATATAAATTATTAATTTGTACTTAAATACCGGTTTCATTCCTACGACAAGACATTTGTCGAGTCGACACTTTCGACATAAGCTTCGGGTTTTGACATTTATAATGCAGTGTTCATTAAATTTACATTTTATTTGCTTGTTTACAAAATTTTTGTGAAAAATTAATTAAACTAAAAATAAATATTTTTTTTCATAGATACCTTTTTATCAAATATTTGTCGCCTAAAAAATGATTTACATGAGTAACATGTATTAACAGAAAAGTTACGACCTGTACGTTATAATCAATATTTTATTAGTATTTTATTATTATGTTAACTAACATTAAAAATACTGTATTAAACAATATATTACCGAATGCTTGATCACCACAAACCTCACAAAATTTGTTTGCCATTTAATGTTTTAAACAAATTTATTTTATTAAATATTATTTTATAGAAATAATTTAACAAAATGTTTTAAAAATAGATTATTTACCATTTTGTTGCACAATTATATTTGAAGCTAATATTACTATATATTATATTATCTTATCATATATTTTATTTATTAATAATTAGCATCAATAATATGATTTTAATTGCCATCTACAGCAAATATTTGCTAAATTTTTATAATTTAAAAAAAAAATTGTATAACAATTAAAATTGATAATTAATTATCATTTCTCTCATTAATGGTCCGAAATGACGAACAAAATTATAATTAATACCATTATTGAGTGTTATGTTAGTCCTTAAACAATCACATAATAAATTTAATTCATTAATTAATTGCATCAATTTTGCAACTTTTGATTGACATTCATAGGGTTTCTGGTATTTTACTGACAGATATCGTTGCAATAGATAAATATACAATTGTTGTTGAAGTCTGTTAATAAAAAGTTAATAAATTATATATTAATATATATATATATTTTTAAAAATAATATTATTTAACACACTTAACAACTGTTTGATGTTCAAGTTTAGGTCGATTTGGATTAAATAATACTATGGCTGATATCTATTAATAAATTAAAATTGATAAGGTTGTATATTACATTTTTGTTGTTGATACATTTTATAAAATAATCAAACCAATTCCATGATTATGGGATCCCGATCCCATTCACATGTTAATCGTTTTAAAAAATTCATAAAATTATCACTTTCTTGATCGGTATAAAAATCTCTATGCAATTCATTGTCAACCGACAACATTACATCAAAATCAATACTTAAAGTTTTTTGATTATCCTAAATTATTATAATAATAATAATAATAAATATAAATATATAATTATATAATAATAATAATACAAATATATATATTAAATAAATTAAACTGATACTGGTATAAAAAATGGTTAAATATTTAAATATTAAAATAAATTTACTAATTAAATACTTACATAAGGTATTAAATATTGATTTGATTCGCTATAATAAGTTATACAACTTTTCAAAAGCATAAATTCAATGCAACCATATTTAGTGAGAACCCACTGATCATTGGCACACATACTCCTAAAACTGGCCATCGATTTGATACAACCGACTATATCTTTGATGCTTTTGTCGCCATTTTCTCCGTAAAATTTGTCAATTAATTCACATTTATCTATAATTTTGATAACATTTTCATTTAATGGCAAATAATATATTTTGTTGGCTTCTATAAGATCCGATATATACTGAATTTGCAATTGATTTAAACCGCAAACATCACTGAGCTCTCTAAATATCGGCACAATTGGACATTCGTTTGATAGTAAACTAATAATAGTCTCTTTGAATTTGTTATTATCATTAGAGACAATAATATTTTTATTAGTAGTATTACCAATAATATCATCAATTAATTGCCAATCATTGACATCATCAATGTTTTCAAGGGTATATGTTTCATAATAATAATTATTATTATTACTTATTTTAGAATTATTATTATTATTATTATTACTGATTACTAAATCTTTGTTTTTCTTAAGTTTTGATTTATTTTTACTAATATTTTCATTAAATTTATTTCTTAATAGACATTCTTCTTCATTGTGAACCAACTCCTTATTTATTTCAAATAATAATTAATTAAAATCATTAAAAATATTATTAATGTCTTATTATTATTGAATACCGGTTTCATTCCTACGGCCAGACATTTATCGAATCGACACTTTCGACATAAGCGTCGAGTTTTCATATTTATAACGCACTGTCCATTTGATGGACAAATCAATATGTTTTGCTATATTATAAATGTTTAAACAATTTATTCAAAAAAATATAATAAATTTTTTTATTATTTACAATAATTATTTTTATATTACCTTATTATCAAATATCTGTCTTCTAAAAAATATTTTACATGAATTACATGAATTTACGGAAAAGTTTCGACCTATATTTTAGAGTTTTTTTTTTAAAACATTAAAATTTATAATATTTAAATTTAAATATATTATATATGAATTATACCAATTGATTTATCATAACAAACTTCACACAATTTATTTGACATTTTATTGTTGAAATAATTTTAATAAAACTAATTCAATTATTAAACATAACAAAAAATATTACCTAATATTTACACATTGTATAGAAATTTTTTTATGTTATATTAATTAAATATAATGACATTTTATATTATTACTATTGTATAAATTTATCACTATTTACTTATTAGTGTAAATATACAATACATTTATAGAAATGTGTAAAACATTTTTAATTAAAAGTTTGTGATATTTACGTCATTTAAAGATATCATTAAAAATAATAAATGTTTTAAATTTATTTTATTTTTAATACAATTTTAGTAATCTATTTAACAAAACGTAATTATTGTCTTAAATAATAAAAATAATTTAATAAATTATATAATGTTATTAAAAACCAGTTGAAAATGCTAGAAAGCATTATCTAAAACAATTTTTTATTGCTTAAATTACTTTATTGTCATATTATAAGCAAAATATTTATTTCTGATAACCATTAGTTATGTTACTAAACTATTATTTGACAGTTAGTTCGTGAAAAAGTATTTATATTGAAACTATTTCTGTTGATGCAATATATATCATGCATTATTTTTGATGATGCAATATCTATGGTGATGAAATATTTATCTACCATTTTATAATAAAATAATTTATTGTTATAACTTAATATTGTAATTAACTGCATTTAGATGTTTAACTTTAATTTTGACAACTAAAACTAATTTTTTTAAAATTTATCCGCCATTTTCTTTGTTCCTGAAGAAATATCAAAATTTTAACTTTAATTCCTATACCTTACTTTTGGTGATCTATTCAATTCTAAATTAAAAAATTTTTAACTAAAATTTTTTTGTACTTTCGCCGCCATTTTCTCTATGTTCCTGAAGAGATATCAAAATTTTAATGGTGATCCGCTATACCTTATTTTTGCTGATCTAACCGAATCTTAAATCATGATTTCAAAATTCGCAGTTTGAAAACCAACACACACACTACACACACACACACATAGAATCCATAAAACAAATTTGAAAAATTTGTTTGAAAATGAAGTATCAATTTAATAAAAAATTAGTATCAAATTTTAATAAATTACAATTTTTACAATTTAAAAACATTTTCAACATTTTTGTACAATTTTTCAAACAAAGTTTATAAATTGGAAAATAATTTTTTAATTTTTATATACATTTAATCAATGAATATATGGATACTCGATATATGAATATTAATAAAATTTTAATAACCATTAATTGCGAGATTATTTTTAATGGGAATTATTTAAAAAAAATTAATGCAATAACTCTTTCATTAATGATTTTTGTAATATAATTTAATATCATTATGTTGTATACTTTTACAAGCTCTACGAAAATAGACATTTATGTCTACTTAGCTCTACGAAAAAATTAAACAATTGAATGGTATAAGCTCTACGCAAAAATTTATACAATTATTATATTAATAATAATTACATTACATTGCATTAAACACTATACTATATTATAATAATGTATAACAGTAAAAGTTGTTAGCATTCAAAATAAAATATATATTATAAATTTAATGTCATGAAAAATATGATTATTAGTATTGAAGATTGAGATTAGAATTTATTAGAAAAGTAGAGTTACATTCCACCTCTGTGAACAAATTTCACAAATTTTTAAAATCTTTTTTACAAATAATAATAAAAGCTATTTTTTACTGTCATTGTAATTATATTTTTAAAAAAATTTATTATACAATTATTCATATAAACATGCATAAAAAGTTAAAAGCATTATTTAAGTTAATTATTGAAGTAAAAGTTTTATTTAATTATAATAATAATCATAAATATTTTTTATTACCATTTAATATATTGTTAATTTTCTTTAATTTTAAAATTTTGTGTAAATTTTTAAAAAAATATATAATATTTCAATAGAAATTTAAAACCAATTAAAAAATTTTAAATAATAAAATGCTTATTTTAAATTTTATTTTATTTTATTATAAATTATATGAATAAAACAAATAATTTAATATTATAATATAATAAAAATAATTTTGAAAATTTTTAATAGATGTTTAATATGTATTCAATATATATTTAATATTTGATAATTTTAAAAAGTTTTTTTAATAATCATACAACTATTATGAACTAATTTTAAATGTTTGAAATAACTAGAAATACCATAACAAACTTTAAAACATATATAACATTTTTTAAAAGATATCGCAGAATGTTCATCACGTATGTGATCGTTTTTCTCCTTTAAAGTCCAAGAGTAATAAGCGCCACATATTTTGCAAGAAAATGGTGGTGGTTTAAATCTTTTTGGTCGCATTTAGTATCTAATAATAATAAAATTAAAAAAATTATTTAATTAATAATTATTTATAAAAATATACATACCAATTGCTTTTCCCAACAGTAGTTATAGAGTTTATCTTTAATCGTGGACTTTCCCATAGGTTCATAGGATTCACTGATTTCGTTGTATACAAGTAAAAATAATATTGGCAAATAATCAACAAAATCAATTAAATCAGATATATCATCATAATTGATAAATTCAAAGTTTGGATAAAATTGTTTTTTTAAATTTTCATATACTAATATTAAGATTTGAATAGCTTCTCTAAAAGTTGCACAATTTACAAATGTCTGCGATGAGATGTTGTCCACTTTTATCATTAAAAATGTGTTTGTCATCTTAATATAAATTAATTAAATAATTTTAATATAAAATTTTTATTTTTTTAGAATAGAAGATTTTTTAAAATATAGTTTTTAAACATCAAATAGGCTACAATAAAACAATTTTTTAATATAAAACGTTATTAAAAATATTTTTTATAATAATCAAATTAAAGTTTTTAAATATTTGAAACTAAAATAGTTTAGAATATTTAAATTCAAAATATTAAATGTATAAAACAGAATAGTACTAATAGTAATATGTATATTAATTAATTTGAAATTTAAAATCTTATAATTAATTTTTGTTCAAATAATATTTTAAAATTAATTTGTTAAAAATATAAATATTTATAAAAATAATATTATTGTTGATACTAACTTGTAAAAATGATTATTTAATTCATGTTATATTATAACAAACTTCGCAATGTATTATCTAAATAATTATAAAAAAACTATAATTTTTTTGGTAATAGATGAAAATGTTAAGATATTTATTTTATGGATTATATATATATATATATATATATATATTGATTATAAGGAAGTTATATTAAATCCTTATTTAATAGTTATTTAGTATAGTTATTGTTAGTGATATATTATTGTAAATTCAATTATTTGTTTATTTAATTTTTGTTTATTAATATATTAATATTTGTTGACAAACCGTTTTTATATATAAATAACAATTAAAATTTGTTAATAATAAATAAAATATTACTATTATTTCTAAAAACAATTTTTAAAAAATACTGTGTAATAATAATAATACTAATTTTTTCAATTATAATATTTCAAAATATATTAATTAATGATTTATACAGTTATTCTAAAAATTCTAAAGTTAAATAAAGTTATTTATTATTAATTATAATCTAATTAGCAATATAATAAATTTAGTAATTTTTATAAACAGCAACAATTAAATCAATTTTTTTTGTTTAACATTATATATATATATGATTAACATATTCAGTATAAATAATAAACATTTAATTTGTTATAACTGATTATATTAAAAAATAATTCGTGTAAAATTTTAAGAATTATTTCACAATTAATTAATATAATAAATTCAATAATAAAAATTTTTTTTCAGATTATTATATAATAGTTTTATTTAATATTTGTAATTGAAATTATAATAAATAATAAAATACTATAATTATAATATTTAATAACTTTTAATTAATTTATTTTTTAATAAAGATTTAGCATAATTATTAAATTAGTTTATTAAATATAATAAAATCATTGTTGAAAGCGATATTACCGATTATAATTAAACTTATTGGTCTTAATAGTATTATATGTTATATTAATTGTCTTGTCAAATAATTTCATTGTAAAATGTATATTAGTGTATTATGTGATGAGGGAAAATGTATATTATATCTATATATAGTAATAGAAATATTTATAATAAATAAAATTATTTAATTTAACTATATAATATATATATATTAACTATTAATACAGTATATGAAAATAATATATATATTGCTTATCTAAATAACATTTATATTTTAATTCAGTTTTTAGTGTATCTAAACTGTATAAAAAATTTATCAATACGTGAGATTTTTATTGCTTAAATTTTTACAAAAATTTATAAAATTAAAATTTATTTAAAATTTTATTAAAATTTATTTAAAATTTTATTAAAATTTATTGTTTTGTAATGTTTATAACCAATATTTTAATTTAATTCTATAATATACAGTTTATTTTTTTTAATTTTATATTGTTATATTATAATATATTTGGATTAATAAGATAAAATTTAAAAAATAAAAAATATAGTTTTAATTATTTGTAGTATTATAATTATTGTATTTATATTGTGAAATTATAATAAATTTTTAAAATTAAACAAATATAATTTTAATAAATAAACAATAAATTTTAATTTTACAAATTAAATTAAAAATAAATTATTTCTAAATTAAATTTTATATAATACTTTAATCATAATTAATTAATGAATTGATAAAATATGACACAAATATAAACATAATATTATCATTATACAAACAAATCAAATAAAACTATTTTTTGAATCAAATATTAATAAAATATAACTTTAATGTAATATAAAAATATATAGTATATAAATATATATAAAATTATATAATATAGTACAACATAAATATAATAAACTATAACAGTCTTATAATTACTTAATAATAGCACTTTATTTTTTTATTAATGTTATTGTAACAGTATCTGTAATACAATACTTTTGTTTGTATTCGTTATAATATTTTTAAATTATTAAAACGGAAATATATTCAATTGTGCAGTACTTGTAATATAATACTGAATATTTTGTTTTGTAGATTTGAATTATATACCATTGTTTATATTCTCAAATATAATGCATAATATAATAATATTTTTATATCCATATGTGATATTTAAAAAATGCAAAGATTTACTGGTATATAAAAGCTTTATTATAAACTAATAGTATTATTAATATTTTCAATATTTTTTTATAAATCTTCAAACTACTGCATTTATTTTTTTTTAATTTATATAAATAATTTAACAAAATTTTAAATTTAAATTATTATTCTGCTCATATTTTAATTAATAAATTATATAAAATATAGTTATTATAATAAATATTATCTTTTTATTATCATTATTATAAACACTGACATTAATATATGTTTATAAATAATATATAATATTTTAAGATTGATATTAAATAATTTTAAATATCTTTTAATAATGTTATTGATATTAGCAATTTAATATAAATTAAATGTAGTGTTGAATTTTATTTCAAATTATATTAGAATTTTAACTTAAATTTAATTTCTACATTAATGTGTAAAAAATTCTAGAATAATTAATATATTTATAATAAAAGTTTTGATAAAATTTTAAATATTATTTAAATTATATTAAATTGTATAATTTGTATAGTAATTTCTAAAATTAAATAAACTAAAACTAAATTTAATTATTAAAAATAAATATAATAATGTTATTATTTAAAAATAATTATTATATTATAAGTTAATAAATGATTTTACAGTATCAAGCTCTCAAATTATTCATAAAAATTGACAAAATTTACAATAAATATAGTTTAATAAATAATAAGATTTTATATTAAATTAAATAAGTATTGTTAACATTAAATAATAATTATAAAAAATAACAGTAATAATACTACAATAATTAATTATTTCTCATAATTATTATAAATATTATTAATTTAAAACTATTATTACAATAAACAAATTTCAAGATTTAAACTATCATTAACTTGAAATGTAATCATTAAATAATATTGAATAAATATTTGGTTTCGAAAAATTGAATACAAATATTATAATAATAGTAATGATAATATTAATAATAATTATATAAATATTAAATAATGTCATTCAACATGTTTATATGAATATAAAAATAATCTTAAAATTAATACTAAGTAAAACTAATAATCACTTTTGATGATTTTTTTTTGTGTAACTTCTTTATAATTTTTATATTTATATAAATCATTCTTTAGTATTTCTAAATACTTTAAAATTATATATTATTTACAATTATTTTTTATTTGATGCAAATTAAACAAATATGAAAAGTTATAAAAAATAGATAAAATTCAGTTTATTTATAGCTTATAGTACTTTATTATTAAAGAATGTAAAAAAATACAAATTAGATAGTTTAAATTAAAAATAATACAATATACAATATTAGTAATTATATATAAAAATATTTGCTTAAATTTTAAAATGCAAATAATTAATATTTTAAATAAATTTAGTTATAAAATTTAGATAAAAATATTTTAAATGTTTTTTATTTATAGTAGTTTTTTACTAATATTTTTTTAATTACTTATATTTTTTAATTTTGAAATAACTTTATTAAAAAAATTAAAGATAAATATATTACTATTAAAAATAATTATTTTTAAAATAAAGAATCTTAATTTTATATTCAATAATTGTATTTGGAATGTTTATTAATGTTTTTTTACTAAATTTTATTATATATTTTTTAATTTAGTATAATATATTAAATATATATTTATTAGTATTATTTTTAAAATATAAAATTATTTTTTTAAATTTAATTTAATTGTAAAAATAATATTATATAAAATAACAAATTATAAATAATAAAATTTTAATATTGATATTATTAAACTGAATAATTTATTATTATAAAATAATTTATACTATAAATAGTAACTAATTGTTATTATTAATTAAAATATAAAATTATTTTATTTAATTTCATATATAATTATAAATATTAAAAAAATTAATGTAGAAATTATTAGAAAAATTTAGAAGATATCATAGTTTACTATTAATAAAATATTAAGATTTAAAAATTAATATTAATAAACAACAATATTATTAAAATTATTTTATATTATATTCATTAATTGTATATCGTTATATGTATAATATATAGCTTAGATAAAAAATATTAAAAAATACAAATGTTGTTTTATTTATAGAAGTTTTATATTAATATTTTTTTATTACTTATATTTTTAATTTTGAAATAATTTTATTAAAAAATTAAGGATAAATATATTTCTATTAAAAATAATTATTTTTAAAATAAAGAATCTTAATTTTATATTCAATAATTGTATTTGGAATGTTTATTAATGTTTTTTTACTAAATTTTATAATATATTTTTTAATTTAGTATAATATATTAAATATATATTTATTAGTATTACTTTTAAAATATAAAATTATTTTTTAAAATATGTAAAATAATATATAAAATAAATAATTTAAAATATTTTATAATAGTATCTATATATTTGTAAACTAAAATATAAAAATATTTTATTTAATTTAATATATAATTATAAACAATAAAAAAATAATGCATTAATTATTAGAAAAATCTATTACTATTAATTTAAATATGATTTAATTATTTTATTTAATTTCAATTAAAATAATTTATTTATTTTCATTTAATATAATGTTTTGAAAAATTATATAATTAAAAATAAAATTACTATTTTAAAATTTATAAAATATTAAATTATAAATAATAAAATTTTAATATTGTTATTTTTAAACTAAATAATTTAACCTAAGATTATTCATTAAAAATTCTTTATTATAAAACAAATAATTCATATATAATTATAAATAWTAAAAATTTTAATGCTAAATTAAATTAATTTTAAATTAAAAAAATCTTAATATATAGACAAATTATTAGAAAAATTTAAAAGATATCATATTATATAAATATATAAGTAAAATTATAAATATTAATTATTTTCAAACTTAAAATCTAATTTTTTAAATATATTATATCTTATTTATTATTTTACTAAAATATTTATAATATTAATGGTTTAAAAATTAATAAAAAATAAATTAAATTTTAAATCTATTCAAAAACATTCAATTAATAATTTTGTAATTATAAAAAAATTATTAAGTATTAAAGTAAAACATATAAAAAACAAATATTCTATATTTAAAATTTATTTTGACATAATTTATAATATTCAATAATTTTATATTTTAAAATTAAAGATATATTAATATGACATAATAAATATAATAATAATAATAATAATAATAAATTATTTAATTTATTTTTATGCAATCTTAAAAAATTTAAGTATGTAATCTACCGTAATCTTGGCCACAGTTATCAAAACTGATTCAGATATTCAATATCGGCATTGATAACACTTTTGTATCGAAGCGAATAGGAACTAATGCCTCGCGTTCTAAGCATATCGTACCTCAAGATACCATTTCCAAGTGACAGGACTATCAATTTTATGATATGTCTTTACAGATATACTATAAATTTATTAATTTGCAAAAAATAAAACAATGATTTTATATTCTTATTATTAGACTAAGTATAGTTATTTTAAAAAGTAGTATAAAAATTTATATATATATATAGTTTCTCAAGTATTTTATTAAAACAAAATAATAAATATTGTATTTATATAAAAATATTTAATAACATAAATAATATAATTAATTAATTAATTCACTAATTAATAGTTATTTGCAATTAAATTTATTTATTATATATAAAAATAATATTATAAATATTTATTAGATATAAAATTAATTATAATGTATTGTAAATATAAAATAATATAAAAATGAATATAAAATATTAATTTTTAAAAATTAATATAAATTTATATTTTTTAAAATATAAATCTAATAAAAATATAAGTCAATTAATAATTTTTAATAATAGCATTAAAAATATAATAATTCATTTAAATATAAAATTAAAAACTTACATTTACTCTTACTTCAGTTTAAACGCGTAGGATTTGCGATCTACTAAACTATTTGAAATTATAATTATTATTTCATATATATATATATGTATTTTAAAATAAAAAACAAATAAATAATAAATAAAATATTTTTACAAGGCTATATATTTTACTAATTAAACTAAATATTATTTTTAAAATAAAAATTATTGATTGTAAAAATAGATAATATTTAATAAATTGATTTAAAATATAAAAACAAACTAAAATATAACATTTTTTAATATATATATAAAGTATATTATTTTTAAATATTTGTAAATTAAAAAATAAAAATGTTTCACATAGTTTTAATTTATCACTAAATAGTTTTGTAAAAACCATATAAAGTCAAACAAAAATAAATATATAATAAATTTTATAAAATTATTTGACCCAATTATTTAAAATTGCAAATTGTTACAATAAAAAATATTTAAAAAAAACAAAAAAAGATTTATAATTAATTTATAATATTATATATTATAAAATATACAGATAAGTAAAAAATTATACATATTAATTATTCAGTATTATTTTTAAAAATATATTTTAAAGTAAATGATTTAAGAGAAAGATTTAAACTTAAAAATTTTTTTTTAAATCATTTATGACTCAATCTACTCAATTTAGTCTATATTCATATTCTATTATAAAATTTCTATATAAAATTATGAAATATAATTTTAAATTAAAATTAAATCTATATTAATAAGTATTACAGTAGTTGTAGTTTTTATATATAAAATTTTAATAATAAGAATTGGATATAAGTGGACAGTTAGCTTATGTACACAACACACAAAATTACCTAATTTATGAATCCGTTCAAAATCATCGCAATCAATATAGCCGTTTACATCGCAATCCGATTGCCATTTATACATATATCTTCTAACT
The DNA here is from genome assembly GCF_028296485.1 of Oppia nitens. Taxonomy (NCBI): domain Eukaryota; kingdom Metazoa; phylum Arthropoda; class Arachnida; order Sarcoptiformes; family Oppiidae; genus Oppia; species Oppia nitens. Next base: position 278,701 of record NW_026533250.1, read on the forward strand.
GTACTTTCAGCACAGGCCCTATTGTTGGCACAGGTAGCATAATCTCCTATAATAAAAAAACTAATAGTAATACAAAAACGGGTGACCAAAAACAGAAATATAATAAATAATATTTTTTTATAAAAAAATAATTTTGTATTGCTATATTTAAAAAAATTTAGCAACAGTACCTCTAGGTTGTCCAGCATAGGCCCAGTTAATTAGGTATGTCTCGCAATATGATCCTAATAAATAATATTGAATTTTTTTAATTATTATTATTTTTTTTGTTAGCAGATATATTCTAGTATTAGATATATTTTCACAATATTTATTGAAATCGCAATCACTGCACGCCTAATAAAAAAAATGATTTAATTTTCAGACTATATTTAGTTAAAACAAAGTTATTATTAATTAATTAGTGATTTATTTACTATTAAAATTTTTTAAAATAATTAATAATAACTTTGTTTTAACTAAATATAGTTTATGAAAAATATTTTTATTTTTTGTTTTATTTTATTATTTAAAATATTATTTATAATAAAATTTTATTTTATTTGTTTTCATCTTTCTCTCTCTCTCTCTCTCTCTCTCATTAATACTTTATATATAATGTAAATTTAAAAAATATTTATCAAAAAACCAATCAATTAATTTTTTTTGTTTAGTGAAGACAATTCTTTATAACATACATTCCTTTATACAGTACTAAATAATAATGAATTTTCATAAATTTAAATAATTATAGTTTGATTGAAAATTCAATAAAAAAGGAAATGTATTTTATTTTATTTTTAAATAAATACTCAATAAATTGCACAGACATAACCTGATCGGGCGTTTATATAGAGCTGTATATTAGCCTTAACACTGATATTGTAAATAAAGTATAAAAGATTAAATCATTTTATGTGAATATATACAGATATTTATACACATATAGCTAAGTTATATATAACTTACTAATAGTCAATGTTTTATATTAAATCCAAGGATAAAATAATAATTATAATTCAAATTAATTATAAGTTTTTTTTAAATCCACACAAAACCAGAAAAATTAAAGCAATTAATAATATTAATAAAATTATTTTTCAATATTAACGATAAATCTTTTTTTAAAAAAATTTCATTTAATGATATTTTATATAACTTTATAAAAGTTTTTAAATGAAGATTTTTTTATGAAGAAAAAATTTTAATTATTACATTTAATATAAAAATAAATAATTGTATAAATGAATGGATACCTTCTTTGAATTTCTTTTCGGCGAAACAGATCCGGAAAAGTCCGTCATATCGACTAAAAAATAACCGATTTTTCTATTGATATCTAAATATATATATAATTGATTATTACTTTTGCATCGTTTTATGGCATAACTCGTGACTGATTAGTGGCATTATCCACAACTTTATGGCATAACAACAAACATATAACACACCAATTTATATGACAATATAATAAATAGATATTTTTTTAAATTGTGGTAAACTTTAGTAGAAATAAGAGAAAAAAAAATGTTTGAATAAAATCTTAGTTTATAACACCTCAATATATGTGTCTCTGTATATATTGGTTAATGATGTGATAGTGATAGACACACACACACACACGTAGGCAATAATAACAACAACACAATAAACAGGGAATGGTATGTACAGTCAGAGCTATAACTCGTTTGAATGACGGCTATGCGAGTCTGTGTTTCTTAACAAATGTAATTTAACAGAAAAAAAAAACATTTTTCTGATCTGTTTTTTGGAGTCAATGAAAAACTGTGAGCAAAACCTGTCTTTTTCGGCGAACAGTTACAACTATTACTACCTGTGCTCTAATATACAACAAACTCGACATTGCATTTGCTTATTATACTGAAGCCCGACTTAAGTGGGTTGAGACGCTTTTTTGGTCACTTATAGTCTAGTTTGTGATTATATTGTATATACAGTATATATACATATATATTAAATATTTATTTATTATTATGTATTAATATTTTAGAAATATTCTTATAATATTATGATATTAATTAGTTTTTAAATTTATATTCTACTCTACTCTATACTCTACTATTAGAATCTACTATATAATTACAAACATTATATTTATAAAATATTATTTATATTTTATTTATTGATGAAAAGAAAATTTTATATAAATATTTATTATTATTATTTTTAAAAAATCAATCTATATATCTATTAACATTTTTATATTTAAACAATTATTTATTATTGCATTTTTTCGGTAAATTATTAAAAATTGCACACATTTTTTTGGTGCAAATCACGACACAAAAAGTCACATATTTTTTAAGTAAATTATAAATTGTTGAAAAAAAATCAGGTTTAAATGACAATATTGTTCAATAAACATACCAGTGTGATGACAACAATTATTAATGTAAGTCAGTCAACAATTAACTGTTACATCAATTGAAAGTCTATGTCAACGAAAAAATGATTTTATTTAATTATTATTGAATGCCTTTAACAACAAAAAATGAGTTCATTGAATAGTTCAGTATATCATATAAGACTAACTTATTATGTATATATCATAGTATTATTGTTGGTTTTATTATAATGAATAATATTAAAATTTTTATCGCATTGTTTTAATTGTACTGTAAATTTTCTGTAATGTATTTGTATGCATACCAGGCGTGATTATATATTTTTTTTTTGAAAAGTGAAACAATATGAGTGACCAAAATTGTGGCCTAATTTTATCACTAAATAAAATACCTCACAATTGTCATTGTTATTAATTATTTGTTAATGTATTATCTTGTTTGATGATAATTTGTTGGCAATATTATAATTATAATTAATATTGTTATATAAAAATATTTTCATTAAACGTCATTCAGTTTAATGTTGTTTTATAAATTTTTAATAAATTTTTCTAAAATAGGTCACAATATGACATAATATCACATTATGTGATTAATTATTTGTGTCAGAAATTTAATTCAATTTTATTTATCTTATCTTTTTTAAAAAAAATATTGTGGCTTTCAATTTATTCAATTTATTCACTCATAAACCTAAAATTTTATCAAATTTAGGCCAATTTTTCTAATATAATAAAAATTTCATTGTTTCCACAACTATCCCATAAATTAAAACTCATTACAGACATTATTGACACACATCATGCATTTTGAAGCTAACTTTTATAATGTTTTAAATAAAAATAAAAATTAATAAAAAAAATTTATATTGATATTTTATACATATTTTTTTTGATTAACTGTTTTGTAATATTATTTATTATCAATACTATTAAGATACATTTAGAAAAATTAAGTTAAAGCTACATGTATTTATAATTTTTTTTAAATCAGCTTTTATAATATTTAAAAATATAAAAATTTAATAAATATTATTTATACTTAATTTAAATTAAAAGCAGTATTATTATTATTAGCGACAGTCACTTAAAAGTTAGTATAGTTAGTATAAGTTAGTGTGAAATACTGTAGACTAATATCCAGTACAAAATTACTACAGTATTATCCATTAGTTACAATCTATGATATTATTACAAAATGTTATAAAACAATTAAGTGACAAAAAAATCGATTATCTCATGAATTTGAAATATTGTATTTTAATTATAATTATTATTAATTATTATAGATTTTTATCAATTAATTTAATAGCAAGATTCATAGGTTTTGAATAGTTTGAAATAAATGTCTACAAATACAATACCCCCACCACCGGACATATTTGTGATCGGAAGGGCCGGTAAATGGGTGATCCCAATGAAATATATAGACTAATGCATAAGTTAGACAAAACACAAGTGGTGGCCACCAGAGGAGGCAAACGGATTAAAAGCATTGAAAAAAACAACAATATGACAACATTTCTCAAGAGTGAACATAAAGACTTGGATGAAGTCTATAAATCGGATTTAGACGACGAATACATAACCTATGATTTGAAATATTTTTAAACATTTTGTTCGCTTCTCTATCTGATCCGTGCCATACATTTGACATCAGTTATCTATGAACAGTTTACGTCAATCACAAGACAACATTCACTGGATTTGGTTTAATATTGTTTTTGGCGCAAATAATGTTCATTTTGGTGATGTTGTCCGTATCGGTCACTGGTTTCATATTTTGTTAGCTACAGTACCTATCGTATGCCTTTCTGTTCCTTATATCAGTGTTTTTGTCAACACTTTTGCTTGACTTTCGACTAATCACACAAATTGTTAAACTATACAAAAGTTGGTTAATAATAAATATCAATTAATAGATAATATAAAATTAATTTATCTTTTTTTTTTTAAAAAAACTACTATAAATAGATTTCAAGTTTAGTGACTATAGCTACAGTTATGATAGGACGTGGGCCTCAATATTTGATGTCATGTTTCTAGTGATTAATCTGCTCATTGGTTTTACAGTTGGTTTGCTATACCAAGAGATTAGTCAAAGTAAACGGATATTTGAATTTGAACCCAATTTCATAACAATAAATGGATGTGTGTTTGAAAAGAAATAAATTGATCAAAATATAGTCTATATTTAGCTAAATATTGAATTTTAAACTCATATATTCAATATAGTAGATTTTATTTTTCAAGTATTTTCTAACTTTTCATTTGTAACTTTATATGTATATATAGGTAATTTTAATTAATTTACTGCATAAATATAATATGATATTTTAGTAACTATAGCTAACTTTTGTATATTAATTAAACAATATTTTAAAAGTCAATTTTATTATTATATACGGGATTAGRAAAAAATTTCAATTTCGTTTAAAATAGAGGTATCAAATTGAGATTATAAAAATCAAATAATTATTAAAAATTTCTATTTGTGATGTTAGATAAAACTACAATTAATTTCAATTAATATATCATAATAACAATAATAATGTTTAAACTAATTGTATTAATAGTTTCGTTAGTATCATCGGCCATATGTGCAGACATTGAGGACAACTATGAAAACACTAATCCATCTAAAGTGGATTCCGATGTTTATTCAGTAGACAATTCATTAGGTCTGGTGAAAGAACTATTGAAAAAATTGGATGCAAAACAGTTCACCGATTTTAATGAATTGGTCAACAAAATACAGACTGATCTGAAAAAAGCCAAACACCAGTTTGATTTGGACAATGATTTTGATAAATTGGGACAAAAAATACAGGACTTGAAACGCGAACTCAATCTGTTTGCACCTAAACTGAGATCTGGTTTGAAAAAGTTTTCGAGAAAACACTAAACTATATAATAAACAAACAAAAAGTAAAATAAAATTTATAAGCATTATGTTAAATAAAATTATGTTTTCTATAATTTATTGTTATTTAATGTCATAAATAAAGTGTTAAATTTTTTATATATTTTAAATTGTATGTTTGTGTGTGTGTGTGTTGTTTTAATACAGTATTACTGTACACTTTAAAAATTAAAATATTTAAACATTATTAAGATAACAATTTACAGCTAATTTATATATAATAATGTGCACTAAGTTTATATACGTCTATCATTATCTCTATATGTATAGTATATTTAATATAATTATATAATTATATTTATTTTCTTTATCACTAAATTTTAAACATAAATTTATAGGTGAATTGAAATATTTTACATTAAATATAGTATGTATTTTTTATATAATTACAATTTTATTTAGACATGATATGATCATATGTTTTTTAAAAAAAAATTATAAAGAAATCAGTTGTCAAATTATCAAGGTGTTATTATTTAAGTTTGCAACAATATTTGGTATTTATATAAAATGTCGCATTTATTTAAATAAAAAATAATAATAATAATGATAATTAATTGTAAAAAAATTATATTAGTTTTCGACTATTATATAAATTGTTTGACTAAATAGAAAGCTTATTGTACACTAATAGTGACTAGCATTTTACGTCAATTTAATGATAAGATATAAATAAATATCTTTTTAATTGGTTTTGTACTTATTAAAGTATTTTCATAATTTTTAGTCTGGATTATAATCAAAGTTATTGTAATTAATAATTACTTATTTTTTAGTACTGTATATACATTTAATATAATTTACAATATAACTAATTAAATAATAATGGTTTAAAAGAGTTTTAAAATTATCACATTTAATATAGTGTAGTAAAAATATTATTATAATTATTACAAAATTATGACAAATATTGCAATTATATGCCATTTGCTAAAACTATTACTACTAGTATTATGTTTGTGTATTAACCAAGTCTTAAGTGGTGATCACCAGAAACAGTATGATATAACAAAATTTTTTGGCAAATACTCGGATGGCGCCTCCATCGACTTGAATGACGATCTGACTTCAATCGGGATCACAGAATATGACAATTTTATTGACTGTTCCCTTGAAGACGAAGTCAATAAGGGATTCGGTATTATAGTTAGCGTCAATCGTATCAATTTGAGGACAGTAGTCGATCATCTGGAGATCGATCTAAATAAATCACTGAAACCCGTGTGGACGGGCTCTGAAATCACTGACTCATCGGATATTGTTTCATATGTGACGGACAGAAAAGTAAAGATTAATTTCAAAACAGGTCGCTTTTCGGAATCAACAAAATATAAGAATTTTGACATCAATTTAACAACATATAGATTATCGACAAAATGCCAGAAGAATGAGATATTGTGTGGTCATAATCATAATCATATTCATATTCATATTCATAATCATAATCATAATCATAGCCAATAATGTATTTCATCAAAATATCGTTGCGATGGAAATACAGTTTGCGAAGATCTATCCGATGTTACCGCCTGTTTTGCCGATCGCCAGACAAGTCGGATGGTAGTCATCACTGTAATGATGGCTATAGTTTTAGCACTGTTTCTTCTGTGCTATTGTTGTTGTTGTTGTTGGTGTTGCTGTAGTTCGTCGTCAAAGAAAAATAACCAAAAAGATTACATTCAATTTTATGATAATAATGTCAGATGTGATGATAATTATATTGATAAAGTGCCAACGGCACCGTTAGACTACCATGACTTTACACCAGCACAACATATGAGACAGCCTTACGGACGATACCCCTTATATCCATATAACGATAGATCATCACAATCTCACAATTATTTGGCACATATGCCGCCCCCACCGCCTCCCTATACCTCAAAAGCTGAATAAATTATAATAAATGCCAAAAATTTTTTATTTAAAAAAAATATTTTTGTCTTATTTTTTTAAGTTTCAGTATTTTCTGTTTTATTCCGATATTTTTTGAAACATTAGATACAGTGTACTAATAAATAACTATAAATCAATTGAATAAATATGCATTGTATTTGTTAAAAATATAATTTTAAGTGTTTGTCAATTGATTATTAAATGATAAATTATTTAATAAATTATATTATTTATTATTTAAACAACTATAAATAACTAATGTAATCAACTAACACAATAAAAATTAATTATTATTAGTCTGTATATTTATACATGTGACGATAGAAAAATTGTTTACAATTTTGTTATCAATTTTATAGTTTAATTTTTTTATTGTGGATAAATAATGGAAAGTTATATACAGTTAATAAACAATATATGAATACTTTTAAATTTAAATAATACTGTTGTAATAAAGATAGCAATATATATATATAGTATATAAATATATATTTCTTCAAAAAAAACTAGTTTTTGCCATCAAAACTAGTTTTCGGTGATTTAGCTTTAGATATATCAATTAATGGGTTTTTAATATTAAATAACTTTTTTTCAGAATCGGAATCATTGGAAAAGCTCTTTTCGACGACAATATCGTCTAATTTTTTGCCGGCAAATGAAGTTTGAATTTTGACCAATGGATCGGTCAGATGTTGGGGACTTGACTCCCGAGAACTGTCCCTTTGTTGCAACTGTTGGTAAACAGGATTTACTTTGGATGACTGTTGTTGTTGTCCTAAAAGAGACGCTTTCATTGATCTGACTTTTTGTTGAAGTTGTTGTGAAATCTCTGAATTTTTAATTTGCTGACAACACTGATAACTACTATTACCCAACTGTTCACTAATAGTATTGACATCGACTTTGTCATAGATTTTATTATAAAAAGCATACAAAGAGATAATCATCAAAAGTATGACTAAAATGATCACTAAAACTATCATTGAATTGGACGACTCATTTGAGACACTTTTACTTTTAATTAGTTTCTTATTAATATCTAATGAATTACTTTTATTAACATTTTGGTCTTTATTATCATTATTATATTGATAAACATAATTCAAGTCATCGGATAATACACATAAAAACAACATATAATAACTGATTGATATAAAAAATATGACACAAATAGAAGACATATTTTGTTTAATAAGAAATCTAAATTATTGTTTAATTTTTTTGTAGAGCTAAGTAAATTATTATTATAATTAAATAAAACTTTTACTTCAATAATTAACTTAAATAATGCTTTTAACTTTTTATGCATGTTTATATGAATAATTGTATAATAAATTTTTTTTAAAATATAATTACAATGACAGTAAAAAATAGCTTTTATTATTATTTGTAAAAAAGATTTTAAAAATTTGTGAAATTTGTTCACAGAGGTGGAATGTAACTCTACTTTTCTAATAAATTCTAATCTCAATCTTCAATACTAATAATCATATTTTTCATGACATTAAATTTATAATATATATTTTATTTTGAATGCTAACAACTTTTACTGTTATACATTATTATAATATAGTATAGTGTTTAAATGCAATGTAATGTAATTATTATTAATATAATAATTGTATAAATTTTTCGTAGAGCTTATACCATTCAATTGTTTAATTTTTTCGTAGAGCTAAGTAGACATAAATGTCTATTTTCGTAGAGCTTGTAAAAGTATACAACATCATTACTATAATTAATAGATATTTTATAATAATAGCTCATTAAATTTATTTCTTGCATTAATTGCATAAAATTTGTAAGTTTTGTTTGCCATTCATATATATATATATATTTAAGTAGAAAATTATTAAACAAGTTTATTTAATAATGTTGCGATGTTTTAAATTGGATTGATTTGTATTTAAATAGCATCATAACTGATAACTTTTAAATATTTAGTACAATATTAATGCATTATTTAAAAAAATGTAGTAAAAAATAGTAACTAATAATTAAATGTATTACCAATTCTATTCTATTTTGAATGTGTTTTACAATTAAATTTCAAACAAAATTTATGATTTATTAAATAATTTTTATTTTTGTTTAGTTTTTTAACTACAATTAATCAATGAGTTCTATCATTAGTGGCCCTATATATGAATGAAAACGATATTTTAAGCCATCATTGTTTGCGAGATTATGTTTCAACAAATTAAACATTATGTTCACATCGGATAACAATTCCATTAATTTTACTAATTTTGTTTGACATTCATATGGTGTCTGATATTTCATTGATAGATATCTTTGCAATAAATATATATAAAGTTGTTGTTCAAATCTATTACAAAATTAATAACATATATAGTTAATTAATTAATATTTAATTATAAATAACTTATCATACAATATATAACTTACTTAACAACTTGGTTGTGCAGAAGTTTACATTGATTTGGATTAAATAGTATAATTGCTGACAACTAAACAATTAAAATGAATATAAACTAATTATAAATATAAAAAATTATATTTAATTATTTTGTTAATTTTTAATATAATTATAAAAATCCTTTTTCACTTATTAGTTAATATAGACCTACAAAAACTATATAAGATATACCGTTAATATTGTATTCAATAAAATCATATGCAAAATATGTAATTTTAATATTTATAAAAATATCACTTTTTGTTAATATTATATATATTATGAATTCAAAGAATTACTATTTTTAAAAAATCATAAGATTCTCTATAAAACAGATACAGTATTAAATGCAGTGTATTATACTAATGATAAATGTATATTAGATTATATTTTATTTTCATAATGATATTATAAATTACATATAATTGTAAAACAAACTATTGACATAATTAATGATAAAAATTGATATTAGGTTTGTAGACCAGATTATATCAATTAATTATTTAAAGATTAAATGTTAGATCAGGTGATGGGTTTGATTATTTAATGTTTTGTTGTCTAATATACACTACATATGGAAACTTTAAAATAATTGTAATAAAATAATTACTAATTCCATGATAATGGGATCCCGATTCCAATTTTCATTTGCCAGTCTATTAGCAAAATCCATTATTTTTTCGTAATGAAAATCTGTGTAAAGTGGCTCATCAGAATCGCATAAATTAATTAAATCAAAATCAATTGAAAATGTTGTCTGGTCATCCTAATTAAATAAACAAATAATTACTAATATAAACACTATTTATTTATTATATATAAAATTTAAATGAATTATGCTATATATATATATATACATAGTATAAAAGCTAAGTATTAAATATCTAATATCATAATATCATCAAATCTAATATCATTTATAGATAGTTGAAATTAATAGTAAATAAAATATAAATTTAAATGTACGGTAATATTCATACATATTTCATATTATATTGATGTGAGTTAATATCATATGATATAAAACTTTTTAATATCAATATTTCAAAACAGTTTTTCTTGAGAAGCATCCACTGGTCATCGCAACAAATACTCTTAAAACTATTTATTGATTTAATACAACGGATTAAGTCTTTAAAAAAATTATCACTATTTTCTCCGTAAAACCTATCAATTACTTCAGATCTGTTGACAATTTTTATATTATTTTTATCGCTATTTAATGACGAATAAAATGTTTTATTAGCAGTAATTAAATCTGAAATACGATTGAATTGCAATTGATTTAAACCGTAAACATCACTGAGTTGTCTAAATAGCGGCACAATTGGCTGTTCATAAGTTAGTTGACTAATCGTTTTATTATTGTTAGTATATTTGACAACTTTTTCATTGCCAATAATCTTATCTATCAATTGCCAATCACTTATATTATTGTTATCTTTGTCATCAACAATATTTGTTAGACAATTACTATTACTGTCGGATAAATTGTCAGTTATATCACTAAAATCACGGATTGTTTCCTTATGTAGTGATCTCTTTGTTCTGTTGTCTTCAATGGACTTAATTCTGAGATGTCGTTCATCTTTATTCAGTACTAATTCCTTAATATATAATAATAATAATAAATAATTTTAAAATACAATAATATATTACTTTAATTTTTATAAAAACAATTTTTTATATTTAAATACCGGTTTCATTCCTACGGCCAGACATTTGTCGAGTCGACACTTTTGACATAAACGTCGGGTTTTGACATTTATAACGCACTGTCCATTCAACTGACAAACTAATCGCTATTTGATTTTAGTAGAAATTATTAATAATTTAAAAAACATTTTAATTCATTTTCAAACATTTTTATTACCTTTTTATTGGATATTAATCTTCTAAAAAATACTTTACATGAATTACAACTATTTACTGAATAGTTACGACCTGTTGTATAGAAATTTGTTTGACAATAATATTAATAATAATAATTAAAAATTATGAAAATAATAGTATTATTATTATTATAAAACATACTAATTGATTTATCATTACAAACTACACATATTTTAGTAGCCATTAGTTTGAATAACATGTATATATTAGACTAATAATAATGAATTTATTTGTTTATTATATATTATAAATATATAATATTAATATTTTAACAAACAAACACATATAACACAGTATATAATTTTTATTTATAATTATTTATTTACAAATTAAATTTATATTTATTTTTAAACTACAATAAATAACAACAAGCCATTTTTGATTACGCTATCATTGATAATACTAAGCAAGGTCATAGAAATAAAAATTCATAACTAGTAGTATTGAACTAATTAGCTGTTAATTTATTTTTAATAATTATTATAAAATTATTTATATACAGTATATCTACAATTATCTCATTAATGCCTCCAAAATGATTTTTTAAAAAATGATTAATTTGATTATTAAAATCTCAGCCAATTTTATAATAATAACACCCAATAACCAATACCAATACTATTGCAAAAAATAATATATACTAATTGATTTCACTACAAACTTTACCTGCTATTGTTAACACATAAAATGTTTGTATTTTTATTTGAATTTATCAAATCAAAAATCGGTAAACATATGTAGAATTATTTTATTTTTTGAGTTTTTGATTTATTTCCCAAACAATTCAATAAGTATTTCAATCCAAATACAGTATATTCTGTAATATTTATTGAACTGAATATTATTTAATAAAATATATAATATATTTTTGTAACAATTTCCACCCATTTATTTAAACACTTGTAGTTTTTATTTATTTAATAGATAAGTTTTATTATAAGTATCACTAATAACTAGGCGCCCTATTTGATATTATATTGTGAAATAATTATATATTTTAAACTTATGTATTGTTAAATAAAATATAATTGTACTTAATTTATCTCTATTATTTATTATAAAAAATTAATTATTGATTAAATAAATCTGATACAATATATAATAATAATAATACAAAATAAATATACTATAAATATAACAAATTAAAAGATATTAATTATTTTATTATATAATTTGTTAAAATTATTATTTTTTGTACATAAATTATTTTTTTTAGAGATTAAATGTTTTTTATATTACTACAAATTAATTTTTAAAAATTAACTAATAATATTTATGATTTATTATAGATATATATAAAAAAAATAAAAAATGATTTAAATTAACTGAAAATAACTACATTATAATTTGTACTATCAATATAATAAATTTAATTTTTATGTAAATATAATTAATAAATAAATTCTTTCATTAATGGTCCGCAATAATAGTTATAAAAATATCTAATATCATCATTTGTGTGTTTTTTAAGTTTATAACCATAGTTTATATTATAGATTTCTTGCAATAATTGCATCAAATTTGCGAGTTTTGTTTGCCATTCATCCGGTAAACGATATTTCATTGACAGATATCGTTGTAATAAATATATATATAATTGTTGGTGAAGTCTTGAATAGTTTTTCAAAAAAAAAAAATTATTTATAATATTTTAATTAATAAATATCAAAAAATAAATAGTGTATAAAACTTAACTTACTTAACAAAATTACGGTATTTTAGTTTAGATCGATTTGGATTAAATATAATAATAGCCGATAACTTAAAAAAATAAAATAAAATAAATATTCAGCAACAAAAAAACATATATCAATATAAATAATATATATAAAAGTCAATACCAATTCCATAATACTTGGATCCTCGTCCCATACCTTTGCATATCTATTGAGAAAGTCCATGAAAACTGATATATTATTGAAATCATTATTAAATAAATACAAAGCTCTAAAATCTAATACAGCTGTTGTTTTGTTATCAATATATGACAAATAAGTTTGTGTTTTAATATCAAAATTGATTAAACTTTTTAGTAAAGCTAACTCTAAATTAGACTCTTTAATGATAACCCACTGGTCATCGGCACACAAATCCTTAAAAGTTGCCATCGATTTGATACAACTTATATAATCTTTCAATTTTTCATCGCCATTATAGCCATAAAAGTGTTCAATATATTCAGATTTTGTAATTTTATAAAAATTTTTACTTAATGGCAAATAAAACGATTTGTTTGCATCAATTAGATCTGAAATTTTATTGAATTGCAATTGATTTAAACCGCAGACATCATCAATCTCTTTAACAATCGGCACTATTATACCGTCGGAATCAATTAATTTTATTTCTTTAATCTCATTATAACTATTATTATTATTATTATTATTACAACTATCACTAACTTCATTGCAACAGTTATCATGAATTGTTATATTTATAACATTTTGTTCAATAATCTCATCAATTAGTAGCCATTCATTACTATTATCTTCATTTTCTTTGATATTAATTTGATTATTATTATCATTATTACTATTGCTTTCGATGTCAGTCACAGTACTGGTTATAGTCAATGAATCTCTTTTTTCTCTAAATTGATTCCGTTTTTGTCTTTTTTCTTTAGTCATTACTAATCCCTTTATGAAAATAAATAATAAATTTCATGTATTTATAAAAAATTATGTTAATATAAATTTTTTTAGTTAAATACCGGTTTCATTCCTACGGCCAGACATTTGTCGAGTCGACACTTTCGACATAAGCTTCGGGTTAAGACATTTATAACACATTTTCCATTTGATGGACAAATTATAAACTAATTTTTTAAATGATAATTATTTCTCAATTAAATATTATATAATTAAAAATAATATTAATATATAATATACTGTATTATTATTACCTTATTATTGACTATATGTCTTCTAAAAAATGATTTACAAGATTCACATGAATATACTGTATAGTTTCGACCTGGATACAATCAAAATAATAATAAAATTGATAGACTTAAAAACTTAAATTTAATTATAATAATTTGCTAATAAATACCAATTGATAGGTCACCACAAATTTGACATTCTTTATCAGCCATTGTTAATACAAATGATGTTTATTATAATTATTATATTTTCATATCAGTAAATATATGTAGTATTAATTTTAAAAGTTTAAATTTAAAAAACTAGTAATAACCATAACAAGTGCAATGCAATGTAAATATATACACATTAAATTGAATCCTATGTAATTCAATAATATAATATTTCACATTTTTGTGTCTAATTGTTTAATTGTTACTTATATACCTGTAAAAAATATATCTGTATTTTTAATTGTTAAATATATCAATGTTTCCATATTAATTATCAATTATGACTCCACATTTTAACTGATTGTATTGTACTACAGTAATAKATATATTTAATTGCACCATTTACTAGTAATGTATAATATTTAAGTACATGTATATCTTTATCACTTATCATGATTTATCACTTAGTATACGTACTTTATTTATTAAATATTGTATAAATTATCATTTTATTAAATTATTTTTAGAAACAAAATTATTAATTATTATTAACATTGATAATAAATTACGGTTATATATATACTTAATTTTACAAATAAATAACTAAAAGTTACATAAAATATTTTATTTATTAATCTAATTAAAAAAAATATCAATAATTAATGCTTATTATTAAATACAATTAAGCATATGTTTTAACCCAAGTGTCTAAATTATTTCCATGAATTTAATATTTTTTCTAAAATTACTGTTTTCATTTTTTAAAATTTTTAATGTTACTTTTTTTAATACTGTAATTATTATATTTATACTAAAAGTTAATGAATTATTTCTCTCATAAAAGGTCCATAATAATTATTGTAAAAATATTGAATATCATTGTTAAAATTGATACCAATTTTATAATTATAAGAAATTAAATATATTTCATGCATTAATTTCATCAAATTTGCGAGTTTTGTTTGCCATTCAAACGGTGAACAATATTTCATTGACAGATAACGTTGTAATAAATAGATATATAATTGTTGTTGAAGTCTAATATTTAATTAAAAATAAATTATTTTTAATAATCTAATTAAAAACTTATTTAAAAAAATATTCAAATAAATTAAACTTACTTAACAAAGTATTGATGTTTTAATTTGGGTCGATTTGGATTAAATAACATAATAGCCGATAACTTTTTAAATAATAATAATAAATATAATATAATATAGATATTTAAAAATTGAAAAAATTTTTAGTTAATATATTACCAATTCCATAATAATGGGATCCCTATCCCATCCCAAATCAAATCTATTAGCAAACTCCATAAATTTTTCAAGTTTTTTAGGATAATCTTTATGTTTATATAAATTTATAACATTGAGATCCAACACTGCTGTTGTTTGGTTATCCTAATTAAAAACATTTAAAAATATAATTATTATAAAATAATATGCTATTAAAAAATTTAAGATTATGTAAATTAAAATTACTATACTTATTTAAAATTTGATTATTTAAATATTCAATTTTTTAAAATATACAGTTAAAAATTATTACAAAAATCGCTTACAATAAATATATTATAATTTTGTGTTTTTCTATCAAAATATATAAAACTTTTGAGTAAAAGTAGTTCAAAACAGCCTTCTTTAATGAGTACCCACTGGTCATCAATACATATATCCTTAAAACTTTTCAAACATTTGATACAACCGATCAAATCTTTAAAATATTCATCTCCTTTATTTCCGTAACAGTTTTCAATTAATTGTGATTTATTAATATTAAAAACATTTTTACTTAATGGCAAATAATACAATTTATTAGCTTCAATGAGTTCAGATATTTTATTGGACTGCAATTGATTTAAACCGCACTTATCATCAATTTCATTAAAAATGGGTTTTATCAAATTTTTTAAAGCAATTTGTTTTATTTTTTTATAATTATTATAATCATTGACTTCATTGCATGTATTGTTATAAAAATAATTAACTATTCTTTCAGTTAACTCATCTATTAGTTCCCAATCATATGAATTATCGTCAATTTGTTTATTATTTGTTTGATGTCTATTAATACTGAGTTCAATGTCAGTCATAGTACTGGTTATAGTCAATGAATCTCTGTTTTCACTAATTTGTGATCTATTTTGTCGATTATTTCTAATAATCTGATTTCGTTTATTTCGTTCATATTTATTGAGTACTAATTCCTATATAAAAAAATTAAACTATTTATATAAAATTTTATATATATTTATAAAAACTAAAATTAATAATTAAAAGTTTATATTTAAATACCGGTTTCATTCCTACGGCCAGACATTTGTCGAGTCGACACTTTTGACATAAGCGTCGAGTTATAGCATTTATAACACACTGTCCATTGGATGGACATAATAATAACTAATTATTATTGATATAATTAATTAATTAAATAATGTTTAAACAAAAAAATTACAATATTTATTGATTACCTTATTAGTAAATATTTGTCTTCTAAAAAATGATTTACAAGATTCACATGAATATATCGTATAGTTTCGACCTGGATATAATTTTGATTATAAATTTAAATAAATAAATTATAAACTTTTTAAATAATATAACTTTAATATTTCATATACTGTATACCGATTGATATATCACCACAAACTTGACATTTTTTATCAGCCATTATTATGACACATATGGTTTTTGTATAATACTATTAGTTATCGATAGACTATTTGAATAGTAAACATGTGTTGTTTTTATAACATTTAGTTTTTAAATAATTAAGTTAATTATAATAACAATGCATTATTAAATGTTTTGTAAAAGTATTTATTTTATTGATTAATATATTATTAAATAATACAACTAAAATATCGTTTGTTAATTTTAAACATTGATTTTTATCTCTCTCTCTCTCTCTCTCTCTCTCTCTCTCTCTCTCTCTCTCTCTAATATATCTGTATTTAATAAATAATAAATATGTTATTGTTTCCATATTAATTATCATCAATGACAAAGCAAATTATATGATATATTTAATTGCATAATTGACAAGAAAAGTAAAATTGTAGTTAATTTATCGTTTTTTTTATTATACGATATATTGTACTTTTATTATATTTATAGGTTAAATAAATAATATGATAGTTAACAAATAAAATAAAACTGATATAATTTTTATCAAACAACAGCAATTGAAGCAACAAAAAAATAGACAATTAAACAATTTAATCAATTTATAGTATTTTACTATTGATAAAATTAAATATTAATAAAAATTATAAGTATTAAAACTAATTTATTTGTTCAATTATTAAGTATTATGATAAACATATTTTTGTTAAATATTTTTAACTTCTATGAACTAAAATACTATCAATACTTAATATTTTTTTTTTAAATAATAATATTATAAAAAATTCAAAATATAGTTTATATGTCATTGTTATTCTTTATAAAAAAATCTATAATTAATTTATTACAAAATCTTATCACTTAAATTATCTTCACTTTCTTTTATATTTGTTTGATGACTATTATTATTATTATTATTATTGTCAATATTAGACACAATACACCTTATAATTACTGAATCTCTATTTTTCATAATTTGTGACCTTTTTTGCCGATTATTTTCAATAATCTGATTCCTTATCAGTCGTTCTTCTTTATTCAGAACTAATTCCTTTATTTTGATAATTAAAATAAATTACTTGTATTTAAAATTTTGAAAAAATAATTTTTTAGTTTTAAATACCGGTTTCATTCCAAGGGCCAGACATTTATCGAGTCGACATTTTTTACAAAATCGTCGGGTTATGACATTTATAACACACTTTCCTTTTGATGGACAAACTTATAACTAATTAATTATTAATTAAAAAAAATATTACTTAAATTGTAATCTAATTGGTTATTATACTGTATTATTTAATTAAACCTTATTAATAAATATTTGTCTTCTAAAAAATGATTTACAAGATTCACATGAATATACTGTATAGTTTCGACCTGGATACAATATCAATATTGTTAATGTGTTAAATGATAAAAAAATGAAAATTTTAATTATGATTACCTATTGATATATCGCCACAAACTTCACATTTTTTATTCGCCATTGTTATCACATATTATTATTTTTTATTTAATTTTCTTAAAATTATATTTTATTTCAAATTTACTAACTAAATTTCATAACGCAATGCATAGTAAATAAAGTATATTTTTTATTATATTTTAATTATTTAATAATACATTGAACATAATAATAAATTTTATTATTTCAATTGCCACGTTGTTATTTATATATCTCTTAAATATACTAGTAGTTAATAGATAAAAAATTATTATTTGATCTATTTAATTGCATTATTAACAGGTATAGTATAATTGTAGTTTATCTATCGATGTTAATATAACTGCTAAAAAATAATATATTTAAAAAAATAAAAATTATTAAATTTAGTTAATGAGCTATACAGAAACAAAATTAATGTTTAACAATAAATTTATTAAATTATTTTTATTTTTGTATTTATATTTTATTAAATTATTTATAATTTTATTATAAATTATGACATATATGAAATCAATTAATACTTAATATAATATTTAAAATAATGTTTATTACTTTTAGAAATAGTATTCTAAAAGATTTTTTACATATATAACATAATTTTTATAATATCTATAATAATTTTTTTTTATATATTTGAAATAACTTAAATAATTATTTATGTAAGTAATATATTATAAATATCAATTTACTTTGAATATTGCATATTTTTATTTATAATTTAATTATTGGTTAATTAAAATATTACAATTAATTTCAGTTTAATTAATTATATAATTCTTTCATTAATGGTCCGCAATGTTGTAAATAATTAAGTTTAATTACATCACTATTTTCTATTAATAATTTATGATAATAGTTCATTGTATTTATATCTTTTATTATTTGCATTAAATTTTGTAATTTTGTTTGCCATTCATACGGTAAACAATATTTCATTGACAGATATCGTTGTAATAAATAGATATATAATTGTTGGTGAAGTCTAGTAGAGTAAACAAAAATTACATTATAATATATAAATAAATATATTGAAAACATAATTATTTTTATAAATAATTAAAACAAAATTATATTAACTTAATTATGTTTCGATGGTTTAGTTTTGATCGATTTGGATTAAATAACATAATAGCCGATAACTTTTAAAAAATACATATTAAATATTTAATACAAATTTATTGCATTATTTGCAAAGTTATCAACAAAATTATTAATTATAATTAATTAGCTATGTTTACCAATTCAAAAATAATGGGATCCCTTTCCGATACCAATTCAAATCTATTAGTCAACTCTAAAACTTTTTCTGTACTTTTATCAGACTCTTCAGATAGTTTAATGTCATTGAGATTCATAAGTCCTGTTGTTTTGTCGTCCTATTCAATCAAAATTATTTATATTTATAATATTTATATAATATTTAAGTTATAAATTATTACTGTATAATTTGTAAAAATGTATAATTGTTGTTGAACAAATTAAAGTAAAATAAAAAAACAAATAGTGATTAAATWGGCTTACAATTGGTAATAAATATGTTTGTGTTTTTATATCAAAAAATTTAAAATTTCTTATTAAATCCAATTCAAAATATCCGTCTTTAATGAGTATCCACTGGTCATCGATACATAATTCCTTAAAACTGGACATTGATTTGATAGAAAAAATCAAATCTTTTAATTGTTGATCTCCTTTAGCGCCATAAAACTGTTGAATTATATTTTTTTTATTAATAACGATTACATTTTTACTTAATGGTATATAAAGCAATTTATTTGCTTCAATCAGATTTGAAATTTTATTGAATTGCAATTGATTTAAACCGCAGATATCATCTATCTCTTTAAAAATAGGTATTATTAGGCATTCATTACTATGAGATATTAGTTTATTTGTATTATTATTATCTTTAATTTCATTTATATTATTATTATTATTATTTGTTGAATTTATAACATTTCTTTCAATATTTTTATCAATTAATATCATATTACTTGTATTATTATTATTGATTTCTTTAATATTTGTTTGATGACGACTATCATTACTATTTCTGTTAATATCAGTCACAGTACTACTCGTTATAGTCAATGAATGTCTGTTTTGTCTAATCTTTGATCTCTTTTGTCGATTATCTTTAATAATCTGATTTCGTTTATGTCTTTCATCTTTAGTCAGTACTAATTCCTTATAAAAATTAATAATTTATGGGTTAATAACATAAAATAAACAAAATATATTCTGTTTATAAAATGTAGTTATAATATAAAATAATTTATTAATTGTATGTATATTTAAATACCGGTTTCATTCCTACGGCCAAACATTTATAAAGTCTACACTTTTTACATAAGCGTCGAGTTTTGACATTTATAACGCATTGTTCACTGAATTTACAAACTAATAACTAATTTATTTTTAATTAAAAAAAATATTATTCAAATATTATCTAATTAATTATTAAATTATTATTATTACCTTATTCTTGAATATTTGTCTTCTAAAAAATGATTTACAAGATTCACATGAATATACTGTAAAGTTTCGTCCTAAACATAATATTATATTTATATATTTTAATAATAATAATAATAAACAATTAAAAAAAATAAATTATTTAATTGTTTATATACCAATTGATATATCATCACAAACTTGACATTTTTCATTAGCCATTGTTATCACATATGGTTTTGTAAAACTTTAAACTTTAACATAAATAATAAAACACCAAACACTTTAGTTATAAAGTTAAAGTTAAACACAAAGTTATAATTATAACAAATTACCAAAACAATGAAAATTGTAATGCAAAGAAAATGTAATAGTTTTAATATTTTTATATTACATTTATCATAATATTGCATTTAAATGTATCAATTGTCACCTAGTTACTTATTGATATATGTAATTATAAATTTTACCAGTACAATTTAGATAAACAAAATTTTACTGTTTTCATTTAYAGTAAATAATAATTTATATCATATATTCTATGTTTTAACTACRGTATATAAATAGGTTATATAAATACTAAAATATTAAATAATACTTATACTTATTAAAACATATAATAAAACAATAGTAGACATTTTATACAGTTATAACAAATTTATTTTTACAATATTTATTAATTAAATTATTTTTTGATGTAATTATTGAATCTATTTTAATCAAATCTTAAGAATTATGCTATAAATTGATTGAAAAAAATCAATTTCAATAYTATGTTTAAATGTTGTAAATATTGTAATTACATTTCTAATTAACTAAATAAAGACTGTATWTATCAAATAAGTTTGTAATAATTAATTATACAATTCATTCATTAGTGGTCCATAATATTGTTTATAATACTTATGTAATTCATTATGATTTTTATAATAACTCATTAAATAAAATTCTTGCATTAATTTCATTAAATTAGAAAATTTTGTTTTCCATTCATCAGATAAACAATATTTCATTGACAGATATCGTTGCAATAAATAGATATATAATTGTTGTTGAAGTCTGTTAATTAACATTTAATTACAATTAAAATTATTTATATMTTAAATACATATTGAATATGTTTAAAAAAACATTACTCAAAACTTACTTAACATTGTGACGATGTTTTAAATTGAGACGATTTGGATTAAATAAGACAATAGCAGATAACTTTATTTGAAAATTTAAAAACAAAAAAAATATTTGTATTATTTTGAGAACAAAAATTAAATATAAAATTTATTTATTTATTTATTATATGTAATACCAGTTCTATAATAATGGTATCCCTTTCCCATCCCAAGTCAAATCTYAAAGCAAAATTCATAAATWWTKTTTTTGCTTCAATATTATCTAACGGATTACTTAAGTTAATTGGATCCATAAGTGCWGTTGTATTGTTATCCTAATTAATTATAAAAAWAWTTTATTTAAAATAGACAATAAAATAATARAATATTTATTTTTAKCAAATATTAATAAGTTTTTAGAGGATACTTAAATAACTAATTTTAATCTATATATTTAATTACTTACAAGATATATCATATATTTTTGTATTTTTCTATCAAAAAATATGAATGTTTTAAGTAAAAGTAACTCAAAACAGCACTCTTTTGTGAGCACCCACTGGTCATCGGCACTCATATCCCTGAAAGTAGATATAGATTTAATACAACTAATCAAATATTTCAAATGTTGATCTCCATTATTGCCATAAAACTGTTCAATTAGTGATGATTTATCAATTATTATAACATTTTTACTTAATGGCGAATAAAATATTTTATTAGCATTAATAAGATCCGCAATTTTATTGAATTGCAATTGATTTAAACCACAAATATCTTCAATCTCTCTAAATATGGGTACTATTAGGCCTTCGGAAGCAATTTGTTTGTTTGTTTTATTATTAATATTATCTTTATTTATATTGTTATTATTATTATTTGTTGAATTTATAACATTTCTATCAATATTTTTATCAATTAATATCATATCACTTGTATTATCATTGATTTGTTTAATATTTGTTTGATGACGACTATCATTACTATCGTTTTCAATGTCAGTCACAGTACTACTCGTTATAATCAATGAATCTTTTTTCTCCTTAATRTGTGATCTCTTTAGTCGATTATCTTTAATAATCTGAAGCCGTATTTGTCGTTCATCTTTAGTCATTACTAATCCCTAATTACAGAAATAATTAATTAAAAGTTTATTTTTTTTATTTGTTGATATAGTTATATAAAAYTAAATAATTAATTATTAATTATCAATAATTTTTAGTTAAATACCGGTTTCATTCCTACGACCAGACATTTGTCGAGTCGACACTTTCGACATAARCTTCGGGTGAAGACATTTATAAGACATTTTCCATTTGATGGACATAACAATACCTAATGTAATATTTATAAAAAATATWTTTTTATATAACTTATAATTAAATTTTATATTTACAAGTATTACCTTATTTTTGAATATTTCTCTTCTAAAAAATGCTTTACAAGATTCACAAGAATATATGGCAAAATTTCTACCTGGATACAATATTATATTTTAGATAAYTTATTATTTTTMAAAAATAAGGCTTAAAATAAGGTATACCATTTGATTTATCACCACAAACTTGACATATTTTATCGGCCATTGTTGTTAATAATTTAAAAAATTAAATAATAAATAAATGTAATTTATTATTTATTTTTAGTTTCAAAATATATTTAAGATAATAATATAGTTTGCAAATTGCAACTGAAAACAATAATTTTGTAAATCATAGATTTAATTAAAATTAGTACTTTGAAACATATTTAATAATATACAGTATTTCTAAAATAGAGGATCTCCTGAAATATACTGTATTTAATAGATATAAAGATATCATTGTTTCCATATTAATTATCATTAATGACTTATCGTTTTATTTAAGATTGTAGATTATTGTATAAATTAATAATTTTTAAGTACAGCAGCAAACAAAAAGTCAAATTGACATAAAAAGTTTAATTTTAATTAATTCACAACAATTTATACGTTATTTATTGACAAAATACATATTTTAATTATATAATAATTTACATAATAATAATAAATAGTAATTAAAAAATGTAGTTTATTAAATTTTATAAGCATAGTTAATACTTTAATTAGTCATTATATATTTAAATAAAATTTTTTACAAATTATTTTACAAAAAATTAATTTATTATTTTTATATTTTACAAAATAATATCTTAACTTTTGATTTATAATTAACTTGTGAATTATGAACAAAAATTAGATAAAAATCTATATTAATACAGTATATTATATAATATTCAAAATTATTATTATTATAAATTCTAAATAATTAAATTTAATTATATACTAATTAAACAAATTAATTAAAAATTTAATGATATAACTCTTTCATTAATGGTCCATAATGATGTTTGTAATATAATTTAACATCATTACTATAATTAATAGATATTTTATAATTATAACTCATTAAACTTATTTCTTGCATTAATTTCATCAAATTTGTGAGTTTTGTTTGCCATTCATACGGTAAGCAGTATTTCATTGATAGATATCGTTGTAATAAATAAATATATAATTGTTGTTGAAGTCTAATATAATAAAAAAAATCACATTGAAAAACAAATACAGTAAATAAAACAAAATTACAGTAAATTTACTTAATAATGTTTCCATGTTTTAGTTTAGATCGATTTGGATTAAATAGCATGATAGCAGATAACTTGAAAAACAAAATTTTTTAAAAAATTTAATTAATTAAAAATAATCCATTATTTGTAAAAATTTATTTTTAGAAATCAAAATTATTAAATAATTATTAAATGTATTACCAATTCAATAATAATAGGATCCCTTTCCGATTCAAATGCAAATCTGTCGGCCAAATCCAATACAATTTTTATACCTTTAGTTATATCTTCATATTCAGCAAATCTAACGATATTWATATCCAATAATCCTGTTGTTTGGTCATCCTATTCAATAATAAACATAATTATTTAATTAATTTTTAAAAATTTATTTAAAAAGTACATATAAATGAATAAAAAGATATATTACTAAACAGTATGAAAAATAAAATTTAAAAAACGCTTACAATTTCTGTTAAAAATGTTTGCGTTTTTCTATCATAATTTAAAAAACTTTTTATAAGACCCAAATCAAAATAGCCCTCTTTGGTGAGCACCCACTGGTCATCGGCACACATATCCTTAAAACTTGCTATCGATTTGATACAACAAATCAATTTTTTCACTCTTTCATCGCCATTATTGCCATAAAACATTTCAATTGCTTGAGATTTATTGATTTTAATAACATTTTTATGCGATGGCATATAATATATTTTATTAGCATCAATGAGATCCGCAATTTTATTGAATTGCAATTGATTTAAACCATTCACATCATCAATCTCTCTAAAAATGGGTACAATTAGACTTTCACAAGTATATTGTTTTTTAGTTTTATTTATATCATTATTACTACTAACTTCATTCATACAAATAATATTTTTATTATGATTTTCAATATTTATAACTTCATTAATTAATATCAAATCACTTGTATTATCATAGATTTCTTTAATATTTATTTGATTATTACTACAATCACTATTGCTTTCAATATCAGTCAGAGTACTACTCGTTATATTAAATGAATCTCTATTTTCTCTAATCTGTGATCTCTTTAGTCGATTATCTTTAATAATYTGATTTCGTATTTGTCGTTCATCTTTAGTCAATACTAAACTCTATATAGAAATAAACAATAAAATAATTTTTAAATTATGTTTTTTAAAAAATATATATTTATATAAATAATAAATATTTTTGATAAATAGCTTTTTAAGTTAAATACCGGTTTCATTCCTACGACCAAACATTTATTTAGTCGACATTTCTTACATTTGCGTCGAGTATTGACACTTATAACGCACTGACCATTAGTTGGACAAAATAATACCTAATTTATTATTTGTTTTAAAAATAAATCATTTAAATACAATTTAATTTTTTTTAAAAAAATAGTTATTTTACTTTATTGTTGAATATTTGTCTTCTAAAAAATGATTTACAAGATTCACATGAAAGTACTGTATAATTGCGACCTTAAACACAATATTATATATATATTAAAATTTTTATGTTATCATCTAAAAATGTAAAGTTTAAAATATATGTATATAAATATACCAATTGATATATCATCACAAACTTGACATTTTTCATCAGCCATAGTCTTAACACATAACGTGTTTGTATTTTTTAAAAATTAAATAAAAATATTAGGAAAACATATGTAGTTTTTATATTTAGTTTAAAGTGGAAAATTAATTACAATAACAATGCAAAATAATACTGTATAACACAAGGCAATGAAAATATACAGTTTTTTTTGTATAGTTAATTGTATTATACAATTTGTATATAATTTAATACTAAAATATTGCATTTAATTGTGTCAATTTATCATATCGATATTATATACTGTATATATAATAAGTATCTATCTCTTTATTTATTATTTATTAATCAGTAGATAAAAATATTTCTATAGTTTCTATATAAATTATCATTGATGACTAAACATTTTACCGCTAATGCTATTGAGTTAATAGTATTAACAATAATATATTATAATAAAAGTAATACTGTTTTTAAAATTATTCAAGTATGGTTTAAAAGTTTAATTTATATCTTGATTTAAATTGTTTAATATATTTTAATATATATTATAAAACCGAAAGCAATTTTAATTAATCTACAATTAATTTATTTATACTATTTTTAAAAATCAAATTTCTTATACTGTATTTGATGTTACTTAATTAAATATATTATTATATAGATTTATTACATTTATAAACAAAATTCTAGTTATTTGATATAATTTCAAAAATTACTTTCCGGTAGTATAAAAAATTAACATACAGTAAAGTATTTATTTATATTTATTTAGAAATTCAATAACCAAAAATAAACTGATACAATAATTAGAAACTAAAAATAGATAAAAATTATAAATAGTAAATAAAATTTATATTTATTACATTGAATCTAAAATAACTAAAACTAAAAATATTTTAATTAATTTTTTAAAAAATTAATGATACAATTCTTTCATTAATGGTCCATAATAATGTTTGTAATAAAATTTTATTTCTTTACTATAATTTAGTCCGATTTTATGATAATAGCTAATCATATAAAAATCTTGCATTAATTGCATCAAATTTGCGAGTTTTGTTTGCCATTCATACGGTAAACGATATTTCATTGACAGATATCGTTGTAATAAATAAATATATAATTGCTGTTGATGTCTAATAATTAACAAAATTACAATTTAAAATACAGTACTAATATAACAATAGTTACATAAGTCAAACAAACAAATAAACAAACAAACAAAATAATAATAAACTATAYATACTTAACAAAGTGATGGTACTTTAGTTTGGGTCGATTTGGATTAAATAACATAATAGCCGATAACTTTGAAATAAAAAAAATATGTTATGAAAAAAATATCAATAATTTTCTATATTCATTATATTGAATATATAATCAAACATAAATATTTATCAAATTGTATTTTAATTACCAGTTCCATAATAATAGGATCCCTATCCCATTCCTGTGCAAATCTATCAACTAATGGCATCATTAATTTAAGACCATTAGTAGTATCTTCTGAATCATATAATGTAACTGCAAATGGATCCATAATTGCTGTAGTTTTGTCATCCTATTAATTATTAGTTTTAATTAAAATTATATTTAATGTTTACTTATTATTTACAGATCACTTACAATATAAATCATATAAGATTGTGTTTTTCTATCAAAATATATAAAACTTTTTATAAGAATCAAAGCAAAACAGCTCTCTTTTATGAGCACTGATTGGTCATCAAAACATATATCCTTAAAACTGGCCATTGATTTAATACAACCGATCAAATCTTTCAAKTGTTGATCACCTTTAGTGCCATAAAACTGTTCAATTAGTAAATCTTTATCAATAGTGACAACATTTTTACTTAATGGCTTATAAAACATTTTATTTGCATCAATGATATCTGATATTTTAGTGAATTGCAATTGATTTAAACCGCAAACATCTTCAATATCTCTAAAAATGGGTACTATTAGGCCTTCCGAAGCAATTTGTTTTCTTTCTCTAATAATATTATTATTATCACTATTTTTAGTAAAATTTTTATAATGATTTGTTAAAGTTGTAATTTTTTGTTCAATAATTTCATCAATTAATTGCCAATCATCTGTATTATCATTGATTTCTTTAATATTTGTTTGATGACTACAACTATCACTATTGTTGTCGATGTCAGACACAGTACTACTGATTATAGTCAATGAATGTCTGTTTTCCTTAATCTGTGATCTCTTTTGTCGATTATTTCTAATATTTTGATTTCTTATCAGTCGTTCTTCATTATTCAAAACTAATCCCTTTTTTAATAATAAAATAATAATAAATTAAACTATTTTTAGATATAAAAAACAAATTTTCAAAAATGTGTAAATAATTTTTAAGTTAAATACCGGTTTCATTCCTACGGCCAGACATCTATCCAGTCGACACTTTCGACATAAGCGTCGGGTTATGGCATTTATAACACACTGTCCATTGGATGGACATATTAATAACTAATTTATTAATAAAAAATTATTAATAAAAATATAATTCAMTTAAAACTTATATTTAAATATTAATATTACTTTATTATTGAATATTTGTCTTCTAAAAAATGATTTACAAGATTCACATGAGTATACTGTATAGTTTCTACCTGGATACAATATTATTTTTATAGAAATATATATTAATAAGTTAAAAACATTAAAAACAAAAATTAAATATAATAAATAAATATAAATATTATACTGTACCTGTTGGCTTATCACCACAAACTTGACATTTTTCATCAGCCATTAATAACACAWATGGTATTTAAAAAAACAAATGTTAATATAAAATATCAAACAACAAAAATAGTTAATTTTATTTTTATTTAAATATTATACATTTCATTATCATATGACATCAATATGAAACGTAAATACAGTTCATACTGTAGTTTATATTGATATTATATATTAATATTACATTATTTTTTATTTTATTGAATAAGTGTATTGTATTGTATTTAATTGTATAAATTATCATTTTTATATTATAGTTGAATATTTTAGATAAAAATGTTTCCACATTAATTATCATTTATATGTGAATGATAAAACATTTTTTATATTTAATTATTTGCTACTAAATTATACTTGTATATAATTTATCTTTAATAGTAAAACAATTTACTTTAATTAATAGGTTAAATAAATAATAAGATATTGAAAAATAAAGTTTGTTAACTAAAACATAGAAGAAAACAAATACAAGTTTTTTAAATTAAATAATTAATTAATTTATAATATATTTTATAGAATTGATTTATTTTTTGGTGTTTATTAATTAATTATTTAATTTTATAAAATTAGTAGCTATATATTTTTTATATTTAGTAAAATCATTTTATTTTTATACATAAATTTGTTATATTAACCAGTATTTATGATAGTAAATATTATATGATATCTTTATTTATTACTGATTAATACTGTATTATAGTTAGTATAGATTCTATACTATAGATTAATAATGAATCGGATGATTATACGGTCCCTTATTTTAAAAACATAATTAATGACCAAGATAAAAAAACAAAAAAATTATAATACACAAATTAAATAACTAATTTTATATACTATTAAATTACATAACAATCTTAATCAAAATATGAGTAATTAAAAAATTAAATAATATGTAACAGTGTATTTGAGCTAGGACCTAACCTAATCTATTTATTGTAATTTAGATTAATATAACAGCAGTAATTAAATTACTGTAAATGACGTATTCAGTGAACAATACAACATTTAAATTATATTAACATAATATTAACATAACATATAAACTCTATATACATATCTTATATAGAATTTTTTTTATAAATTACTTTTTAAAAATATCAATAAAATACATTTGCATATTAATGTATTCATAAATATTAAATCAGAATTTAATATAATAGTAAACTTTTCTTAGTTTACTAAATAATTTAAAATTTAACAAAAATAATGTGAAATATTGGTTTCTTTTAATAAATTTATTATAAATTTATATAAATATCGATGTTATATCAATCTATACTGCTTAAATATCTATATAAACACTAATAATAATAATATTTATTAGTTATTCATATAATAGGAAAACAATTATGAGATTTTATATTACCTGTTAATACAAATATAACTATACAGTATTGTATTTTATTCATAYTAATATTAAAATATGTATTTATAATATATTATGATAAATAAAATGAAATATTTTCATAAAAATCATATTATTGAAAACTTCTTTAAATGAAACAAATTATAATACAAAATTGAAATTCAAATAAATAGTTTTAAAATTTGTTTAAATAAAATAATCACTAAAAAATAATTATCATAAAATGTATAAAAATCATTGTATTCCATATCAACCAAATGTGTTATTAAAATTTTCGGATATTATTGTCGAAAATCGTACTTTTATTGTACAACCAATGCATGAACCGCCATATATTACACACATGTATGTAAAATATTAATATTTTATATCTTATAATACTTAATATAATAATCCTCTTATAATCTACTATTTATATAACACATTATATATAAATTTTAATATTTATAAAAATTATTATATTTTACAATATTATTGTTTATTAATTAATTTAATAATTTTTATTTTAGTCGCTTAAACAACAATAATATGCCTGAATTATGTGGTCCATTACTAACATTAATTATAGAAATGGCCAAGTTCAGTCAATCATAGTATGTTAAATATTATTGAATAAAACAAATTTTTATAAATAAATATATATATAGTACTAACTTTTTTATAGCATTTTTATTAATATAAATTACAATTACAATAATAATAATAATAATCTAATTTTTAAATCTATAGTGTAGTATTTGAACGTTTTCCAAATAATTTTATGGATTTATGGCAACTATTGAAAAATAATATTAACATTGCTTTATGGCCAGTAGCATCCAGCACATATTTGATTTATAATAAAATATTTAATTCAATGAAATTTGGTTTTAATATATCGGTGAGCGTAGACTTTTTAGAGATGGGTAGCTTTATGACATCTATCATCCCTGGCCACGATTGTTACTTTAGYTTTTTGCGCTCATTTAGTTTCGATGTATGGATACTATTGATGATATTATTGATATTTCTACCGATGCTATCAATCATCACATGTCGGCAAAGTTTTCGACAGTACGGCGAATATTTGTATAATTATATGATCCTATGTATAGGCAACTCATCGATACAACAATTTATACGACAATCTCCTCGTAAAGTAGTTGTCATCTTTTGGATGATACTAATACTGTTTATTTCAATAATATTTTCGGCAAATCTATTAGAAAATATGGTGCGACCCATACAAGACATAGAGTTGGATACATTGGATGATCTAATAGTACATAAACATCATATTATGGTACGAAACGATAGTTCAATGATAGCCTATGTTAACAAAGTAAATACCGATAAGACACGTGCTATTAAAGAGCAGTTGAAAAAATATTTTTATTTATTTGATCCGATGTTTACTAAAGAGTTGATTAAAGGTTTAGTCAACGGTTCGATGGCATTAGTGTTACCGAAATTGTTTCTCGAGTTTTATTTGATTCATATATCAAAAGATAATGAAAAGTTGATTAATTTGATGCATATTTCACGTAATAGTGAATCAATGGAACCATTTTTCTTGACAATCAATCATAAATCCAATAAATGGATTATACAATCACTTAATACAATGTTAGTCAAGTATATAATACATGTTTAATACTTCATTCAAATGATTCAATATATAATTTAAATAATTTATATTTTATATGTTCAAAATTTATATAAATTTTAAGATTAAAGTAAAATAATTTTGTTATATTAATTATTAATTTTACTAAATTAATTTTTTTAGATTAATTAGAACACGTGAATTTGGTTTATTTAGCAAATGGATAAACGATATATTGATGTATAACAGAAAAATGATCCAGGCCATCACAGTAGAGGATATTATCTCTAATAATAAAATTATTATTGATTATCGTGTTGTGGAAGTTAAATACACTTTAGGCATATTGTATATATTATTGACTGATATATTGTTGTCATTTATAACATTATTACTTGAAATCATATTTTCATATGCTATATATCGTACAAAATTAGTATATTTATATCATAAAAATTATTTTTATTATCGATATRAAGCTTTTTATTCTAAATTTTGAAATTAAATATATTAAATAAATATAATTATTCAAGATTAATTATGCAAAATGTTATTATTTATTAACTATATTTTATAAATAGTCAATAAAAAATCAGATATAAATATCTTTATTTTAGTTGTAACAAAAACTTTCTAAATTCAATAAAACTATTTTATTTGACAATACTGTATACTTTATATTATTTTTGTGAAAARATTGTATAGGTTTTAATGTAACTATTATTTTTTGAYATACCATACGTAATCTAATCWATRTATTTAATTTAACTTAATATAACAAAATATATCACAAAATATAATAAATAGTAAACAATAATATTTATTCTATAGATTTGCATATTAATGTTATGTATKMATATTAAATCAGAATTTACTTATAATATTTTTTTTATTGATTTGTACTAAATATTACATATTTTAATAAATATTTAATAAAATCATATGAAATATTGGGTTCTTTTAGTAGATGTATATAAAWATCGATGTTATTTCATTTATACTGCTTAAATAAATATTTAAACACTAATAATATTTTATTATAATTTTAATTAAAAAATATTTATAMAAATAAAGTTTATAGCATTTTATATTACCTGTTAATACAGACATGAATTTACAGTACTGTAGTTTTTAGAATGAGTATAATGTATATTACGGTTATAATTAATTAAAAAATATATTTATTTTTAATAACTAAACAAAATTATTTTTTTAAAAAAATATTCTATGAAACAGAGTATAATAAAATCTAAATTAAAATACATAGTTTTAAAGTTTGTCCCATCAAAGTAATTAATAAAAAATAATTATAAAATGTATAAAAGTCATTGTATTCYCTATCAATCAAATGTTTTATTAAAATTTTCCGATACTATTGTTGATAATCGTACTTTTGTTGTACAACCACTGCATGAACCACCATATATTAATATTATAAACACGTATGTAAAATACAATCAATTATAATAGTATTATATATACTAGATATATATAAACAGTATTATATAAATATGTCATATATATTATATTTATTTTTTATATATTATATAATACTTGWTTSCTTTATTTTGTAATTTAGAAAWTTATTTTTCATTTGTATTTATTTTTAGASAAACGTTAGACAAAACTAGGCGTGAGTTATGCGGACCATTAGTGACATTAATTATAGAAATGGCTAAATTCAGTCAATCATAGTAWGTTAAATTTTGKTGTAAAATAATWAATTTTTTATCACATATAGTAATAATTTCTTTWATAATTTTTTAYATTCATTACAAAACTATTAATATTATAGTATTAATACTATTATAATTTTATCTACAGTTTAATATTTGAACATTTGCCCAATACATTCAGTGATTTATGGAAATTATTGAAAAATAATGTTGACATTACTTTATGGCCAGTAACAGCCAGYACATATTTGGTTTATAAAAAGTTATTTAATTCAWTGAAATTTGATCATAATTTATCGGTGAGCGTAGACTTTCTAGAGATGGGTAGCTTTATGGCATCTATCATCCCTGGCCACRATTGTTACTTTAGYTTTWTGCGCTCATTTAGTTTGGACATATGGATACTAATGATAACATTATTGATATTTCTACCGATRCTATCAATCACGACATGTCGGCAAAGTTATCGACAGTACGGCGAATATTTGTATAATTATATAATCCTATGTATAGGCAACTCATCGATACAACAATTTATACGACAATCTCCTCGTAAAGTAGTTGTCATCTTTTGGATGATACTAATACTGTTTATTTCAATAATATTTTCGGCAAATCTATTAGAAAATATGGTGCGACCCATACAAGACATAGAGTTGGATACATTGGATGAGCTAATAGTTAGTGTTGGCAAAAAAAGAGAAATTTATAAAATAATAGAGAAATTTCTAGAAAGTTTCATATCTATGAGACATGTAATTTTGTTTTCTGGATATATCTTATTATGTAACAATACATTGGTTTTACAAGTAATAATTAATTATTAGTATTAATATTTTTATTATTAATTAAAGTAAAAATTAATTTATTTAATTATCTTAAATTCTTATATATATAATAAAATGATTATTAAAATTTTAGAAAACTGATTATTATTAAATAATTATAATTAACAAAGTAGTATTGTCATTATTTATATATTATTTCAATAGCTATAGATATGGGGATCCCATAGTATAACAACCGATATTTAAACAGTGAAATTTATTCATCTCTACTAATAGTACATAAACATCATATTATTAAAGATAGTTCTTAAATTGAAAAAATATTTCTATTTATTTGATCCGATGTTTACTAAAGAGTTGATTAAAGGTTTAGTCAACGGTTCGATGGCATTAGTGTTACCGAAATTGTTTCTCGAGTTTTATTTGATTCATATATCAAAAGATAATGAAAAGTTGATTAATTTGATGCATATTTCACGTAAAAGTGAATCAATGGAACCATTTTTCTTGACAATCAATCATAAATCCAATAAATGGATTATACAATCACTTAATACAATGTTAGTCAAGTATATAAWGTTTAATACATGATTTKTWGTCATTCATTATATAATTTATATTTTWATATGTTTAAAATTAATTTAAATTTTAAGATTAAWGTAAAATGATTTTGTTTTATTAATTTTTTWTATTTTAGATTAATTAGAACACATGAATTTGGTTTATTTAGCAAATGGATAAACGATATATTGATGTATAACAGAAAAATGATCCAGGCCATCACAGTAAATGATATAATCACTAATGATAAAGTTATTAATGATTATCGTGTTATGGAAGTTAAATACACTTTAGGTTTATTATATATGTTATTGACTGGTATATTGTTTTCATTAATATCATTATTAATTGAAATAATATTTTTATATGGTATATATCGTATAAAATTAGTATATTTATATCATCGCAATTATTTTTATTGTCGATATAWAGCTTTTTATTCTAAATTTTGAAATTAWATATATAAATTTATATACCGTTATATACTGTTCAAATTATATGGTAAACAATTTATTTATATTTATAACATTTACTATAATACTGGTAATAAACTTAAATAATTTTATTTATAAAAATCATTTGTATTTAYTGTAAACTTATCATAAAATTAATAATAAAAATATTGATAACAAAATATTTTCCGTAAATTTTTYTATAATTAATAATTTTTAAATAATAATTTTTGTTAGATTATTTGTGAGCAAAATTTTAATATTAATTTTATTTATWATTAATTATTAAAATAATTTTATGTAAAAAGAAATATTGATAATTGTAATAGCATATCAATTTGTCTACAATGTAATACAATGACAATTGATATATTTAATTACACTTTATTGATATTTTTATTAAATTGTTAATATAAAATAATATTGAAAAATAATTTAAAAAATATTTATTATTAATGTTAAAAGTTTTAATAATCTATAATATTTTAATAATAATTAGTATAGAGTTTACAATTAAAAAAATTATTTACAAAAATAATTTTAGTAAATTAAATATASCACGATATACTCTATACAAAATTAAAATCTYAATTAACAATAATATTATTGATACAAATATACCAATTATTAGGATATATAACAAGTCTATAATATATTCAACTTTAATTACTTGATAATCGCTAATAGACTTCTCATGAATGGMTATTTCATGRATATTGATTGTATGGATAATATTTCTATAAGACATTAATATGTTTGCAATCCATTTGCTATAAATGCCGTATTCACGTGATCTGATTATACTAAATATTAAATATTTTTAAAATAATTAATAAATTTAATATACTATAATATTTATTTAATACTATATAACTGAGTTATTATATATATATAGTTACAATATAATACAGTACTAACATATTATTAACTGAATTTATAAGCCATTTGTCTGAGTATTGATTAATCATCAAAAAGGAGGGTTCAGTGGTTTCAGCATTACGTGATATATGCATTAATTCAATTAAATTTTCGTTGAATTTTGAAATATCAATTAAGAAAAACTTAAGAAACAATTTCGGTGACACCAATGSCACCGATCTGTTCATTAAACCGTTAATTACTTGTTGTCTAATTTCCGGTTTAAATAAGTAGAAAAATAATTTCAATCGCTGTTTAATGACATCAGTTTTAGATGTATTTTCTGTGTTTACATAWGTTAAGATTGAACTATCATTTCGTACCTTAATATGATGTTTATATGCTATTAGATCATCCAATGTGTTCAATAGTATCGGTTTAACCGGTCTGATCATATGCTCTAAAAAATTTGCCGAAAATATTATGGAAATAAACAGTATTAGTGTCATCCAAAAGATGACAACTACTTTACGAGGAGATTGTCTTATAAATTGTTRTATCGATGAGTTGGCTATACATAGGATTATGTAGTTATAAAAATATTTGCTATATTGTCGAAAATTTTGCCTCCAATTGACAATTGATAGCACCGGTAGAACTATAAGCAATGTTATCATTAGTATCCATACGCCGATACTAAATGATTTCAATAAACTAAAGTGACATTTCTGGCCAGGTATGATAGCTGACATAAAGGTGCCCATCTCTAGAAAATCGATACATACTGATAAAGTAACTGGTACATTTATGAAACCAAGATTTTCGGCATATTGCTCATATGTGCTAGCTAATATTGGTATTAATGTAATGTTAACATTTGTTTTTAACARTTCAATYAACTCTATTARGTCASTAGGTACTTTCTTRAATATTACACTAAATAAAAAAAATTTAACTTATAATTATTATGTAATAAATTTTATATAACTTAACATACTATGAATGACTTGATTTTGCAATTTCAATAATTAAAGTCAATAGAAGTCCACATATCTCAGCACTAGTGTTGTTGTTGTAGTAATTACTAATAAAATAATTAATAAAAATATTTTTTAATTATTTAGTAAATGATTTAATTATTATTACAATAAAAATGAATTAACTTATATGAAATATATGGCGGTTCATGCATTGGCATCACAACAATAGTACGATTATMGWCAATAGTATCGGAATATWTTTGCAACTCATTTGGCCGATAAAGCAAACAATGTTTTGATAACATTTGCTGTTTTTATGTATAAGAGTTACTTGTATTTTAACTATAAACWAATTATACATTAATAGCSWACTTAATTAATTAAAGTATCAGGGTTAAGATAWGGGGTATTATGTGGGCGATTACTAACCAGAATTTTTTTWAAAAAWTAAAAAAATTGTAATTTAGTARTTTTTATGTAACAATTTGTTGTACTAAAAATGCACTAAATCTTTTAGAATAAACATATGTATAGTACTRCTGTATAATCAATATTAAATAAAATTAATATTTACAATAATATTAATTTAGTTTTTTTGTTTGCTTTATTATAATACAGTTTATGAATAACATTATAATGTGTAATACATATTATGTATAGTAKAAAYTAACAAAACWTTTYATAAACAAAATTTGCAATTATTAATATGTACATTGTAWAGGTATTAACTAACTACAGTATTATCAAAATAAGTATTGTTATTATATTTAAATTTTATAACTATTAAATAATTTAATCAAATGTTTTMTGATAAATTCAGAATAAAATATACAAATTACTTAAATTATAATTTATTTTAGTTTTATGCYGCWAAATGTTTTACTAAAAATGMATTTAATMTTTTGTTATATGTAACTTATATATAGTATTATAATCGATAWTAAATAACAATTAATATTTRCAATWATATTAGTTAAGTTTTTCTTCTTTTTCTTGTTTGAATATTTTTAGAAAATTATTTACATTTATAATAATTTAGTATAAATTCAATTAATACTATTAATGCACCAATAGTTTGACCCAATATTATAATACATAATGATTCCCGTGTAAAATCATACTGGTCAATTGGATAATAGTCCAAATGTTTATAATGGGTGAATCGGGTTGTATTTATAAACATGTTTCCATAGGAGGCAATCACTGTATCCCATATATAAGTGTAGTGTTCATATAAACCAATTTCAACAAATGTTTGCARACTATAATTATAATTATCACAAAAAATATTTATTTCATTATATATATATATCGTAAAAGTAATATTTTTTGTAATTAAATAAAAAAATCTAATAAATATGTTCATTTTATTTAATTAATATATTAATAAATACGTCAAATAATAATCAATGTTTTTTTAACTGAAAACTACTACATTATATCATACATACATTGATAATAGATGTTTTCCATGAGTATTGTTTTTATGAACTTTAAATGTAGAATAGCCTTGATAATATTTTTGTTGACCGGTTACCAGGAAACTTTCACTGAAAAACGATTTATACAAATTAGCCATATCAGTGTCGACTAGCATTACCAACTTTTTATAAACAATATTCGTTATAATGTCTATTATTTGATAACTGTATACTAGATTCATGTCAGAAATATTTGTATCATTTATAAACTGTTTGTGTATTAATCTAGATTTGATTGATTCGTAATTGTTTGGTTCAAAGTTACTCAATATAATCGGACTTTCAATACCACCGATCATGACATCTGGTTTGGCGTACAGTTCCTCTAATGTGTTAACAAATGGTACCGACTGTCTGGTCGAGTATGTACTCATCAATTCCTGTGGAAACAGCCGACCGATAAAACTGGCGCACAATAGCCATACAATTAATAAGCCATACATTATGTTATGTCTAAATTTATGGTTTACTAGTGTTACTAAACTATTCATTTTTTTAGATGATTGTGAAATAAGATTAACATAGATTAGTGTAATTATTTCGCATAATTTATATTTTTTAGGACTTATTGTATAAAATAACAATGAATATAATGTAATCGATAAAATTATATACAGCCAGGTCTATAAAAACAATATATAATTACCAGTTAATTTTAAAATTATTAAATATGTAATTATTTTAATAAACCTGAATATCAAAGACACGAATAAATGCAAAATATTGTAAATCTTTAAGCGGTATTTTTGTTGTCAACAATTCAATAAAATATTTTTTGCTATAAACCAATTGATTAGTAATATTTGACATACATTTTTCTAACGGATCGCCAATAACACTGATTTCATTTTCCTAAATATAATTACAGTATATTTTACAGTAAGTTTATAATTATAATTAATTATTGTTAATATATGTACWGTATTATTAAAATACTTTTATRTCAAATAAAAACTTGCGGCGACTTTTCATCATAATATTAAATCCCAATTTACACATTAAATRTTTAATAAAATCACGAAGCATACCAAAATAACATGGCTGATTCTGATAAACAAATTATTCAAATAATTAAAATCTAAAAATTTAATTTTAAAAAATGTTATACTTCATGTATCCAAATAAATAGAGTATAATTTTGTTGATAACTACGATTAGTTTCACAATTATATAATACACTTTCATTATAATAACGAATATTAAACAATTTATCAAACCAATACATATTAGCGCTAATATAAAAACTATTTTATTTTAAATAGATTTTATTTTATATAATTATTAAAACATAAAGAAAATAAATGAAATCTTTGAAATATATACAATATTTACAAAATACTAATATATAGTATAAATATTTACATAAAAATGTAATAATATATAAAAACATAATAACTATTATGCATAAATATAAAAATTTAGTAATTTTTACCTCAATATACGTACAGTACTTCTATATTAATATTAATATCAATATTAGCAATGCTAATAATGGAAAAAATTAATTAAATTTTAAATATATAAAAATTTATGTTTATTAACAATAATACTATAATATATATACTCTATAAATTTATTTTATATGAAAATATTGATTTTTATTAAAAAAAAATAATAGACATTATTTTATCTTAATTTTTATTAATTTAATTCACTAAAATTCATATATATTCTGATAATAAAAATATGAAGTGATTATTCTAAAAAAAAGTTTAATTTTATTGGCACTTAAAAACACCAAGATAACAAATAGCCTTTAAAAATATAATTATGGTAATTAATATAATTTTATTTTACTTATATAATTAATTTTAACAAAATTTTTTTGATTGAGTATTCAAAAAATTAAGAATATATTAATATTTTTATTAAACAGTTTGTACTAAAATATTTAACCAAATTTTTAAAAATAAAAAACTTTAAATAAAAAATATTGTTTTTATGAAGTAATAGATTGCTAACAAATAATATATTTTTAAAACTTCTATTATATTTACATTAGTTAATTGTTACAATTTATGTAAAATTTTTTATAACGATTTACAATAAAATTAATTTTGTTTTTCTTCTTTTGCTGGTTTGAATATTATTAGAAAATTGTTTACATTTATAATAATTGTGTATTAATTCAAATAATAATATGAATGTACCAATAGTTTGACCCAATATTATAATGCAAAGTGATTCATGTAAAAAATCATACTGGTCAATTGCATAATATGTCAATTGTTTTGAACGTATGGGTCGAGTTGTATTCATTAATATGTTTCCATAAAATGATATCATTGTATCCCATATATAGGCGTAGTGTTCATATAAACCAATTTCGATAAATGTTTTAAGACTACATATAAAAAAATAAAAAATTAAAAAAATAGTTTTGTTTTTCTATTACTGTATGAAATTACTAGAAAATGTTGTAATTAAATTTATTACACTTAACTATTAGTTAAAAATTAGTAAATGAATTATTTTTATAATTATTTGTAAAAAATTAATAATAAAATATTTTATACATACATGGATAATATTTTATTGCCATAGCTATTGTTTCTATGAACAGTAAATGTAGAATAGTTTAAATAATATTTTTTACGTCCAGTCACCATGATGCTTTCACCAAATAGTGCCTTGTACATTTTGGTTATATCAGTTTCCAATAGCATGACCAACTTTGTTTGTCTTATACCTCTATAAATCTGAGACATTTCACTACTACCATAATTCAACAAATTTATATCCGACATATTTTTATAAATCGTATAATGATTGTGTATTAATCTAGATTTGATGAGTTGGTAATTATGTGGCTGAAAATATTTCAGTGTAATTAGACTTTCAATACCACCGATCATGACATCTGATTTGGCGTACAGTTCCTCTAATGAGTTGACAAATGGTACCGACTGTCGGGTCGAGTATGTACTCATCAGTTCCTGTGGAAACAGTCGACCGATAAGACTGGCGCATAATAGCCATACAATTAATAAGCCATACATTATGTTATGTCTAAATTGATGGTTAACTTTTGTTACTAAATTATTCAATTGTTTTGATGGTTGTGAGATAAGGTTAATATAGATTAGTGTAATAATTTCGCATAATTTATATCTTTTATGATATATTGAATAAAATAACAATGAATATAATATAATCGATAAAATTATATACAGCCAGGTCTATAAAATTAAATATTATTTATATTATATTATAAATACATAATAACTTAATTAACCTGAATATCAAAGACACGAATAAATGCAAAATATTGYGACTCTTTAAACGCTACTCTTGTGGTCAACAATTCAATAAAATATTTTCTGCGATAAACCAATTGATTGGTAATGTTTGACATATAACTGACTAATGGATCCCCAATAACACTGATTTCATTTTCCTAAATTTCAATAATAATATTTAACATATATTTTATTAAATGATTTATTAAAAAAATACTTTTAAAATGAATAAAAACTTTCGACGACTTTTCAAAATAATTTTTAATCCTAATTTACACATTAAATGCTTGATAAAATCACGAAACATACCAAAATTACATGGCTGATTCTGTAAATAATTATTAAAATGTTAATATATAATGTTTTTTTTATAAAATTAATACTATAAAATAATTAAAAAATATTAATATACGTCATGTAACCAAATAATTAAAGTATAATTTTGTTGATAATTATGTTTAGTTTGACAACTATATAAAACATTGTCAGTATAATTAATAAAATTAAATGACTTAAAAAACCAATGTATATTATCCATGTAATAACTATTGTTAGTTATTGTTAGTTAGTTTTGATTTTATAATAATTATTACTAAACTAAATACATTAGTTATTATAAAAGAAATTGAAAATACATAATAAGTAATAATAATAAAATACATAATAAATACATACTGTCTCAGTATAAATAAGTAATAATACTATACAGTATATATTAAATTAATATTATTAATAATTAACATATATTTATTTTGAAACTAACAAATTAATATTTATTAATAGAAAAATTAAGTTTACAATATATTTTAATACAGTAAAAGTAGTAAAATAAATATTATTAAT
Source organism: Oppia nitens (assembly GCF_028296485.1). NCBI lineage: Eukaryota > Metazoa > Arthropoda > Arachnida > Sarcoptiformes > Oppiidae > Oppia > Oppia nitens. Next base: position 321,591 of record NW_026533250.1, read on the forward strand.
GTAAATGATATAAAAATTAATTTTTTCTAAATAAATATTGTTATTGATAAGAATAAAATTAATATTATTAATATACTGTKTAATTAATACTGACTCAAAATAAATCAATATTTTTTTGTATTATAAAAGTATAATCAGATTTTGATTAATATAATCGCTATATTATTTATCTTTTATTTATAATATTAATAAATATGTTTTAATAAAATTAAAAATATATTACTTTAAAAATACTAATTTAGTAATCATTGGTAAGTTGATCTTGGTAAAATAGCTAATAATTTTAGACCTGTTTTGTATTGTAAGTGACTATTTGTGTGTAACAATAATTATATGTCACTTCCTATAATTTATTGATATTTCCAATAAGTTAATACACTATCACAGAAATAAAGAAAACTAAATATTTAATTTATAATTTTCTATAATTATTTTTAATAACAGGTTATAAGTTTTAAGTGTATTATTTTATAGTACAACTTAAACCAAATTTATTATAGTTAAGTTAAATAGAAAATATGTATTCACACAGTAAATGTTTAGTTTTAACTAATTATTAAAATAATTGAATGTAAAATAAGTTAATTTGTTATAAATTAAAAGAAAATAATTGAAAACCTTTAAAATAACATAAGTTTTAAATAATTATGAATCATAGCAATATAAAAATAATACTATTAATATAATAATTATAACTTAAGTTAAATAAAACTATAATAAGACTAATGTATAACAATTCTATAAATAATTAACATTAATATCAAATCTATTTTACTATCTATTTACTACATAGCAATAGATATACTTTATGAGTATAATTAAATAATATAAATAAATTTTACCCATATCTTTATTACTTACTAATCAAGATAACACTTTAAGATAATAGTTTTGTCTGTATGCGTGCACATTTCATCAACAACCATATTTTAATTCAAAWGTAAAAATGTATTGTTATATTTTTAATTTTAATTTAAAGCAATGTTATTTGTATGGGAAATTTTAAATGTTTATTGAGCTCAGGTAGGTTTTAGGGATAGGTAGGCAGGTSCTGTGCAATTACATTTTGATATATTTTATGACTCACAGGGCACCGGGAGGTTAGCTACCTGTGMTAACTTTTTGTAAAATTTTTTCAAATGCAAAAATTTTTCTCAACAATGATAAAATTTTCAATTTTTATTAAAATTATTTAAATATATTTAAAAATCTAAAATTTCTAAAAAAAAGAGTTTAGACGAATTAATGTGTATTGGTACAGTATTTTGTTACATTAGGTTAAGTATTGTGATGTATAAAAAATTAGGCAGCCATTCAAATTACTAATGAGGAATAATTTTAAATTAGTAAAAGAATTGCACAGCTATACATGTTGCGCGGGACAAACTAGTAAAATATATAATAATACTTAATATAATGTCAGTAAACAAATTTTCTATCAAAATATAAATAAATTTTAAATATTTATAAAAATAACTCTTAAAATATTACATTTTTATTAGTAATATCACATAATAATATTCAGTATTATTTATTTACAATAAAAATGTTATAAATTAATAAAAATAATTACTACTATAGATATTACGATTAGTAATATATATAAAAAAAATAATTACAATTATTGTATTTTTATTTTATCAATTAAACTATTTAAAGAAAATATTTGATAAATAATTATATTTTAATTTAATAATTTTATGTTTATATTTACTTCAAGTTTAATATTGCTTTTTTAAATAATGTTATTTGTATTAAGTGTCAATATTTTGATATAAATATTTTTTTTAAAAATGTTTAAATTATATTCAATGATTAACAAGCTAATTATAATTTTGTTATTTATCATAAAACCTACTATATCAGTGTTCAATGATAATACTACTAATAATATTAATAATAATATACGTGTGGCTATAGATCCAGAAATTGACATTGATACGATTGGACATAATTTTACTGTAAGTTATTAAACAATAACAATAATACTGATTATTATTATTTAATAATTATTAAAATATATTTATATGTGAACTATGTTTTTTTTATTAGAAATTGATTAACAATGTAGCTAGATTATTTTGTGAACGTATTGGACAACAATATCCCAATATAACACTTTATCCAATTTCAGAACAGGAATTTCAATTACCATATTATATGAGTGATATGGATATTATTATTRTAAAAATAAATGGTAAAAATATTTTATTTTACAATAATATAATATATTATATTTTTATTTTATATAATTATTTATAAATTTTTGATAATACAGCAATTAGCTCAAATTTAGTAAAGTACTATTATTAATTACAGACAATATATTTTCAAGTTTTTTTATTATATTAATAAAAATTTTATTACATCTTAATAAAACAATTTAAAAATAGTATAAAATTATATATATTTTAATAGATAAACGTTTAGATAATAAACAGATTTATTCGCTTTCATACGATGTCTGTGGCAAACCTTCACTATCTATTGTAATCACTGAGCCGTTAGCTAACTGTGCGGATAACGAGTGCGCAGAACTGGTCTTTACTGAATGGATCCGATATAAGTACGGTGTGTTCAGTAATGATACCTTTCCCGATGATGATCTCTATGGAGACAATTATACTATTGTGGGAACCATAGATAATAAGTCTGATAAACCAACTAAGCAATCAATATTATGTAATGGAAAAAGCATACAACAAATTATCAATGAAAGTAATAATAATAATAATAATAATAATGAATCAAGGTAACACTATATATATATATTTGTAAATAATTTAAATTAATATATTAATAGTTCTTATAAACAATTTTTATGAAACACTATAAATTTTAAAATGAGAATTATTTTTAGTATTGTATAGTAAAAAAATCATATAATTATTTGTATTATAAACAGATAATTATAAACAGATTATTATCAATATTTATTTTTAATTAATTAATTTTCTATATTACTATATTTTGAAAACTTTAAATGAAAGTTGCWTATATAATTTATTTACTTTAAATTACTCAATTAAAATAATTATTAATTAAATTTTTGTTCATTTATTAGTATCCAAAATGTAAATAAACATAATAACTGCATTAATCCTATAATTATTATCGACAATCAAACAGTAATGCAAACATTAATAATAATACCATTTACATATAAAATGCGATTGGATTCACACCAAGTGTGGATAGAATTGGCACTGGATAAATTTTATATTAATTTTCCATTTAGCATGGTCAAATTGGCTTATTATCATAAAAATTACTCATTAGACAATGATTGCGATACTAGTATTATAAATAAGACCGATTGGACACATGTTATAGAGATTAACGAAGATTTTAAAATAGATTTATCAGACGCTACCGATCGCTCAGTTGATATTAGTTTGAACTGTCTATTAGACTACGGTATTGAAGAGTTTCAATATAGACTTGAAAATAACGAGTCGGGTATTTATGTAATAATAACCGACGGCCAGAGTGTGTTTCACGATAATAATAGCACATTGATTGAAGAGAAAGCAAAACAATTAAGAGAATTGAATATTAAAGTAAAAATAATTGTTTTTCAAGTAAACGATTGGCGCGACGGTCGGGTCGATGCTTCCCATCAATTCAAGATAGTAGTGGACATTACCGGCGGTGAAGTGGTATACATACGGCGGGACAGAAGCGAATCAATTTGGACACCAAAACAGATTATGAAAGCAATGAAAAGTCATACATATATGTATCATATGATCAAAGAAGAAATTTATGAAGATTACGAAAATACTATTGATTTCTCCTTTAAAATTGATAAATCATTAGTCGATAAAGAGATCCGTGTTTTTATCATCAGCAGAGAAAATAATATAACAAAAACTGTTTCACTATTTGATCCAAATTATCAACTATTTATGTCAGAGTCAGAGACAACTAAAGTCAGTGAAAATCTTATGTATTTTAATTACACAGTAAATAATACAATGGTTGGCACCTGGCATATGAACGCCTCAATCGATGCCCAACCGTCCAAAACTACAACTATTATGGCATTTGCCGAGTTTGTCGCCCGACCTTTTGATCGGAAGGCCATTGTGGCCGAGTGTTGGACCAATACGGTGGCCGAACACAACCCGCTAAATGATTCACTAATTAAAGCATTTGTGAGACTTCATGTGGGCTATACAAAGCTGGTCACCGATGTTAACGTCTTATTTATGGGTGTTGACGAAAATGGATTAATCCATTCGAGAAAAGGCTTCGATGACGGTAAGGGTGATCCAGATTTGACAGCTGGTGACGGCATTTATAGCTCGTATATCATGAATGGTGGCAACACTGGATTTTACACATTAATGGCTATTGTGACAAATTCAAAATCACTGAATGTTGTCTACAATTTTGGTAATACATTAAATAATAGTAAGTGTTGTGGATCTAAAGTCAATGGACAGTCAGATCTAATGAACACAAAGATCGAGCGTATAGTTGACTGTGGAGTCATATTTGTCACCGAAAACTTTAATACCAGAGACTATCCGCCTAATAATGTAAAGGATATGAGAGTTAAAACAATTAATAAGAATAATATTACGATTGAGTGGACGGCACCGGGAGGTGATATGACGGGTGGAAAAGTTAATAACTATACGATAAAATTGTTTAATCAAAATACTAACAATCGTTGTAACGAGGGTTTATTGACATCCATTAGAAATGATTTTAATAATATATTTGGTTTTACATATAATATCAATACAACTATAGATGAGAACATAACTGACACTTACGGTAATAAAGAGAAAGTTTCAATAGATATAACAAATCTGTCGTCCGGTTATTATTACGTGGCTTTCAAAGCATATGACAAATGGGGACGAGTTAGTGGTGTATCCAATGTCGATAAATTTTATGTATCAATAGGTTATATTAGTATATTTTATACAATTATTATTACGATTATAATAATTTTGATATTAATATATACCGTATATACCGTATATATATGCTGTATATATGCTGTATATATGCTGTATATATGCTGTATATATGCTGTATATATGCTGTATATATGCTGTATATATATATACTGTATATGATATATATATACTGTATATGTTAATTTTAATAGTAAAATTTCAGATAAAATTCCTGGTTCAAATATATGGTTCACATTGTTTTCAATAATACCAATTTGTATACTAATCATTGCTATCTGGATATATCATAAACGGGATGGAAAAAAGCAAAATAATATCGATGATTGTGATAATGAAAGTCACATTAGTGATACAATAATTCAAATTAAAAATGTAAAATGTGATAAATGTAATAACAAAACTAATAGACATAAACGGCAAACTAAACTAAAATGTCTAAGACTTGCTATGAAAAAACATAAGAAAATAAAACTAAAATCAAAACCAAAATCAGTAAATGATAAAGGTACATTATTTATATGTATTATCAATATTTATATTAATTATTATATTTATTTTGTTTAGATATTATAAAGATAATTGATAATATTAATAATAATAAAAACGCCTATAGATACTGGTTCAATTTTGTGGATATTAAAACAATAGGCCAGGGTGGTTTTGGTAATGTTAAAAGCGTGTTGTGTCGTCAGGATAGACAATTGTATGCATTAAAAATTATAAAGTTTAAAGGTTTGCTATTTATTAAATAATTGATTGAATTTTATTAATTTAATGTTTGATTTAAAAAGAGTAGTCGACTATTTGACAGTTAGGTTATATGTTGGTCATCAGAGAGAGAGAGAGAGAGAGAGAGAGAGAGAGATTTTTTTTGTATTAATAGTTTATACTGTAAATAAAATAGTATAATAATCATTAACGTAGTAAAAGTATAGTACATATAGTCATTTATTAAAATTATTATTAACAGTAATTGAAATAATTTTGTTTTATGAATGTTTTTAAAGATAACTCTATGGATAAATGGTTAGACAAATGCAAACTGGAAAGCAATTATCTGTTATCATTAAAGTCGGAATTTGTTGTCAATTATATGGACAGTTGGCTTGAAGTCGACACATACTATATTCAAACTGAATTATGCGACTATACTTTGAGAGGTATAATGAATGCCAAACGGGAAGTGTTTGATCGACAAAACAAATCTAAACCAATGAATATCATTGAAATGTTTATATCAATTGAATTGTTGGTTGAAATGCTAGACTGTATTAATTATATACACCGACAGACACCCAGTATAATACATCGGGACATTAAACCGGAAAATTTTCTCATAAAATTGGTGGCAAATGGGGGACACTTTGTCAAGTTAGCCGATTTTGGTTCGGCTATTGATCACAGCAGCGACAGCTGTCATAGTTTGAATGTCGGCACCACTATGTATAGTGCACCAGAAATATTGGTTGGCCATTATAATACCAGTGCTGATATCTACAGTATGGCTATTATTGTTGATGAACTGTTTGACATTATGATTGTTAGCGAGTATGCAATTTAATCAATTGATGGCTTAAACTCTGAAAATGCTTATAAACTAATGACTATTATTTAAAAAATAGTATTAATCCTTAAACAACTGAAAAACTTTTTTTTAATTTATCACTTAATTTCAAACATTTTTACAAATAGTTTAATTCAAAAGTTTACATAAATTTTATTCATAAAATATGTTTTATTAAATAAATATTTGATTAAAATTTTTAGATTTGTTAGTAAATATTGTTATTTGCAGAAATATTATATTTATATTTCTAGAGTTTATATAATAGAAAATGTTTGTTTAAATTTAATTTAATTTTTATAAAATTCATCAATTATATTTTTGTTAATTTATTAACTTTTTTTTTAAATCTTTAAATTAGCTCTAAATGTGACGCAAGATACAGTGATAAACAATTTAGTAATAAATTTATTGAATTAAAACAATTATATGAACATATGGTACAATATGATCAATCAAAGCGACCCACTGTACGCCAAATATTGTCTAATCGTATAAATTGGACTATTGATTGCAATTTGGTTATTGAATATTACGATTACCAACAATTGTATGACAAGTTAGCGAAATTTCACAACAAATTTTTTATTAAATTTCTTAATCGTAAATTGCAAAATAATTTAGAAAATTATGGCAATAAATAGTTAAAAACAGGTATTTAACAGTTTTTTTTCTATTTCATAATATTGTAATATTTTTATTATTKATATATATAATATATTAAATAATAAATATATATTAAAAATACTATAAATTTTTAGTATTTCAAAAATACATCAAATAATAAATATACGATATTTTAAATTATTTATTTAGTGTATTAAAGATCTGGGCTAAAGCACCGGACGTATTAAGATATAGTAACGACAGGTTTTTGCCAATCAGTTAATTGCAGGACAACTTCATCGTCAGATTTTCCGCTATTATCATAAATCCAATACTGTTTTGATACTAATGACAACAATAAAACTATAATTACAAACATATCGGACATTTGGATAAAATAAATCATCAAATTTACTATTATTTAGAGCTATTGCTGCAAATAATGTTTGGTATATTTTATATGATAGTTTGCGGCAATTTTGTATTATTGTTATAACTTGCCAGTGAATATAGTCATTATTTTATTTTTAGATTTAAAATATAATCTCTAAAAAATTTCTAAAATAAAATTTTTTAAAATTATTACGAATTAAAACTTGATATATTTGATAAAAATATAATACAAATACAAAATAATAACAATTAAATTGTAAACAATATATATTTATATATAAATAATATGTATTAGTAATGTTATTATATATACTGTAAATTATGTTTTCCATATTAAATATATATAACAAATAAACTCAATATTAATGACAATTAAAGCAACAATAATGCCTATAATCATAGGTCCCAATGCTATCTTCATGTCATCCAATATCATGTAATATCTGTCTTCAACAGTGAAGTGATCGTTATTTTTAGCAAATTTGTTAATAACTTCTTCAAACATTTTATCCATTAATCCATTTTCACGGAATATATCTAATCTATAATTTAAATATTACAGTATATCTTTAATTTAGTAATATTTTATGTGATTTTAATTTAGTAATAATGTAAAATATTAATACTAAATACTGTGTGTACAATAAATTATAGTTATACTAATATTAAAGTAATACATACATAACTTTTAAATCATTTACAAATACTTGATTTGTTAAATCTTTTTGAACTAAAACTCCATAGCATTGTTGAAAATATAGTTCATTAGCCAAATGAGCGTTTAATTTATTAAATTTATATTTTAATGCATCAGCAAAATATTCATTACTTATTAAAACATATTTTTTGTCAGTGATTATCGAAGACAATAAATTTTTAATATTTTTGGCAAAAAATTCTGGATAATTAATATCAATAAAATGTTTATTATATTCATTTAAAGCTTTGTTCAATATTTTTCTTTCAATTTCTGTCCCTTTATTCTAAATTAATTTTTATAAAAAATATTTTTTAAAGTACAACAGTTATAATTTATATATTATACATACTAGTATACTATTAATTTCAATAGTTTGTAAAAATATTATTGTTTTCAAATATGATTTTTCATTCAAATCATATAACGAGTCAATTGTAGTAAATTTTGTTTGAATATTTGTTGATAGTATATCATTGCTAATAAAATTAATGGCAAAAAATTTGATTAAATATAATGATCCGAAAATAAATAAATAATACGACAATTTATTTTTAATTGAATAACCTAAAAAAATATAAATTATTATTATATGAAAAATATTTAAAATATTTATTTACCAAGTAAAAATATTGAATTACTAACAGACCATATATTTGAAAATATATTTTGCATTGATGATTTTGCTAAACTAAAATATAAAAATAATAAGTTTACAAATAATATTTAAATATTATATTATCAATAAACTTACAAATATATAGATTTATTAGATACAACTCTATATGAATAAATAAATGATTGAATCCATAAAAACACTAATGATAGTATACTGCTTACTAACATTAATATCCAAAACTATTTCAAAAAAAATGTTAATTACTATAAAATAATATATCAAATAATTTATTGAATTGCCTTAAAATCAAGAATCCTATAAAATCCCAACAAATCATTTGTTTGTTGGACGGGATATTTACCGCCAATTATAGCAATACTTCGCGATATATACGGTGAAAATGTTTCCGCAAATTCAAACATATCATAATTTAAATTAATTCTATCTAATGATATCATAATTATCTATAAATTTATTGTTAAAAAAATAACAACAATAAGTTTATTATTTTAACCATAATCAATATAATTATAGTGTTTACCTTATTTAGTAATAAGTTTACGATAGATGTTAAATTATTAACTTTGTTTGATAAATTATTGGTAATGTCGTAAAATATTATGCTAGATCATATATATATATATATTAAATTTAAAGTAAAATAAATAATTAAATATATATATATATCAGGGTTATTCAAGGTTTTGGATTTTAGGGGGGGGTAGGCTGAAAATCTTGAATGGGGGTCTAGGGGGTCAACAGAAAATTCCCATGTAAATTCCAAAAAGTTCCCATAAGTTGTCTTATAAATTCCCAGAAAAATAGATAAATTTTCCCAAAATATAAAAACAAAGCGACAATTTTTTCAATTTGGTCAAATAGTCTGGAGGTGGTAAAATCCCAAATTCTCGATCTTAGGGGGGGTATTGTGACCTTACACCCCTACCCCCTTACTTAACCTTGATATATATATATTTAAAAAACTTACCCATAATGCGATCGTCTAACTAATTCCCGTAAAATAAAATATCGTGTTGCGCATAATAACAATTTGTTTTCCAAATAAAGCTAACAATTACATTTTAAAAATTAATTAATAAAGATTTATTATTTACTTATTAATTATAGATATGATAATTAAAGTCTATTAATTTATTTAATATGTTATTATTTTAACTTACAATATTTGAWGTATATACAGTAATGTTGCCAATTGGATTTAATACTAAATCAAATGTATTTAAAGTATTTACATCAATCTTCATACATCCAAAATTAGCTTTAATGGACATAACTAAATAAATTATTATTAATTAAAAAAAACTAAATGATATAACTGGTTAATTATATTTAATAAATATACAGTAATTTATAAATAAAAAATACTGTAAAATAGTAAATTGTTTTTAATATTTTTACATAGTTCTTAATTAAATAATTTTTAGAATTTATTGATAAATTATATTTTGTTTATATTGTAAATTAAATTACAGAAAATGTTTTGAAAACAACTATTTATGTTGAAATTAATTTAAATAATATAAATATATATTTTATTGATAACATTTTTTTAATACTGTATTTTGTATGTTTAAGAATAATTTAATTTTACTACTGTATGTACTGAACAAATACAAACATTTATATAATATGTTGCTTAGAAACTCTACAAATATAATTAAATTATTTAAATAAACTTGTTTTACAAATATATTTAGTTTTTTAATGTACTAAATGTCTAACAAATTATTTTACATAAAACTTATCAAATGTTTTAAAAATGTATATTTAAAAAAATTTATTTTTTAGTATTAAATATTTATATAAATTATATCTAAAAATTATATTATTCAACTATAATTTTTTATGCTAATAAATACACTAAAAGCAATAAAATTGTTTTAAATTAATTTTTTAAAGGATAATTAACATAATATCAATATTATAATTTGAGATTAGAACAAAAAATTTACTTATAATAATATATTATTAATATTAAAATTAAAAATTAAATAAATTTGATAATAATTCTTAGCAATGAATAAATTGTAATAATTACTGCAAATTATTTTTTCCACATTAAATATATATGAGAAATAAATTCAAAATTAATGACAACTAAAGCAGCGATAATGCCTGTAATCATAGGTCCCAATGCTATCTTCATGTCATCCAATATCATGTAATCTCTGTCCCCAACAATCAATTGATCATTATTTTTAGCAAATTGTTTAAAAGCCTCTTCAGCCATTTTATAGATTAAACTATTTTCACGAAATATATCTAATCTATAAATAATTTCTTAAGTTTAGTAAAATTTATGTATTATGTAAAATGATACTGTAAACTATAAATACTATAATTTAAACTAAATATGTACATAAAATATAGTTATAATTTTAGAGTTATTATAATGGATACATACATAACTTTGAGATGTCTTACAAACTTTACATTTTTAAACTGTTTTTGAACTAAAATTCCATAACATTGTTGAAAATATAGTTCATTAGCCAAATGAGTGTCTAATTTGTTAAAATATTTCAATGCATTAGCAAAAAATTCATTGCTTATTAAAACATATTTTCTATCAGTTATTATCAAAGTTAAAACATTTTTTAATTGACTATAAAAAAATTCTGGATAATTAATATTAATAAAATGTTTTTTATGTCCACTTAAAGCTGTACTCAATATTTTTCGCTCAATATTTGTCCCTTTATTCTAAAAGTTAAAAAGTATTAAATAATTTATTTAATGTAACGACTTATATATCTTAATAATACTATTTAAAAACACTATATAAATATTATACTTACTATAATAGTGTTAATTTCAATACTTTGTAAAAGTATTATTGATTTCAAATCAGATCTTTCATCCAAATCATACAATGAGTCTATAGTAGTCAGAGTTGTTTGAATATTTGTCGACAGTATAACATTATTAATAATATTAATGGCAAAAAAGTTTATTAAATATAATGATCCAAAAATAAATAAATAATATGACAATTTATTTTTTATTGAATATCCTTATTAATATATTAAAAAAATCATTAGTATTATTAAAAATAGTGATAATTATTAATTACCAAGAAAAAATATTGAATTACTAACTGGCCATATGTTTGATAATATATTTTGTACTAAAGATTTTGTTAAACTAAAATACAGCTTAAAATTAAAATTGTTTATTTATAAATGTTTATTATTAATAAACTTACAAATATATAGATTTATTAAATACAACTCTAGATGAATAAACAATTGAAATAAACCATAAAAAGAGTAATGATATTATATTGCTTAATAACATTAACAACCAAAACTGTTTAAAAAAAACATAAATTATCATTAAATTTATAAATAATTTTAAAATTAATAAAAATTTAATTAATTAATTATTATAAGTAATGCCTTTAAGTCTAGAATCCTATAAAATCCCAACAAATCATTAGTTTGTGTGACGGGATATTTGCCACCAGTTATGGCAATACTTCGCGATATATATGTTGAGATAGTTTCCGCAAATTCAAACATATCATTGTTTAAACTAACTCTCTCTAATGATAACATTACTGTCTATAAATTATTTTGTTAAAAATATAATTTGTATTAAAAAATATAACAACAATAAATTTATTATTTTCAACGCAATCAATATATAATATTTATAAAGTTTACTTTGTTTAGTACTAAGTTTACGCTTGATGTTAAATTATCAACTTTGCTTGATGATAAATTATTGTTGATATATTTAAATATTATGCTATTATTTAAAAAATAACTTATTAATCTTTATATAAAATAATAATTAAAAAATTTGTTTTTTAAACTTACCCGTATTGCGATCGTCTAACTAATTCCCGTAAAATAAAATAGCTTATTGAACATAACAACATTGATTTTTCACCTTGAATCTAGCAATTAAATAAATGATTTTTGTGTATTATCATATAAATTTACATGTTTTTATAAATTATAATAATATGTGTTATAACTAATATATGTTAGACTATTAGCTCACAGTATCAACAGTAAAAATAGTAATGTTGCCAATTGGGGTAAATAAAAAATCAAATGTATTTAAACCATATTTATCAATATTAATACATCCAAAATTAGCACTTTTCTTATAACTGGTCATAGCTAACAAAAATATTTTAATATACAGTAAATAATCTAGATATAAATTTAATTATAATAGATATCTCTACTAAATAAATACAAAATAATCTAAAATGTTCAAATATTATTTAATTATATAATTTTTTCAAAATACCTCTAAATTATATATTATGTTTTAAACTATAAAATAAGCACAAAAAAGTGTTTTGAATAATGAAAACAATTTTTGTTGAAATTAATTTGAATAATGTTTATATAAATATATTTTAGTCACAACATTGTTAATACTGTATTTTGGTATAGATTTGATTTATAAATATAATAAATTCAATTTTATTAAGTACAGTATAAATGCAAATATTTATACAAATATATTGTTTATAAACTCTACAATATTAATAATAAAAAATATGTTTATTGAAATAGTTTATTTACATACAATTTATACTAATTAAAAAGAGTATTACAAAATAGTAGAAATATTGAGTTAAATAAATAGTTAATATTTTGCAATAATAAGTTTGCTAAATTAAAATTTTAAATTAAAAGTAATGTTAAAATTTTGTAATATTAATAAACTTATAAATATAAATATTTACTAGATACATCTCTAGATAAATAAATAATTGAAATTAACCATGAATGTAATATACAAATTGTACAATTTAATAACATTAAAAACCAAATATATTAAAAAATAATATTAATTAATATTTTTTTATTAAATATTTAATAAAATAATAAATTAAATTACATTAATGTCTAGAATCTTATAAAATTCTAATAAATCATTGGTTTGTGTGACAGATAGAGATGAGCAAATAGAAAGTTTCTAATAAATTCCCAGAGAAAGTTTCTAGATCTGCCTGTAATGCCAGTGTCTAACTATTGATTCACTATAATAATTCAATTAAAATAAAATATCTTGTTGAACTAACCATATAAATGTATCTTGGTATTATTTATTTATTTTTATTTTTAACTTATTGTATCAAAAGTATAGATAGTAATGTCGCCAATTGGGATAAATACAAATTTAAATTTATTTTTAATAATTGTAATATTTAGTAATATATTAATATATATAATAAATAAGAAATTGTTTATTAAATATTAATATTAAGTTTTTTAAATAAATATGTTATAAGATATAGTGATATATAATATTAGTGTATATTATTATTATTAGTAATATACAATGTTATTAAGTATAAATATTATTGCATTATTTATAAGTAATGTATCTTTAAAAAATATTTTATAATAAAATAATTGATAAAAAATTAATGTTCTCAAAATTATTTATTTAGAATAATTTAAATAAATTTATATTAGTAAAATAATAAAATAATTTGAAATATTAAATTGAAAATAACTTAAATATTATTTCTACATAAAAGACTACAATAACAGCGGTAATGCCTATCAAATAGGGTCCCAATGCTATCTTCATCTCATCGACTATCATATAATCCCTGTCCACTGTAAATGTTGTCTGTATTTCATTATTATTATTTGAAACAATTTGATTGACCCCTTCCTCAGTCATTGAATCTGCTAAATGATTTTCTCTAAATATTTGTGATCTAATATAAGTAAAAATTAATATAATAATAATAATAATAATTAAATCTATATCAATAAATTAAATAAATAAGTTTTTATAAAAAATATCTTTATAAATGCATACATTATTTTGAAATGTTTGGCAATCATTGAATGTCTGTATTGTTTATGAACTATCAGTCCATAGCATTGCTGATAATACATGTCTTTAGCCAAATGAACGTTCAATTTATTAAACATTTTTTTGATTATATTAACAGTATATTCACTGGCAATCATAACATGTGTCATATGTTTGCCAATCAAATTCATTACATTGTAATAATCATTAATATAAAACTCTGCATCATTAACATCAATAAAATGTATAAATTTATTATTATTATTATTATTAAGTGCTTTATAAAATATTTTCCGTTCAATATCTGTGGACTTTATCTAAAAATTTCAATAATTTTGTTTTTTGTGTATTAATATATTATTAATTAGTTAAAATTAAAGTTAACAAAAAAAAGTTATACCATAATAGCATTAATTTCCTCACTGTGTAAATAAAGTATTGTTTTTAAATCAGATCTCATATCTAAATCACTTAACGAATCTATCGTTTTATATGTTGTCCTAATAGTTGTCGACAATATTTTATTGTTGATAACTATAACAACAATCAATTTGGCAAAAAACATGACACCAAATATCGACCAATTGTCAATTGACTTATACTTATTAGGAATTCCTATATTTAGAAAAAATACGATAAAAGTATAATTCTATAATTATTTGATTTTATAAATATATTAAAAATTACCTAGAAAAAAAATTGAATTACAAACAAGCCATAAATTTGTAATTAATTTTGTAAAATTAAAATTGTAATTATGATCAATGAATTTATAAGATATCAGAATAGTGCACAATATTATGCTTAATATCATTAATAGCCAAATCTATTTTAAAAATTTATTATAATTTAAAATCTCATTATTATTATTATTTTGTAATTGATTTTTATATAATTGTTTATAAACAAACATTTTTGTCGAGAATACTATAAAATCCAAATAAATTGTTGTTTTGTGTGACGGGATATATGCCACCAATGATTGAAATACTGCAAGTAATATACGGTATTAATATGTCGGCAAAGTTTAATATTTCATTATTGATATTAAGTCTTTCCATTGATATATCTATTGCCTATAGATTTTTGAGAAAACATATACAATATATATAATATAATTTATAAAATTTTACACCAAGATATATATTTCTAAATACATAAAATTTTATCTTACATTGTGATAGATTAGACTTAATCCTGGAGTAATTGGATAATTGTAATTATCAATTAGTTTTGTTGATTTGTTATTATCATATAAAAATATTAAACTGGTAATAAATAAATAATAAAATTACTTTTAATTTGATAAATATAAATATAAATTCATACTCAACCCATATTTAGTACGTTTGACAACTTCTCTTAGTGCCAGATAAGATGTTGAACACAATAGTTTAGTGTCAAATAAATTAACCTAGAACAAATTGTCAATTAAATAATAATAATTAATAACTTTATTTGTTTAAAATAAATTTAATAATTAAACATTTTTACTAACAATAGCTTCTGGATATACTGTTATATTGCCGATTATGTCAAATGTGAAATCAAATTGAAATGGTCTATTATCATTATCATCATAAATTTGTGTACATGATAGTTTAGCTTTATTTAAATTCATTATTTTTTGACGACTAAAACTAAATACATTAAAAACATAAGAAAATTTTAATTTCATTTAGTATTATATTACAATTTATGTGATTAGTTTTTATCAATTGTTAAAATTTTTTATAAATTACTTCTATACCTTGCTCATCAAAACTTAATAATATATTTGAAATGCTTAATATTTAAACAATAAACACAATATTATTTCATCAGCAAATGGTAGTAATTTGAGATATCTCTCATAACCACGAATACCAGTTGTTATATTATATAAATACAATATAAGTATTAGAAATAAATAAATATATATATATTACTAATTAAATATCTAAAATAAAAAATATTTCTTTATAACACAATATTAATAAATAAAATTATTTGTTTTCTATGTTATTTATAATATTTTTAATTTATTAATATTAAACTGTATATTTTTATGATAAATTTTACAGCATAAATTTTTCATTATTTTATGTTTTAATTATATGACAGAAAATTATAAAAAATAGTATAGCATTTTTTTATTGTTTTATAATACATAAATATTTAATTTTGTCAATAATATTTATTTAGATTTTTTTTATTATTAATGAATTAGATCCTATTATTTTAGTTTTGAAATTGATGTCATTATATATTATAACATTAATAATATTAGTAAGTTACAATAATAAAATATTATTTACTTACCTATATATTTATTATAGCACAAATATTATTTATTTTAGTGCTTGTTTTTTAATAGTATAAATATCATATATTACTAAATAATTAATCCTAAACTGTATAATTATAAATATATTATATATTTTATAACTTTGTTTTTTATTTGAATATATTTTTTATATAATATATAATATGTAGATTAGTTTAACATAAGAAAAATTGCTAACACTATAAAAAAAATCTATTTAATTTATACATATATTTTTAATATTATTATTATTGCAACATAACATACGCTTTGCCGGTATATGTATTATACTAGCGTTGCGCCGAAATATATGAATAATATTAAACTGTTAGTTTTATTTTTTTTATTAAATAGAAGCATAAAAATCAATTATTTTAATTTACATTTATTTAAAAATATATATTATTAAAATTTATTGTACAATATATAAATTATTTTCAACCTTAATAATATAATTCACTATTATATAATAATATAATAAATAAATTACATTAATATATAAATATTCATAAACATAGTAGTAATAAATATTCATAAACTAATTTATAACAATTTAATATTATTAATTTTAAATGAAAAAAGATTATTTTCTTAATTAAAACTAATTAAATCTCTTATAAAGTATGACATAAGTAATATCATATACTGATACATAATTTTTTATTAAAATAATAATTCACATTAATTAAAGTAATATTATTATTATTTATATTATACAATATAAATTTTATTTTTAAAAGTTTATTTAAAAAGTTTATACACAATATTTTAATTGAAATATTCAAATAAACTTTGAAAAAGTTTTGTTTACAGGATTGTATAAATGTGTCGGTCTGTCTGTCTTTTTTTTGTAGAATTGTTAATAAATACTTTACAGAAAATCAAAAAAAATTATAAAATACTATTTTGAATAAATAATATATAATTTCTACATAAAAGCTTATAATAGCAGCGATGATCCCTATAATCATAGGTCCCAATGCTATCTTTATTTCATCCAATATCAGAACATTTTGTTTTGTTAAAACATCTTTTTTATCAACAGTTTTACTATAAATATTATTTTTATTAATAATTTGTTTGTATGCCTCACCAATCATTTTATTTTTTAAGCCACTGTGCAATTGTATCTGTACAATCGATTGCATTTATAAATGTATTTACAAATGATATCATAGTTTTTGGTTCAATAAATTGTTTGTTGTATGCATTGACTGATCTGTCAAATAATTTCCGTTCAATATCTGTACCCTTATTCTAAAATATTGAATTTATATTTAATTATTTTAATATAAATTAGGTTTAATAAAATTTAATTAAAAAATTAATGATTTAATTTATATACAATTATTGCGTCAATTTCTTGTTGTTTCAATAGTATAATTGCTATCATTTCGTGATTATTATTTAAGTCATTCAACGAGCCTATTGTCGTATAAGTTGTCTTTATAGTTGTCGACAGTATATCATTGTTAATAAAATTTACAATAAATAGTTTAACTAAATATAGTGATCCCATAATAAAACACAATTTCATTGATATGTTATTGTTATTGAAACCTAAATGTTATTTTTTTAAATTAATAATTTATTTTAATAATTAATATTAACAAAATTGATAGATTTTAAATTTTAAAATTTTACCTAATAATAGTAAAGAGCTACAAATTGACCATAAATTTATGATAATTATGTCGACATATTTACTAAATCTAATTTTTAAAAATATATATATCTAATGTGTTACTTTAATATAGCATTTGTTGAATAACTTACAAAAATATTTTTTTATTAATAAATCTATTGCTATATTCAGTGATATTAGTTTTACTGTTAATAAATATTGAGCATATTATGACACTAAATATCATAAGTAACCAAATCTATAGAAATAAACTAATATTACTATTTGTTATTTAAATAAAAGTAGTAAACAATATATAATTATTATTATTATACAATACTTTATAATTTAAAATTTTATAAAATGCTATTAAATCATTGGTTTGTGAGACCGGATATTTTCCGCTAATAATGGCAATACTACGAGATATATATGGTGTTAATAAATCGGCAAATTTCATAATATTTTCATTTAAATTGATAAAATTCATTGATATGTTAACAATCTATATTATTAATTAAAATTAAAATACAGCATTAAATGTAAATTTATTAGTGTATTAATATTACCTTATCATAAATTAACTTTAGCCCGGGTGATACTTTATATGGATAATTATTAATTGCTCCAGTTACATTAGTATCGTAATTAAATTTTATACTATATTTTAAGTCAAATAAAATTTTTAAATTTAATTTTTAAATATAAATATATATTATACCCATATTTTGTACGTTTGACAAACTCTCTTAATGTCAAGTAAGGTAGTGAACATAAAATATGTTTTTCATTTAAATGTACCTGTTACAATAATATAAAAATACAATAATTTAAATTTATTACAAAATAATAAGTATATTAATACATACGACAGTGCTTGTATGGACTGTAATATTATCAATTATATCAAATGTAAAATCAAATTTATTTGGTTTATTATCACTGTTCAATAATATACATTCAAAATTAGCTTTATTTTTAAAACTCATAATTAAATTAATACAAATACTATTATTATAACAACATTTTAAAAATACATTATTCTAACTATTAAATAACAATTTAACAATTTTTGAAAAAATTATTATTTGTACAATTATATTATTTCACATTTGATTTTACGGCTCATACTGTACTAAAATATTTACATATTTGATAATAATAATAGAATTACAAATTAATTTACATATTTTTCTTTACTATTTTTTTATTAATTAATATTTTCAATAAATACTATATTTATACAGTACATGTTGGCAAAATTAGTTTAGATATATATTTTTTTATTAAATAAACTTAGCTAGAAAATATATTTTAAATAACTAACATACAATACTGTATATACAATGTTTTATAAAATAGAGAATTTATTATATTTAATATGGTAATTTCATAATTGAAAAAATTAAATAATAAAAATTTTATAATATTTTAGCCTTATAATATATTATAACAATAATTGTATTATAAAATAAAATAATTTTAAGTGCATTTAATGGTTTATTGCACCCAAAAAAATTGATATAATAAAACAAGGTCATTTTATACGACTAGACATATAACTTATGATATTATAAAAAAAGATACTTAAAATAGTATATATGTATTAATAGCTTGAAATATAAATTACTAAAAAATAGTCATCTAGAAACTTTTATTATTAAGATAATTTATTTAATCAACTACTTTTCTTATTATAATGATTTATAGAAAAATAATGACAATATTTGAAAATTATATATAAAATAATATTTTATTATTTTATATTTTTTCTATACTAAATAAAATTAAAATAGTTTAATAAATAGTTTATAAATTTATTAATTTAATTATAGTATACTTATAGTTATATATATAACTTAAAAAAGTTATTATCAATAAGTTATTATAATAATCTTCTTTAATTGAATGTCTAACATATATAACATAATATATTTTATTAATATTATTGAACTCAAAATGTTATTTTATAATTAGTCTATTTTTTTAATTTCTACAATTGTTGATTAAAGTGTAAACTGTATTTAAGTTTATAAAGTCGATTACTGAACTAAAATAATTTTATAATAAAAACAATGATAGTTATCGTCAATAAGCTATAAACTGGTCCCCAAACCATACGCATTGCGTTTAAAGTAAACACATCTATTGACTGCTTTTTATCAAAATAGTGACCCTTTTTAACCCACAATGAATTGCCAAACAATAGGACCGCTTCTCGCCATTTGTCCCAAAGTCCGGTCTCACCGCACACTCGCATACTTTTGGTGTAAATAAATAGTTAATATACCGTATAATTTCAGTGCAATTATTGTTAATATATTATACAAATATACTGTATATGTATTACATGAGTTTTAATTGTGTTGCAATAGTTTTATTAAAGTCCTTATGTATAATCCAACCAAAAGGTCTATAAAAATACTGTTCCCTCGATAGGTGTAATTTAATCTCATTAAACGGATCCTGTTTTATAAAGAAAAACATGTTGTCGAGTGAAGCTATCATTACATGACTGTGTCGGTCGATCACCCACTCCATGATTTGGTTGTATTTATGAAACAATTGGGTATAAGTTATGTCTAGAAAAGTGTGTTCACTGTTTGACAGTGCCTTCTCTATTGTTTGTCTTTCAATAGATGTGGCAAATCTCTAAACCAATTATAACAATTAAACAACAAAAATTTATCATGATCAATTTAATTATAAAAAAGTTATTTTATAAAGTTGTATATTTTAATCTAAACAAAATTTATTACAAGTGTATACTCCAGTTCCGATTTGGCCATAAATATTGTCGGTTTTATATCGGAACGCGACTCCAGTTCCTCAAACGTGTCGATAGTTTTGTATGGATTTTGTATGATATTTGACAGTATCTCTTGACTGATAAATGTGTGCACAAAAAACTTGCTAATTATTAATAGACTAATAATATAGACATAATGTGTTGTATGAAGTTTTAAATTGATGATTATGGCTGTAGTTTAATAATATAATAAATAATTTAAACATTTTAATAATTTTATACTATTTTATATACAGTACTTAAAGACACATACGATAACCTATAAATGCATTTATAGTTAGCCACAGTTCATCAAATAAATTAATTTTTTCATATTGATAGCTATAATAATTCAATAATTAATTTAATGTTAGTCCTGGAAAAATGTACTAAAATCTAATTAATAAGATATATAAAAGTTTCTATAATTAAAACTAATCACAACGAAAATAACAGCTAATATACTGTATTATAAGATATTGTAAAATAAGATATATATATATATATATATATATATATATATAGTATAAGAATTATTATTAATATTACAATAAATTTAATATGGCTTTTGGTTTCCAGTTTTTAAATGTTTGTAAAAAATAATCAATTATTATGCATCCAAAACAACAACAATATAATATGAAAATTAAAATCCATGTCTGCAAAATAAAAAAAATTGTTAAATAAAAATTTATTAATAATTTTGAAAATGTTACTTGCATATTTATCTAATATACGCAAAAATCCAAAATACTCGTTATTATCAGTATTGGGATAATATGTGCCTAATATGGCAAACGATGGCGAAGTAAAGGGTACTATAATTTCCGAAAAATTAAGGAAATTTTCGTCCAAATCTTGCAAAAATAATGCCACATCTACTCTCTTTAATAATAAAATTAAAAACTTTTATTTTGCATTATTACAAGTATTTATTAAAATGTTAGATACAAACTTTTGTGTAAACACTTTTAGCAAATGGATCCAGGGTGTAATTTAGATCCTCCAAATATAGTGTATCATTTGGATTAATATGTACCGGAATAACACTGTTAGCATTAAATAATTAATTTAATTTAAATTACATAATTTATATTAATATTTTGAAAATATTGTAAAATATTACCCATAATGTGTTCGTCTAAATAGCTCTTTTAAGTAAAAATAATATGGAGAATATAATAGTTTATCATTGCTAGTAGTCAACTAGTATTATAGTTTAATAAATAAATATTAGTATTATTTAAAATATTTTAAAATATAAAACATTATATTAAATTAAAATACCATTTGTATCCATGTTGTTGTAATATTGCCTTTAATATCAATATCCAAATCAAATGTATAGACAGTATCAGTATAACCAATATCAATATCTACTTTTAAATTTGCTTTATCTGGTATTTCCATTTAAAAATATATTTATTATTATTAATATAAAATGTTAATAAATAAATATCAAAAATAATACAAAAACTAATAAATATATATATATAGCATATATATAATCATCTTACGCAAATTGGGTGTTTTGAAAATATACATAAATAATTAAATTTATTTTATTTATATAATAAACAATATTTTTATAATAATCTATACTAAAAATAGAAAATTTATAAAATACAAGTTTGTAATTATACTAAATTCATTTTTATATTTACCAATAAAATACAATTAATAATTTTATTTTTATTAATAACATTTAATATTAATAATAAAACATTATGATATTATATAAAGTATAATAATTTTGAATTTAATTAAGTTCATTGTATATTAATTAAATATATCTTTAAGTTAAAAACTTTGTATTATTTTCTAATTTTTTTTAATTAATAAAGTCATCATTAGTGTATAAAACATGTTTAATCGAATAAATAAATTAAAATAAAAAGAATCCATTGATATTAATACACAAAAAAATTAATTAAATATTTTACATTTTTTGAAATATAATAAAATACTATTACATAAAATTGTAAATATAAATAACAATAAAATATAAATAATATGGTTTTTATTACTATACATATTACTATAATACTGACAATTGAACTTTTTTTCTGTTTCTCTCAATTTTAAACAAAATATAGTTTAACTTATAGTTTAACCATTAATTTAATCAATTTTATAAAAATTATCATCTATTGGGAGGGTTAAATGGGTTATATAAGGACTTAAAATTTAGCTTTAAGTTATAATAATTTTTAAAAGTATAGATTTATGTTAGTCAGTGTTGCGCAATAATAGGGTCGCCTCACATTGACGCAAAAGACATCGGGTTCGAATCCTAGCCAATACAACACAAATAGTATTTATTATTTTTTAGTTTATTTTTTATTAATATTACTAAAATATAATTATTTTTTTTATAAAATAAATATAATTTTATAATAATTAATAAAATATCTATGAATATAACAGAATATCTATTAAAATATACCAAAATATCAAATTAAATATATTATGACTTTTAATTCCAAAAAACTTTTTAAAAACAGTTATGTAAATATATATTTTTATAACAAAACTTATTTTATTTGTTTAGATTTTAAAAGATATATAATTGTTTTCAAATTATATAATAATTTGTTATGAAAAGTATCAATATTTATATTAAAAACAAGTGTTTAAATATTCACAACAATTATCATCTCATTTCTCAACTCTGTCTGAAAGTCAAAGAATGATATGAATACATCATTGAATGACAAAACAATTGTCATTACAGAAGACAATATAATGCAATCATTTAATGTTTATAATGTTTTGGGTACTTTAAATAAATTAATTAAAGATAATTATGTTAATAACAATAGTGATATAAATAAATACGAAATTAATTATGTAAATAATTTATTTAAATTAATCAATAATTTTGTTGATAATATTTATGACACTATGAAAGATGGACAACTAATGGACATTGAAAGTAATGAGTCTTAAAACGAAACTAATGAAAACAAGAATCTCATTATGAAATCTCACCACAAAAGGTAAATATAAATATCAATCCTCCGTATGAATACATTGGCATAAATTTTTTGATTGTCTAGAATTAAAGATGTTTTGAAAGAACTCAAGAAATAGTAAACTATTGCAATGAACACAAAAATCATTCGAGAAAAACAATTATGAAAAAGCTTTTATTGAAAAATATTGAAAATTTAAGTCGAATTAAGAAGTATGTGGCAAACAATGGCAACTATAAGCAAAAATGGCAACAAATTGAAAATTGTGTTAAAAAATATAGAAATGCCAAGGATAAATTTCACACGTTCATTCACTTGATTTGATAAGATGGGCATTGGATTTTGCTCATAAAGACAATTTAAAATTAAAGCTAGTTCATCATGGATGATAAATTTTAAATTTAGAAATAGAATTGTTTTACGAAAAGCAGTTAAAATTGTTAATTATCGCCAAGTCGTTAATCAAGATATAAGTTGATTGTCTATAAATCAATTTTAAATTGAATTTAATGCTTAAATAAATGGTTTCATTGTGTTCTAGTGGTTAGGAATAATAATTGTTTTTAAATTACAGTGAGATCTGCAACACTGACCAAACGGGAGTAAATTATGAAATGCATTCAATGAGAACTTTAACTAATAAATGAGAGACAACTACATCTCTTTCTGTCAAAATCTTATTTAATTGAACACATTCACACACTTTTATGCCAATTATTAAAAATGAATGAACTTTTTTCCTAAAATATTAATTTGCTTTAAAGAGTCAAATGGTGTTTTGTGTCTAATAGTCAAAAAGTCATTAATTAGTTTCTCAAACATTATCATCACTTGTAGTCATTCAGGAAAACTAACTAAATTTCATATTAAGTTGTTATAAGTAGTTATATCATAACAAGAAGAACACATTAATATTAATTAGTGTTAATTATAACAACATTGACTAAAATATGATAAATTGAACGTTTATTTAGATAATATAATTGTTAGTTTAAAATATTCAAAAAATATATCATTTTTGTTAATTACTATTAAATACATTATTAATTTATTTATATTATACATTGAAATAAATAATATTTTATAATTAAACAAATTATTATATTTAATGCTTGTTTGAAGTCTTTTCTTATTTTTAAATATCACTTTTATATTACAGTAATTATAACTATTATTGTCGACATAATTATTAGTTAAACTCAATTTATATATCGTTTGACAAACAATTCACTTAATAATGTAATGATTGTCAAAGTAATGCCTATATAATAGGGACCGAAAGCTATTTTTAGTCTTTCAAATGACACACTTTCATCTGATTGTTGTTGTGTTTCACTAATCAATGATTTATCCACATATATATCATACGATGCAATTGCGGCCGACTCTACAAATTTGATAATATGTCCGCATTCAGTGAATATATTTACACTGTTAAACATTAATAAAAATCATTATAATTATAGTTAATTATTGTAATTAAAAATATATTAATACTAACATATCATTAAAGCTATCGACGAGCACTTTGTCGGCGTCTCGATGTATAACAAATCCAAACGGTTGAGAAAAATACATTTCACGCGAACCGTGAATAGTGTTTCTGGAAGTATCGGTTTGCTTAAGAAACAGATCGACATTGACTTCAGATGTCAACAACACATGTGTCCGTTTGTCACGGATTTCGGACATCCATTCATTAAAGACATCCAATAAATCAGTCCACGAATAGTCTATATAATTGACTGAATCTTTTGAGTTCAACGCTCTATCAATGACTTGTCTCTCTAATTGTGAGCCCCTTTGCTGTCAAAATGATAAAACAATTTAATTTATATACATTTCTAAATAATTTATTAACAAATAATTGTTTACTTTTATAGTTTGCATATCAAATGTCGACATAAAAATTTTTGGTTTCAAATCAAATGCTTTTTCAAGATCTTCAAGACTGTCAATAACTTTGAATGGGTTTTGAATAGTTATCGACAAAATTAATTGATTAAAATGTGTTTGAATTACCACTTTGACTATCAATAGCATAGAAATTATAACAAAATAACGTTTTGTTTGTAGTTTTATTTTAAGTGCTATAATTTTAATATAATATATACATATATTTATTTAGTATACAATTTTTAAAAATATATTGTAATCCTTACTTTGCATTAATTCTGCATTTAATGTAATCCACATTTGATCTCTTAATGTATAAATAATATGATAGGTTGAGTAAAAACTAAAATATTTATGAATAACAATAATTATTAATACTAATTGCATTTTATTAAGTAATTGTATTATATGTTTATATATATGCCTTATTTTAGATATTTTTATAACTTCAATCCAAAGTATCAATGATGAAATAATAAACAAAAATATAAGTGATAACCAAATCTGTTTAATTTTTTTCATATAAAAATTAATTAGAAATATACTATCTTTTTAATACATTAATGAATACATACATATATATCAAATATTTTAAATATACTAAAATGTGGTGATGAATCTCTATTGGGATAAAATGCACCCAAAATACGCAAACCTGGCATTAATTTTCCTCCCATTATGTGACCAAATGTCGAAATCAATTCATTTGTGTGAACATATGTTGGACATAATATAGCTTTCTTGTGATTATAATTGAAGCAAATATGATGCAAAAAAATATAAATTAGTTTATAATAAATAACATTTAATTTATATTATATGTTATAAACACACTTTTCTATTAACATAGTCCATGGTTTGATCGTAAACATTGTTTTCCGATATATTAAAATATTTATCGCTTTGAATCATCATTACTGAGATCACACTATGAAAATATTATAAATGTATTTTCAAAAAAAAATTATATTTAAAACTATATTTAAATCCTACCCATAATGTGTACGTCTAATCAACTCTTTGACCAAAAACAATGATAAAGAGCATAACAATCGTAGCGAAACTCCTTCTTTCTAATTATTTTAAAAATATTAATTTTAAATTATAAATAAATCAAACAATTAATATAATATACATATAATAATTTAATTTTAAATATATTTATAAAATATATTTACATTTTCTTCCCAAACAATAGAAAAGTTTCCTTTCGGTTTAAAATCATATCCATAATAATGTGTAAATGGTTCATGGACAATTTTTGAATCACAATCAAAATTTGTGGTCCTTTTTATTAGCATATCCATAATGATTAATATATTTAATGAATTTGTAAAATCAAAATTGAATCTATAGCAATATTCTAGGTAACTTTACTAATATCAACTTTTCTATATTGTATTAATTATAGACTTTGTATAGACTTTAATTTTATGTTAAATTAAAAATTTATTTGGCTTATTATCAATATTCAATAATACACATTCAAAATTATTTAACATAATTAATTAAATATTAAATTAATAAAATAGTTAACATATAGCATAATTAAATAATTAATAAAAATACTTATTATAACAACATTTAAGACATTACTTTTGATCTATGTTTAGCATTTTTTTAATAAATAAATTTAATATTGGTATTAGAGATGGGCAAATAGAAAGTTTCTAATTAATTTCATTGAGAAAGTTTTTAAAAAATTTCTCAGGCATAAATTTCTATAGAAATTTAACTTTATTGTTATACTATGGGATCCCCATATAAATAGCTATTGTAATACTATTAATATATTAATGAAATATAATACTGTACATATTGTACATAGTATACTTGTAATATACACTATTATACAAATGGGACATCTATATACATAATTATAATTATTTGATAATAATCAATTTTGTAATATTTTATTCATCTTTTTATTATATCATAGTTTAATATGATTAAATAAATTAATTTTTTACTTTAATTAGTAATTAAGATAATAATAATATTTAATTAAATTTATTACTTGTAAAATAATGTTACAAGATAACAAATATAAAGAGAACAAAATTAACTATGGGATCGCATAAATAGAAATTTCTCTATTATTTTATAAATTTTTATTTTTATGCCAACACTAATTAGTATTCATTTAGTTTATTGTATTAATATAAACTAAAATATTGATTTATTTCATATCATTATAACATTGCAAATAAATTATTATACTTTAATATTCTATTATTAATTAATAAAACATTTACATTATTATAATTAAATATTATATTTGTAATATAAATACGTAGAAAAATATTATATTAATTAATTGTTTTATATATTCTTTTTAAATATATTATATATTAATAATAATAATAATAATAATAATAATCAGACATTATATTAAAATTAAAATGTATTTATTATAAAATTTAATATAACATTATAATTGCAAAATTAAACTAATAAATAAAAATAAAATATGATATAATGTAAAACATAAAATAAAGCATTTTGAAAATATTTTTTTTTAAATTGTAAATGGTTAGATTACAAGGTCATATTATACGGGTAGTCATATAAAGTAAATTAAATAAAGTATTATCTAAAATACAATATAAATTATGTAATAATGTTTTAATAAATTTGTAATGTTGTAATAAATTATGTTTACTATAATTTTCCATCTATAATAATAATAATAATAATTTCTATTTAAAGTAAAGTATTATTAGTATGAATATTTTATTTAAATGTCAAAAATCAAATACATTAATTATTAGATTTTAATATATTTACAGTAATAGAAATGCAAATTAAAACGTTATAGTTATTAAATTATTCACTACAACAATAAATTGTTATTTAGTATAAGCAATCTTCATTTAACATCAATAAATTTAAATAAATATAAACTATATATATATATATATATATATATATATATATATATTATAAATATAGTATATACAATTTATATTAGCGAATTTTTATGAATAATTTATTAGATAGCTTTTTTAAAAATATAATTTCAATAGCTATCATACCTAATGATACACATAAACCAATATAAAAGGGACCCAATGCTAGTCTCATGTGATCAAAATCCATGACATTATTATCGATTGGATTATAAATAATAATTTGATAATTATTTTTGCCATATATTTCATACGATCTTTTAGCAGCCGTTTCCATGAATTTATCTCTCAATCCATATTCATAATATGCATGTAAACTAAAAATATAAATTATTATTATTATTACACTTTTTATTTTAATAAATAAATTATTTTTCATACATGTTTGCTAAATGTTTTGCCAAAAATTTGTTAGCATTTTTATGAACAACAAAACCATAGGATTTATCAAAATATTTCTGTCGTGAGACGTGAATAGTTTCTCTAAAATTATCGGTCAGACTATTAAACCAATTAATATTATTATCAGTTGATATCAATACATGACTTTGTTTTACTCTAATTTCATCCATTAATTGATTATAAATTTTTAATACTTGTGTGTGTGTATAATCAATATAACTTTCATTTATTAATTTTGGTATTAATGCCTTTTTTAAAATTTTATTTTCTAATGGTTTAGCTTGGTCCTTATAAATAACAAAATAAAATTAATAAAATTAATAAAATTATAATATAATATAGATTTTATACCAGTATTTCATTTAAATCACTTCTCGACATAAATATTTTCGGTTGTATTGCGGGTCTAATATCTAGATCTTCCAGTGAATCGATTATCAAATTTGGATTTTGTATGGTTTGCGATAAAATTAATTCTTTAAAATGTGTTATATTGAAAAAGTTTGCCAATAATAGCAAAACAATTATAAATAAAAAACGTAAATGTTGATAAAATAATTTTATGCCTTTGAAAAAAATTTAATTTAATAGTTTATGCTTTATATTATAGTATTTTTTTAATAATACCTTCCATAAAATAGACATTGGCTACTGTCCAAAAAATATTATGTGCAATTGTTATAATTAAATATTTTAGATTAGGCCTATAGTAAAAATATTAAGTTTTGATTAAGTAAATTTTACAAAAAAAATATCAATTACAGATCAATTACATATATATGTATTTTAAAATATTTTTACTTTTTAAAGATTTTCTTTATAAAGAAAATATTTGTTTTATAATTAATTAAGTTTTTAATAAATATATCGCAAGTTAAATATGTTGAACACAACAAATATGTCAAAATCATGTATAACCATATCTGTAATAAATATTACACACAAAAGTAAATTACAGTTCAATACAGTGTATCAATCTATTAATTTAAATGATTAACTTGTTTATCAAATATTTTGAATACACCAAAATGATTAACATTTTGTCTATTAGGATATGAACCACCCATTATGGCAATAGATGGTTCAATACGTGGCATAATTATATCAGCAAACTCTAGTATTTTATCATTTATTTGATGAACTTTTATGGAAAAGTCAACATCCTAAATTTTAATTAATTATTTTTTTTTAAATTATAAAATTATAAATAAAATATATATTTTACAGTTACCTTAGCATAGAGATACTCTAGATATGGATCGAGTTGTTTAAATGTATTGCGATTAACATCTACTTCAACAGCAATAGCACTAACAAATAATATTTGTTTTTTTAGCAAAAAAAAATCAATTTACAAAACAATGATTTAAATATTTTTTTTCAAAAAAGTTAAAAAACAATACCCGTATTTTGTACGTCTAACCAATTCTTTAAGTATAGCAAAATGTGGTCCACCGAGCACTTTAAAATCTGCTTGCTTAATCTAAACAATTAAATTTATAGGTTAAAATTAAAGTAACACATTAGTTGCACACATGAAATTATTTATTTATTTTTTAGATAAATAAAATTATAATATACCATTTGATTCCATGTAACTGTAAAATTACCCCGGGGTATAAATTCATAATCAAATATATAGGGTTCAGTAGAGTAGGCGAAATCCAAATTGTATTCAAAATTAGCACTTTGTGTTGGCATCATTTTGAAGATTAAAGTCAATGTGTTTTAGCATATGATAGAAACTATACCTATTGTTTAAATTATGATTAAAATCATAAGATTTATTGAGAAAAAAATAAAAATTTTATGCTAGCAACAAAGTTTTTAATATTAATAATATTTCTAAAAAATAAATAAATATTTAATTATATTACTACTAATATTCAGTATATACTATGTATTTGGATTTTTTTTATATTAATTAAAAAGAAATTTTTATTGTATTGTAATTTACTTATATAATTAACAAATATTGCAATTGTTTTACATAATTATATAGTTAATTATTGCAGAAAAATTGCATTATAATTATTATAGATAAAATTATATATTATAAAATATAATTACAAAATATAACAATTATTCTAAAAACAAATTTCCACATTACAATCAATTTAAATTCAATTAAATGTATTTTAAGATCTTTATTTTATTATTTTCATTATAAATAGTTAATTAATTAATTATTTTTTTTATAAAAATCAATATAACAGAGAAATATTTAGATAAACAAGTAAAATAGTGACCCGTAGTCATGTGATTCAAATTTGTTGAATTTTATTAGCAAAAGTCAATTGAATGACTTATATTTAATAAAACGATAATTCAATAATTTTTAACATATAAATACCAATCATTCCGATTATTTGATAACATCTAAAATGATTCAATAAAAATAAAAAACCACAATAATAACCAATTTCACCCATTGATAGTTTTTCAATATATGTTAATAACTGTAACAATAATTTAATAAATAAAATAATAAAATAAAGTTATTTTTATCAATAAAAAAACTTAGTTTTTACCTTAAATTTAACCGATGGGTCACTCATTTTGTGAACAATCATTAAATTATTAAGACTTCGATAACATTTAAACGCTTCGTGACTGACACCCGATGTGACCAACAAAAAGCTAATCAATACTAATAGAGATGAAAACAATGGATAAACTAATACAATACGAGTAATAATAGGCATATCTGAAAATATTACTGAAAATAGTAGACAATTAGCTAATGTTGTAAAAAACATCATAAATATTAGCGAAAATGTTGACCAAAATCTATCGTTATATTCAGCAATTTCTCCGTGAATTTCAATCAATGTCTTCATTATTTGGTTAACCATTTTATCGGATGTCATATTCAATAATAAATTAAGTTTATTATTAATTTGTCGGAGTTTGCAGCGATGATAATAGCATAGTATATATAGATAGGTATGACTCCAGTGGCTAATAATAAAAACATAATGTATTCCCATTATATTGATTATAGACCATAATATACCGTATTTGATAAAATCATAGATATCCATATAACTATAGAGTACTCCAGGAAATAGTATTATTACCGCCAATGTTAGCGCTATTGAGCCGTGTATTGTGTTATTATACCAAAAGTGAGACCATTTTAGTAGCTTATGTATCTCGCGTTCATCGTAGAGGCCAACACTAGCCGGTGCGTCCAAACCGGCCAACACGCGAAACAATAGCATAAATGGCAAATTGATTTGACGGAAAAACATTGAAAAATACAGTAATTGTACTAAAATTGCGTACAAATAGTATTGAGAGAGACCCATATTTAGTTGAATTTTTACTGAAATAAATGTCGAATAATCGGCTAAATATACGGCCAGTCGGGTCCACTCACGGGGTATTAACATTGCAATAACACATCGCATAAAATTTATTGATGTTATAGTTAACACAACGTATGGATGATATATGAGTTGTCGAGTTTCACCATTGAATTGATATAAAGATATACCTTTTGAGTAGAGATGAGTTCCTGCTTTAGATTGTCTCAAATCAATCGGTAAAAGTAAATATGGATTTAATGTTTGTTTATTTTTATGTTTTATAACCATATTTTTAAATATTTATCATTAAAAGTATTATGATTATAGTTAATGATTGCAATTATAATATTTTATAACTATATATTGATATTCTTTAAAATTAATTTAATATTTAACATTACATAATTTTTCTAAAATATAACCAAAAAATAAATAAATATCAAATATAACAAATAATTATCACATTAGTTAGTACAGTATTATTATAAACTTTATAATATAAAGCAACACATATAATGATTTAATTGTTTGATTGACAATGACATTGATCATAATATTATTTTAGTTCAAATAATTCATATTAATGTTTTATAATATTAAAACGTGAAATAAGTATTTAAATTATTTTAAATATATTAATATATCAAATAAATATTCATTTATTAGTTTAAAAAAATATTTTTCGTGTTATAAAGCAATAAGAGAGTAATTTATGATTATAATAAATGTCATATTATAATATAAATTAAATTTTCATGTGTAAATATATCATATATTAATATTGATGAAATATTATTGTGAAATGAGTACAAATAATAAGTTAGTTGCAAATATTATACATTACTACAGGTATAAATATAATTTTTATGCACTTAAATGACAAATTACAATTAAATAATTTTGATTTATTATTGTCTGACTATTAAAAAATAATATATAAAATAATAATTGATCAAAATTGTATTATTAAAATTTTAAATTATGAAAAAGTAAATATTGTAATATATTTGTGCTTTATACGGTATGTTTATTTTTAACTAAAATTCACATTAAATTAGTTTTTATAGACAAACAATAAATAAAAACTTTTTAATTAAGTTTCTTTAGTTGACATTATATTAGATTAATAAATATCTCTATAATAAATACTACAAGAGCGATGCATATACCGGAACCAAACGGACCGATAGCTATATTGATTTGATCGATGCTCATGTAGTCGACCGGATTGTCCGGTTGTTTGCTATTCATATTCATGGTATTCATCCAATAATATGACACAAAACCAGCTGTTGTCACCCATTCATCATAGAGTCCACACTCCATAGTAGTTGATAGACTATACATACAATATAAAGAAAAATATTTTTTGTAATTTATTGTTTTTTTTAAAAAATTAGATTATTATATAATAATTATTTATATACATATCAGTCAAATGTTTAACAAGAGTTTTGTCGACTCTTTTGTTAACCAAAATACCAAATGTTTTTTGATAGTATGCCTCACGCGACACGTGTATCTCTTTGTAATCAATGGGCAATTTTTTAATAAACATATTGATCTCATATCTAGATGTTATAACAACACTGGATTTTTTGACAGTCAAATCATCCATAATATTATTAAATATTTTTAATAAATCTGTATAAGTGTAGTCAAAATAATTTTCAGATTCTCGCTCTAATGCCCTATCGATTACCAATTTTTCAATTGGTTTAACATTTTTCTGTTATTTATGATTAAAATAATTAAATTAATTTGTTATAAATCAAAAAACAAGTGAAATATTTTTTGCAGTATTTACCAAAATTTCAAACAATTCAATTTTCATCATTTTGATTTTTGGTCGCAAATTTGGCATTTTTAATAAGTCATCAAATGTATCGATAACTTGGTATGGATTCTGTATAGTTATCGACAGTATTTGTTGACTAAATAAATTCAATATAAAAAATTTGACCAAAAATAGTGAACCCAATATTAGCAAATAAACGTCCGACAAATTTTTATTATATGTT
This sequence comes from Oppia nitens, assembly GCF_028296485.1. NCBI lineage: Eukaryota > Metazoa > Arthropoda > Arachnida > Sarcoptiformes > Oppiidae > Oppia > Oppia nitens. The sequence continues at coordinate 356,452 of NW_026533250.1, forward strand.
ATCACTGGTAAAGATATTTATTTAAATATATAATTTAGATTTATAATTTACAATTGAAATACATTATTTACCATACCTTGCACTATAAGAGCCTTTAATGTGAATATTAGTTGATGATTAAAATTTACAATAAAATTGTATGACAAATGCGGTTTATGTTTTAATACTTTTGTAAATAATAAGAAAAATGATATAATAATAGCACAAATAATTGGCGAACATATTAATGAAATCCAAAACTATTAAATTTTAAAAAATATTAAAAGTATGAAAATAAAATATTATTGACAATAAATTAATTGATTATTTAAGTAATTATATTAGTGATAAGTAAATACAAGTTTATCAAATATGTTGAAAACACCATAATAGGGGTTTGAATTGGTGTTTGTATACCGGGATCCCAGTATTGCCAATGATTTTCTGCTTTGCGGTACAATTATCGTAGCATATGATGGGATTAAATCATTGAGTGGTAACATTGCTAATGTTATGTCCACTTTCTAATTATTATAAAATATAGTAAACATTATAAATAATTATGAAATTTATATTATCAATAATAGAAGTGTACCTGTTTATAACTATAGGAATAAAATCCATGTAATGTAGTTTTTAATTTTTCATCATAATAGGTATCATTAATATCAATGTGTATTGGCCAGGCCCTTATCATTTAAAAATATCTAATTTAATAATATTTTTATTAATTGCAAATATTTTAATTAATAAAATTTACTCATATTTGCTACGTTTGATTAACTCATTTAGTATGAAATAATAGGGCGAAATTAGCCATTTAATTGTGTTTGTTTTAATCTGATAAAAATAATAATTTTATTTATTTAATATTAATTTTTTAAGTATAAAATTATAACCGACATAATTATAAAAAATAACTTACTAATTGAAACCATGTAATCGTAAAATTGCCAATTGCTGTCAAATTATTATCACCCAGGTATGGACCAAATACCTCAGATTGAAATGCAAAATTTGCTGTCCTATCTTCCATGTTTAATTCACTTTATTATATTATTTTTTATAAAATTAAGTTTTAATATATTTTCTTTTATTATTAACTATAAAGAAAAGTGAATAAAAGTTATAAAAAATAATATAATCAATCGATTGATTAAATTTTTTTATCTGTACTACTGTTACTGTAATACTTTATATAATTATTATTGTGTACAATAATTTTAGTTAATGTTTTTATTATATGTTGTTATTTAAAAAAACAATATAATGATGTTTATTGCAATACATGTAAATATTACTATTAAGTTGATTATTAATAAAATAAAAATATTTGCACTTAATTATTTTTTTTACTATAAATAAACATTTATTTATTATATGAAGTAAAATAAATTAATAACTTTAAAATTACAATAAATAGATTATTAATAATATAACTAAATAATATATATACACTATATATAACATTATTTTAAATTTACTCATTATTTAATATTGGTGTTAAACTTAATTTTCTGACTACTCCATTATATAAAATTGTTTCAATTATTTTTAACAATTTAATGCAATTATTTATTGATTTAACGATGCAAATAATATAATTAAATAACAATCTTAATATATTTATAAATGAAATAATTGATGTTTTAATTATTGCAACACATTTGTTGTAAACATAATAATTAGCAGCTAGCTCACATAAAAAACCAATACAAGCTATTGCTCCACCTAGTAGAAATGGTCCCAGTGCAATTTTCAATTGATCCATTACCATATAGTTTGCCTGATTGTCACTTTCATGTATTGGCGAACCGTTAGCTATTAGCCTATAGGCATACAATGCCGCTACAGCTACCCATTCCTTGAATAGTCCGCATTCAATAGTAATCTGTAAACTGTATTGAAATTAAGTTTATCTAAATATATTGTAGTAAAACTTTTGAAAATTTACATATTATTTAACTGTCTATAAATTAGACGATTAACTTGTTTATTGACAATAAAACCAAACGGTTTGTCAAAATAACTGTTACGCGATATATGTAGTGTTTGCTGATGTGTGGTCTGAAAGCGTGTATAAAATATATTTAACTCAAACTCCGATGCAATCAAAACATGTATCCGTCGATCGGTAATTTCTGTCATAATGTCGTTGTATTCACCCATTAGTTGAGTATAGGTTGCGTCCAAATAGTTACCCGATTTCTGTGACAGAGCCCTATCAATGATTGTCCGTTCAATAGGTGTTGACATTGCCTGTCGATAATAAACAAAATCTATATTTTTTGTCGTTATTATAATAGTATGCACCTGTATTTCTATGAGCTCCTGTGCCATCATTTTGATCTTAGGCTGCAAATCGGGTCTTTCATATAAATCGTTGAATGTGTCGATCACTTTGTACGGCACCCGTATTGTTGTTGACAGTATCTAATGATTTAATACGTTAAGTACAATGAATTTGCACACCAATAGTGAACCAATTATTAGCAAATATCTATGCGTCCAATATTTTATTTGTATACCTATTAGATAATAAATGTTCATTAGTTTATTAATCAAAAAATAAATAAGTTATACCATTTAGATATAATGCATTCATTGAAATAATTAGATTCTCGTATAATATGAATAAATAGTCAATAATTCTAATTTTTCTGAAATTTTTTTATAAAAATAAGCTTGTTAATAAATTTAATTATAACTACAATTTTATTAACAAAAATAATGATTGATTTTTTTGTAATTAAATTATCCTAATAACTTTAATATAATAGTTTTGTCTGTTTGTTTGTTTGTTTGTATGTGTGCACACTTCCTCAACAACCATTTTTTAATTCAAAGCTAAAAATATATTGTTATATTTTCAATTTTAATTTAAAGCAATATTATTTCTATGGGAAATTTTAAATGATTATTGAGCTCAGGTAGGTTTTAGGGACAGGTAGGCTGGTGTCGTGTAATTACACTTTGCTATATTATATGAGTTACAGGGCACCGGGAGGTAAGCTACCTGTGCTAAATTTTTGCAAAATTTTCTCAAATGCAAAAATTTTCAATTTGTGTTAAAATTTTCAATTTTAATTTAAAGCAATGTTATTTCTATGGGAAATTTTAAATGATTATTGAGCTCAGGTAGGTTTTAGGGACAGGTAGGCTGGTGTCGTGTAATTACACTTTGCTATATTATATGAGTTACAGGGCACCGGGAGGTAAGCTACCTGTGCTAAATTTTTGCAAAATTTTCTCAAATGCAAAAATTTTCAATTTGTGTTAAAATTTTCAATTTTAATTTAAAGCAATGTTATTTCTATGGGAAATTTTAAATGATTATTGAGCTCAGGTAGGTTTTAGGGACAGGTAGGCTGGTGTCGTGTAATTACACTTTGCTATATTATATGAGTTACAGGGCACCGGGAGGTAAGCTACCTGTGCTAAATTTTTGTAAAATTTTCTCAAATGCAAAAATTTTCAATTTGTGTTAAAATTTTCAATTTTTATTTAAAGTAATGTTATTTCTATGGGAAATTTTAAATTTTTGTTGAGCTCAGGTAGGTTTTAGGGACAGGTAGGCTGGTGTGTCGTGTAATTACACTTTGCTATATTGTGTGAGTTTATGGCACATGTTAGCTACATGTGTTAAATTTCAGTAAATTTTTTTCAAATGCAAATTTTTTTTCGCAAAAATTAAATTTTCAATTTTTATTAAAATTATTTAAATATATATAAAAACTAAAATTTCTCAAAAGTTTAGTCGAATTAATGTGTATTGGTTCAGTAGTTTTGTTACATTAGGTTATGTAGTAGTTGTATAAACAAATTAAGTCTCATTCAAATTACTTATAGTAAATATTTTTAAATTAGTAAAAGAATTGCACGGCTATACATGTTGCTCGGGACAAACTAGTTACATATTATAATTATTTAGTTGAATTGCCTTAACTTTAATGGCCTCAATTGACAATAATAATGAGCATATTAGCCAAAATATATGCAATAATAACCAAAACTGTAAATAATAATACTGAACATTAGATTTTATTATACAGTATTTTAAATTATATTAGTATTAGATTTTTGAAAAAGTAAAAAATATATTATTGTTTTACACATTTATCAAATATATGATAAAATCCTAAAAAATTACTGGACTCAGTGTTAGCATATTGTGAGCCCATTATAGCCATTGTAGGGTTGATATGAGGCACCAGTGTGTTAGCAAACATGGGTACTATATCTTTAAGTGGGTGTATTAACAACGAAACATCAACTTCCTAACAGCATTTATAAATTATTAGATTATTAATTGTAAATTATTATATTTAAATCATATTTTATTACTTTTGCATAAATATATTTCAAAAAACCATTTAATGTTTTATTATATTGTGGAACAAATATTTTGCTATCGATCTTGCGATTTGCGATCGCACTGTAAGCGTGTAATTCAGAAAATATATTTTTTTAAATATTACTATAATTTATAAAATTAATTAAAAATATATTACCCATAATTAGTACGTCTAATAAGTTCTTTCAATATAAAACTATATGGAGAAATTAGCCAGTTGTTTTTGCTAGTTTTTAGCTAATTGATTATAATAGTATGATAATCATTTTATCTAATACAAAATTTTTTAACTATTAAAAATTATTGATAATTACCATTTGATACCAGGTCACTGTAAAATTACCAACAGGGATAAAATCATATCCAAATGTATAAGGATTACTAAATGATGCCAATTGTAAATCAATCATAAAGTTTGCTGTTTGATCCATAATTTTGTATAAACTGTGACTATAATAAACTACAATACTTTATATTAGAAAATAATTTATATCTAAATTACTATCATATGATAAAATAAGTTATAGCATAGATCTATAATAATTAATTTCACGTGTTATATATATGATTCTATTAATTATATTTAATAATAATTTTAATAACATTAGCAAATTGTTTTATAACAAGTATTCTTAATATTTAAAAAAATTAAATTGATTTAAAAATTATTAGACAACTCCTCGACCCAGTTATTTAAATATAGATTAATAACTTTTTATTAATCAAATAATTATACATTACATGTTTTTTGTAGTGTTGTAATTAACTAGATGATGTTTATTTTAAAAAAATAAGTTAACTTAATTTTAATGAAATTGACAAACAATTAAAATTTTATTATCTATAAGCAAAAAATTCTTAAATAAAAATATTATAATTAATTTTACAAATTTTAAATACTCAACACAACTAAATATAATGTTTAAATGTCATAATAATTTACAATCATAATTTTGTAATAATAAAATAATTTTTAAAATATTAATTTACTCAATAAACTCAAGGGTGGACTAAAATATTTCGTACTCGAGTTTTCCGGCGTTTTTTGTCTAATTTGTTAACTCTGTTTGAAAAAATATTTTTATAAAACTTACTAATCATTGAAATAGTATTTACAAAAATTTCAACAATTAAAATAAAAAATGAAATAATAATTATTGACACATAAGGACCAAAAGCTATTCGCATTTCATCTAAAATCATATAAGTTTTGCCATTTTCTGTATAATAACTACTATTCATATAATGATTAATAATATCGCTTTTTTGTTGTCTAAAAAAATTATAGCCATATATTGCCGCCGATTCCTCCCATTTATCTCTAAGTCCACATTCAAATACTTGATTTAATCTAACGAAATAATAGATAAAATCATAGATTTAATTATTTTATAATAATTATAACAATTTTTTTGTTAAAAATTACATATTTTTTAGATGATTTTTTAACATTTCATTACTTCGCTTATGTATTACATAACCGTATGACTGATCGAAATACATTTCACGCGATATATGGCTACCCATACGATAGTAATCGGTTTGTTTGTCAAACAACATCATATTAGATGCTGTGGTTATCAATACATGTGTCAAATCGTTAGTAATTTTGTTCATAATTTTGTGATAATTTTCAAAAAATTCAATGTGTGCCACATCTATGTATTTAGTATTTTCATTATCCAGTGCTCTATTGAATATACGTTTTTCAATTGCAGTACCTTTAGCCTAGTAACAAAAAATTGATATTTAGTTTATTTTTAATAAATTAGCATGTTAAAATTATTGGTTAATTTACCATAATAGCTTGTAAATCTGTATCTAGCATATATACCATTGGCTGTAAATCAATAACATTATCAAGGTCCTCTAAATTGTCAATTAGTTTATAAGAATTTTGTATATTAATCGACATTATTAGTTGGCTAATATAGATTAATATAATTGATTGAGATATAATTATAATAATTATTAACATTAGCTTTAAATCAACAAAGTTTTTACTATGTATTTCTATTAAAAAATATATAAATATTTTATACTTTATAACAATTCAAAAACTTTTATTTATTTTTTTAAGTTACCTTGCATTGTAATCGAGTCTAAAATAATTCTTAAATTTTTATTTATTATGTTAAAAATATTTTTAATGTTAATTTTCTTATAAATATCCACATAACATAGCAGTATTAAAATGACCAGTATAGATATTATAAATAACCAATGAAACTGTAAAAAATGACAAATTATTAGATTTCATAAATATAATTATAACAAAAATAATTTTTTTTTATAAATACAATACATATAAATCAAAAATATTGAAAAATCCAAAATTAGGATTATGTTCATTATTAAGGTAAATGCCACTCATTATAACAATTGATGGCAAATGTTTTGCGTATAATATATCGGCAAATGTTAGCACTAAATAATTAAGTTTATCCATCAATAGCAATATATCTGATGTCTAAGTAAACAATATTAAAAAAATTAATTCATAAGAATATGATTTTTCTAATTTTTAATTTTATTTAATTTTTTAGTCTTATAAAATTATAATTATTTATATAAAAAAATCTTAAAACTAATATTTAAAATACAGTATTTACAGTACTTTTTTATAAATAGCATTAAGGTATGCACTCAATTTGAAATCAGATAAATTTCCAACTTGTAATGTATCTTTCAAATCAATTACAACCGGTATAAAACTATAACAATTTATATTTTAAAAAATTCTGATTAAAAAAATTATCACAAAATAAATAATATATATATATATATAAATAAATAAATATAAATTATAATTTAACCCATATTTAGTACGTCTAACCAATTCCTTTAAAATAAAGTAATCGTAAGCACCCAACAGTTTATATGAATCGTTTGTATTCTAAATAATAAATTTTTAAATTATTATTAATATTAATAATTACAAAACAAGTTATGTTTTTTATAAATTATCCAAATATTGTTGCACTGCATACCATTTGAAGCCAGGTTACTGTAAAATTGCCAATTGTCTCAAAGTTATTGTCAAATAAGTATTGTTTGCTGTTTTGATGATCCAAATCACTGAACAAACAAAAGGCAAAGTTGGCTGTATTTGCTAATACAAGTACTGTTGACATTATTTAATGGTTTAACAAAAATATTTTATAATATAATACTATGTTATCCACAACTGAAAAATGTATATACAGTTTACAACTATTTCTATTTCTAGTTTGATAATTAAAATAATTGAAATATTATTATTATTAAAAACAACAAGATAATTGTAAATAATTGCATGAATTAATAATATTTTTTAGCTTTAATTATTTTTTAATTATATATTAGACAAACAAAATAGTATTATAATATTTTATAATAAAACATTTAAATGTACTAAATTAAAATGTTTTTAAAAATAAATTAAAATTGCTATATTTCAACAAGTATACTGTAAGTGCTAAGTATAATACCAAAAATATCAATAATAATAATACTAATAAACTTAAAAATTATATAGAGACAATATAAAATTTTTTAATATGCATGATAAACTTGACTAAATTAATTTATAATTATAGTAAACAAGATAAATTACTAAAAAATATTTTAAATAGTCCTAAGTAATTTATAACTGAAACTTAATTATTAAACTACTATAAACTATAATTATACATTTGCTATACTGTGTCTACTCATAGATTTTTTAGTCATGTGTAATGTTATGGTATAGATATTTAAAATATTATTAAGACAATAAAAACTTTATAAAAATTATAACAGTCTATATAACAAAATACATAAATTTTAGTGTAAAATAATTTTAACGAACAAAATTGTATAAAATTATAAATCATATTTAATTATTTTTTATATGTTCAGTTTGTAAAAATAATTATTTTTATAATTAGCTATATAATAGAGTACAAAATTGATTTTGGAATTTGAAATTAAATAGCTTATAACCAAATTGTATTATTAAAGTAAAATTTTTATTAAATTAAGATTTAACAAATTTTAGTGTTTATTACATTTACTAGATTATTATCGTTCATATTATCACTAGTTTAGTGATTGATAAGTATTTTCAACCATAAAAGTAAACAAAAACTTAATGTAAATTTTATTAAAATTGTTAACTTAATATATCTTAAATTCATAGAAATGTAAATATAATTTATTTAAAATATTGAATTCATTATTATCATAAAATAATGTTAACTTAAATGTCTATATATCTGATAAACGGTAAATTAAATTTAATTGAATTTATTATTATATTATAATATTAATCTAAATATTAACTGACTTTCGTTAAAATTTATATAAAAACAATTCATAACATTGTATTCTAATTATAAGTACATTGTATTCAGATATATCTAACAATTTAAATCTTATTTAATAATTATTACCTCATATATAATTATAGACAAAATAATTACATAACTTAGTAATCAATGATTATAATTACTAATCATTATAAACTAGTTTAATAATTATAATTTACATTATTAGATAACGTGCTTAGAAATAAATATACAATACGGTATATAATGATAGTGTATATAAATATACTGTAAATTTATATACATATACACTATACTAAAAACTAAAAATACAATATATTTAATTAGAAAAATTATTACAAACTAAATGATTATAACTTATATAAACTAATATAATATTATTGGCAAAATAATTTGGCAAAAAAAAAACTTAGAAATTGTTTTAGAATTAATTATAATTATAATTTAGATTATTAGATAACGTGCTTAGAAATATATGTAAAATGTATAAAGTATAAAAATATAATGATAAAATCACATAACTATAAAATAATTGAACATGTTCAATACAGAATATAAAAATTAAAAATATAAAATATATTTAATAGAATAGCAATAATAAAATTATTTTTAAATATATATATATAATATTGAAAATATATAAAACATGAATTCAAATCATTGTATAACATTTTATGCAGATATACCAATAAAATTTACAAATATTATTGCAACAAATCATGTAATTACTGTCATCCCATTAAGTTATCCGCCATTGATTTATGTGTAAGTTTTTTTTAAATATTAATTTTTTAAATTTACATAGTTTCTTTTTTTAGTGAACAATTTCAAAATAGTAATAAATGGGAAATGTGTGGTCCATTGTTAATGTTGATCATTGAATTGGCCAAAAAGTTTCAAGCATAGTAAGCTTCTTTATTTTAAAAATAAATTTTTACCTAATTAATAGATTTAATAATAACAATTAATTATAGAAAAGATATAATAATTTTATATTAGATATATTTATACAATTTTATAATTAATTTTTATTGTGTAAAATTTAGCATAAAATTTAAGGGAAGACCGTCATCACAAATGGAGTTAATTGAAAAAATATATGACGAAACAATAGATATATTTTTAGCCCCATCAGTAGCGGCCCGTTATATAAGATACGTGTCGATGCTCGACATTAAATTCAGTTTAAGTGAAACTATCGATTATTTTGAAATGGGTTCTATAGCTGCCCGTATACATACCGGTTCACAATCAATGTTCATGTATTTTCATATTTTTAAGTTTGACGTATGGCTGGCCATCATAGCCAGCATTATTGTGTTAACTATAGTGTCATCACTACCTTATATAACGGCCAAACCTCATATTATATACGAAAACATGTTTAACATATTTCTTATGACTTTTGCAAACTCGTTGCAATCGTTTGCTATGAAATGGATGAACAAACAGATTCTGTTGGTTTGGATTACGGCTGCTTTCATACTGTCCACACAATTTACAGCCGAACTATTAGATTATATGGTCAGTTCAGATGTCATCGATAGGATCGACTCATTGGAACAGTTGGCCGATAAGGATGGGGTGTATATCTACGTCAGAGACGACAGTTCATTGGCTACTTTTGCCAAAAATAGTCCATTAGATTTAGCAAAAGGATTGTTACCAAAATTAATAGAGTATATCAACTATTATGATCCGGGATTACAGCAACAGTTGATAACTGGCCTCAGAAACGGTTCATATGCTTATGTGAACTCAAGATTAGCTTTGATTTTTGATTTGATTGAATTAGTAGATATGGAAAATAATATGAATAGTATCAACAGTATTACCGAACCGCTCACTGATATTGTAAAGATATCTACAGAGACGGGCGGTTTAGAACCGTATTTCATATTTACTAACGACAACACCAATCAAACAATTATCAATGGATTAAATCAATTGTATGTTATTTTAAATTATTTTTAAAAACTTGTAATTTGTGAATAAAGTTACTAAAAATAAAATTTATTTTATTATTTTAAGAATACTAAATGTTTTATTTAGATTAATAGTTTTTTTCAATATCTATAGAATTATCACTTTTCGTGAATCAGGTGTTTATGGCAAATGGATAAACAATGTAATACTATATAATGAAAATAAAATACTAAATATTGATAAACCAGTCGATAAAAATGTTATGTCATTTGATGAGTTGTCAATTAAAGTTTTAGATGAATCCTTTTATTTGCTATTATTTGGACTTTTATTGGCATTAATTGTGTTTATAATAGAATTAAAAGTATTTTTATGCTGTAATATTACTACAACTATTAGCTAACTTGTAAATCCAATTAAAATATTATATGACAATAATTAATAAAATAAGTAACATTATATTACATAAAATTGTTACTATAAATAATATATATTACAAACAATTAATGTTTTATATAAGTTATGTCTTGTAATTATAAGTATTTTTCAATAATTATTACTACATATAAAATTATTGGCATAATAATTAAATAACTTGATAATCGTTATAAACTAGATTATAATTATAATTTGCATTATTAGATAACGTGCTTAAAAATCATTATACAATATAACTATAAATTAAAAATCTATAACAATATGCTGTTAAAGTATTATCAAATAAATCAATATTACAAATTATATAGTAAATTATCAGAAAATAATGTTAATGTTTAATAAAATGTTGGTAATAAATAAAATTGTTTTTCAAAAAATATAATAATATTGAAAACTTATAAAACATGAATTCAAATCATTGCATCACATTTTATGCAGATATACCAATAAAATTTACAAATATTATTGCAACAAATCATGTAATTACTGTCATCCCATTAAGTTATCCGCCATTGATTTATGTGTAAGATTATTTTTTAATAATAATTCTTGAAATTTACATAGTTTATTTTTTAAAGTGAACCATTTCAAAATAGTAATAAATGGGAAATGTGTGGTCCATTGTTAATGTTGATCATTGAATTGGCCAAAAAGTTTCAAGCATAGTAGGTTTATTTATTTTTTAAATAAATTTTTAATTAATTAATAGATTTAATAATAAAGAAATAATAAAAAATCAATCAATTATAAAAATGATATAATAATATTATATTAGATATATTTATACAATTTTATGATTAATTTTTGTTGTGCAAAATTTAGCGTAAAATTTAAGGGAAAATCGTCATCACAATTGGAGTTAATTGAAAAAATATACGAAGAGACGGTAGATATATTTTTAGCGCCATCAGTAGCGGCCCGTTATCTAAGATACATGTCGATGCTCGACATTAAATTCAGTTTAAGTGAGACTATCGACTATTTCGAGATGGGCTCTATAGCTGCTCGTATACATACCGGTTCACGGTCAATGTTCACTTATTTTCATATTTTTAAGTTTGACGTATGGCTGGCCATCATAACCAGCATTATTGTGTTAACTATAGTGTCATCATTACCTTATATAACGGCTAAACCTCACATTATCTACGAAAACATGTTTAACATATTTCTTATGACTTTTGCAAAGTCATTGCAATTGTTTGCTATGAAATGGATGAACAAACAGATTCTGTTAGTTTGGATTACGGCTGCTTTCATACTGTCCACACAATTTACAGCCGAACTATTAGATTATATGGTCAGTTCAGATGTCATCGATAGGATCGACTCATTGGAACAGTTGGCCGATAAGGATGGGATGTATATTTATGTCAGAGACGACAGTTCATTGGCTACTTTTGCCAAAAATAGTCCATTAGATTTAGCAAAAGGATTGTTACCCAAATTAATAGAGTATATCAACTATTATGATCCGGGATTACAGCAACAGTTGATAACTGGCCTCAGAAACGGTTCCTATGCTTATGTGAACTCAAGATTAGCTTTGATTTTTGATTTGATTGAATTAGTAGATATGGAAAATAATATGAATAATATCAGTAGTATTACCGAACCGCTCACTGATATTGTAAAGATATCGACAGAGACGGGCGGTTTGGAACCGTATTTCATATTTACTAACGACAACACCAATCAAACAATTATCAATGGATTAAATCAATTGTATGTTATTTTAAATTATTTTTAAATATTTGTAATTTATGAATAAATAATGAATAAAATAAATTTTTAGTATTAAAATATACAAAATTATACAAAAAATAATATTAATAACATTTCAAAATATCTATAGAATTATCACATTTCGTGAATCAGGTGTTTATGGCAAATGGATAAACAATGTAATACTATATAATGAAAATAAAATACTAAATATTGTTAAACCAGTCGATAAAAATGTTATGTCATTTGATGAGTTGTCAACTAAAGGCTTAAATGAATGCTTTTATTTGCTATTATTTGGATTATTATTGACATTAATTGTGTTTATAATAGAGTATACAACAAAATTAATTGGACAACAATTATTTCTAAAAACTTTTAATTATTAAAAATTAATTATATTAGAATAAAATCAACAAAGTTATAAGTTTATCTATTTTGTAATTTAATAAATTGAAAATTTTATAAACTGATAGTTGATCTGGTAGTAGATTTGTTATTATTTTAAGTAATTAAAAATATTTTTAAAATTAATTTTAATATTCATTAGTATATTTAATTTTTATTAAATATTAAGTTTATTTTAACAAATTATGTTTTATTTGGTATTTACTATCAAATAATAAAATATTTTAATTATTTTGTTAATTTCTTATTGTTATATAAATAATATCAAATTAGAGTAATGTAATAATAATATAGTATATATAATGTTAGATCTTATACTATTTATATTTTGTATAATAATAAAAATTTAATAATAATATAAATTAAAAATTGGGTGTAAATTTTGTATGTAAATACATATACAATAATTAGAATTAAAACTTATTAAATTAACATTGCTATATACAGTATTTTATTACTTATTTAGTTTTTTTATTTAATTTTAAGTTAATTAATATAAATTTTTGGTAGCTATTACTAGAGTCCCCAAAAATTTTTAGTAGAGCCACAATCGGGTCTGGGTTGACATACATTGCTGAATACCATACCAGTGCTAGTCATCAATAATATTAATATTGTTATCTTAATAGAGACCAGTAGTGGACGCATAACATATGTAACGGTAATGTCTTTATTTGTCGCCATTTAGTGTTAAATTTATTATCAAAATTTAAATAATTAAAAACAATAAAACTTTGCTTACAAATTGTTAGTTTACTTTTGCAAATATTAATATATATATTATTTAAAGTTTTATAAATTTAATTAATGTACATATAATTTATTCCAGTAAATATTCAGATATAATTTTTTTATAAATTTAATAAATATAATTTATTATAAACCATATGGTATTTTTATATGCGCATATAAAATTTTAATTAAAATGAATATTATGTACTTTATACCAATTTTATACAGTATATAATTTATATAAATTATATTTAGTATATACTATCATAAATATAATTTTATATAGCGTGTATACTATATTATATATTATTTTATATATTATTACAAATTGTATTATACAATATATGTGTACCGTATATTAAGTTATATTGTAATTTATCTAAAGTAAAACTATTTTAAAATAAAATAAAAATAAAATAAATATTGATATAAAATAAGTATTGATAAATATAATTATATTATTGTCAATATATGTCAATTGCTATTTATAATTATAGTTTACTTTTTTTAAATTAAACTAATTAGTCAATTAAAATGCATAAAATTAGAAACTAATAATTTTAAATTAATTATTTAAAATTATTTATAATTCAAATAATTATCAAAAAAATAAATAAAATAAAATCATTTAAATATCCAATGATTGACATATAAATCATAGACTATTTGGTGATCAAATTAGTGTCAATCAGACCCACATATGATTCATATATTCACAGACTATATAATAGTCACGACATTTACATTACGGGTATTATTAGGAATCGGATATTTGGTTCGTCACGTAATATACGATGAAATAGCAATCGTATGACTATTTGATGACTAATCGGACGATACATTCAATTGCAAGTCATTGGAGGAGAAGTCATACGATTCATACAAACGTTGAGTCAGTCAGTCGTCGATGCGTTTGTCCGACAAAGTGATGACCGATAGTACAAACGCTCGGAAGTCGACCGACAATATTATGGACGAGTGTTGTGTCGGAACTGCTAAGCTTAACATCAATGGTCATACAGACCGAGATAGTGGCCAAAGAATAGATAGAGCGGTACTGAAGGTAACGGGTTTGAGACGAAGTGTGTCCACTGTTAGAGTGCGTCAGTTTTTCGTCAACTACGCACCCGTACGCTATGTTGGCCGCCGTCCCGATGGTCACTATTTGGTACGATTTTCCAATGAACGCGACGCCGACAATGTGTTGACCAAAATTGATGGCTCGACTCAGGTCGCAGATAACGGATCGGCCGTTCATTGTCTAACACTTA
Source organism: Oppia nitens (assembly GCF_028296485.1). NCBI lineage: Eukaryota > Metazoa > Arthropoda > Arachnida > Sarcoptiformes > Oppiidae > Oppia > Oppia nitens. The sequence goes on from NW_026533250.1 coordinate 371,592, forward strand.
GCGGACAAGAGGTGAGCGCACAGGTGTTGACCGGCGAGGAGGAGGACTCGTTCTGGACAACCACTGCCCAGTGCTCAAAGAGAAAGGCTTATAGACTACAGCGTCGTCGCGGCCGACGTAAAAAAGTCGGTAATTGTGTGACCAAAAAGCGAACGGACAGTCAACTGGAGACCGGAACTACTGTTCCAATGAAACGGTTGGCCCAACAAATCGCTTAACAGATTTTTACGGATTTTAAACTCACAGATGGATATCAATATAATATATATATATATTGTTATCTATTTTCGGTAATTTATAAATGAATTTACGGACCTTTGGCTTTGATTTTTTTGTTGGATTTGATTACAACTTTTTTTTTAATTATATGTTTGATATGACATTTATATTTAAAAAAATGTTATCTTTATTATTATTTTTTCTTATATTAAATATTTTCACAATTGACACACAAAAAAAAATCTTATCAGTAATTTTGATAATTTGTCAATTAAAATATATGTTTGCTTATATTATATAAATGCTATAGTGATTTTATTTGTTTTGAACACTATCTTTCAAAATATTATTATTAATACTTTTTTCCAATACTTAATGTATGCATATTTTATGTGGATTTCTATAAATATTTTGTTTGTTTGATTAGACTTAAAATTTAATTAATTTGTGTTTTCTATATTGTTTTCTTTCAACGATATCAACGATATGTAATTTTCAAAATATTCATAATTATGATAATTGTTTGTATTTTTTCATAACTATTTTCTAATATATTCAAATTTATAAATAATAAAAAAGTTTTGTTTAACAGCATAAACATATTGTAACTTTATTTTTATTTAAAAAAATAAAAATACTCATATTATAAATATCTAATAATTTCTAATCTAATATAACTTAAATTTAATAAACTAATTTATCTATATTTACCTGTTAGAGTTATATTATAGATTATAGTAACAATATTGTTAGCCAAAAAATTCAATTGATTTAAGATATAATAAGATAATGAATCCAATAATCTAAAAAAAATAATTATTATTTATCAGTAATACTGTTTTACAATTATGACAAATACTTCATATCCTCTAAATCTGGTTACAATAAACAGTTTCCAACAGTGAAATCCAATGCGCTTTTTGGCGATCCTCTCCATAATTGATGTCAACTAATGTTGTTTTTTAGATAAATTTAATTTAATATTACTTTTGATATACAGGTAACTGTTATACACACAAAACTGATACCTTAAGTTTAGTTGAAACGCTATAGTTGACTATCATTAGTGAATTAATCAATTTATATGACACCATAGCCTCCTTATATATGGAGGCAGATATCTGAATGATGAACAACATTGTGATTGTGAAGACAATAAAGAAAAATGCAAAAAACACTTTGATAACAATGTTGACTTCAGGCATCAAAATCAAATACATGGACAGTGTTATGATAAGACTCAACAACACCCAAATGAGTCCCAAAAACAATGACCAATAGATCTTATTGTATTCACTGATTTCAAAGTATATTTTATTAAACTCACGGATCATAGTATGAACCTCTCGGACATTACCGGGATTTTTATGCATCAATAATGACCGAAGATTGCTATTAAAGTAACTGAGTTTAGCCTTCAAGTAATAGATGATCATAAAGTAGTATATGAATTGCCATATAATGCCGGCCAACGCGTACTGAGCCGAGAGAGCCCATATGGTCGTATGGACGGCCACTATGGTGACCAACTCTAGTAAAGTACATTTGATAATATAATTGGCGAAAACAAAGAAAAAGGCCATATATTTATTCAACGGAACCATATATAGAGTGAAGTGAAGTAGTTTACGGCTCGTAATCACAATCTTATAGATAGTCTTTCTGTCTCTCAAACCAATTGATTTGGGTGTCAACAGACCGGACATCATCTCAAAGACACGCATATCGTTTGGTTTGACTTTCTTAATAGAGTTTGACAGACGCACAGACTGTGACAGTGCCACCAATAGATGAACAACAAGTGATAGTAAGTTAAGCGGTACTTTGATACCACTGAAGAAGGCAAAGTCGCCGCCATATAAGCGAAACTCATGAGATTCGTCTGTCGTCAGAATATAGAAGATATTTCTAAGAATCGATTTACAGATATAAACAAATATGAGAAGAGGATTGTGATAAAACTTTCTCTTCACTGCAGACTTGGGTTTGTCCAGTGATAGACCCGCTCTGTAGAGATGAGTGTCCGCACCGACAATAACCAACCGTTTGGGTAATAATTTGTTTGAATAAATTGATTGAATTAGTTGTTTAACATTTTCTGGCTTTTTGACAATCTTCTTGGTCTTCATTTTTTAAAATATATATATTTATATTTAAAAAATTTACCGTAATTTTTAAATCAATGATATTGTTTGAGATAGAGTTTGTTAAATATAAATATAAATACAATAACAAAAAATAAGTTATCTTAAAAACATTATATAAGATTATATAATTCAATGTTAGCTATTTTGATAATAAAACATTATAAATGTATAAAATATTCAAATTAATTATTTGCTACAAACATGTTAATTCACAAATAAATCAATTTTTATATTATATGATATTATTTTATTTTATATCATCTCATTATAACATTGAATTTAATTATAAACCATTAATTACATAGATCATAATCAATGTAATTTTTATTTTATTATATTATATAAATATGTTGAAACTAATGAAAATATTAACATTAATAATTATTTTATGATATTGTTTGTCATTTTTAAAAATGTCAAATACATATACAGCATTGTATTAATATTTACATCAATAATTAGTCAAAATTATTAATTTCAAATATTGTCGAAATTACTTGACATTTATTTCATATTTGCCTGATATTAAACGATTAATATTTTGTCTAGGTAATTAATTTAAAGTAAATTACATTAACTTACATTAAATATTGTGTACAGTAATTTAGGTAATTATTTTTAATTTATTGAAATATAACAAAATAAATTTGTTTTTATATTATAAGTATTATTTTCTTTATTGATTTTAGAAATTATATGCTATTTACTGGATTATGTAAATTATTACATAAAATATATAGGTTTAAATAAATTGATACTTATTGTAAATAGTTTTTATTTATAATCAAAAATACATTATCAAAAAATTTCATATAATTTTTTTAATGTTTAATTAAAAGTTTGGTAAACCAAACAACTGTGGCTCAAACTCTTCTAATGAGTTCAATGTTAGAGTAGGTTTGACCAGATTTTTGTCGATATCGACTGCCGGCACCCAAACCACTTGACAACCGGCCGCCAAACCCGATGTTACTCCGGTCGGTGAGTCCTCGAACACCAAAACGTTTTGCATGGATTGCGGTTTAGCGGTAAATCTGTTGGCGCATACCTCGTAGGGCTGTGGGTCAGGCTTTCCACGAGTGATCTCCGGGTCATCGGAACAGATGACAATGTGATGAAACAATTTGAATATGTGTTGCAAATGTCGAGTTTTTCTATCAAATCGGTCTCTTTTAGTATTAGTGGCAATTGCTATGGGAATGTTATGTTTGTGTAAGTGAAGTACTAGTCTCTCAGCTCCGGGCATTAGTGGTACGTTATCGAAGATAGTCTTGAATTCTTCTTTCAGTTGATCCATATATTCATTGGGAGTAATCGGTAGCTCTAGTTCTGTGCACACGATGTCTGCCTCCGCTTCGTCGGTCACTCCCAGCAATCGCACTGAAAAAATAATGGACACATACTGTATAATAATATTTATATAATTTTTTTTTAATTAATACAAAGTGATGGGTAGTATACCTTTTAGCTCATTTAGATAGGGTTTGTCATAACGGGCCAAAACATTTCGTATTGCAATCTCATATCGAGTTTCAGTGTCTTAAATGAAATGTAGATATTTTTTTTTTAAATAATAATTTCAACATTACATTCATATAATTAAAAGTTATAATTTTTTCAATTGAAATTAATTAATATTAATATATTAATAACTTTATTAACTAATGTATTACCCAATAACAGTCCGTCCATATCAAACACCACATGAGACACAGTTTTAAATTGTTTGGCAGTCATTATTATGAATTAACTTATTATTTGAAGGTTTAATTAAAATAATAAAATATTTGTTTGCTATTTAACAATTTTAATATATAGATATTTTTTAAAAAATTATTTATAAATTAAATTTTTTTTATATGTGATGCATAACATAATCATACAGTGCTTATACCGTATAATATCTCATGTGATAATGTGTTTTCACACAACTGTGTGATATAAATGGCTAAAAAAATTTAGGGATTTATATATGACTATAAATTTTTTAATGATAATCAACGTTAAAATACACATATGTTTTATAATGTTATATGATATGTTATATTTGCATTACATTAAATGTTGATTAGTTAACACACACACAATTGAAGATATAATATGATATTTAATTTATTTTATCATAGATAGCAAAAAGTTCTTTAAATTTAATAAACAGTGAAATATAAATTTGTCTTAAAATATCTTTAAAGTAAATATTTTTTATAACACATGTATTATGAGATGATATTTTATTTACAAATCATTTACAATGTATTACATAATATTAATACATATCATACTATAAATATATCAGAAATTCTGTGATTCACAGTAACAGTTATTATCATATAATACATGTATTAATATTGCAATAAAAATATATAAATGTATAAATTATAAATTAATAGCGCGTGAATTAAATATGAAATTTACAATTTCAATATGAATTCAATATAAAAATTTATATAAAATTGATTAATGTTATAGAAAAATGTATAATCTGTAGATAATCTGGTATTTAAAATCATTTTTTGATTAATGGGTACTCTATGTTGTTGTGTTAGTGATATTGAAGTGACGGACAGTCCCAACAGTCCCAACACTCCAAACAAATACAATACAAACACTAATAAACATACATTTAATGTCTATAAAACACAGAATAATAATAAAGAAAATACGAGTCAACCGTTGAACGAACAAAACAATAATCAACCGCCGATTAAGACTGAGGAGGAATGTCGTCAAAAAACAAACAGTTCTCAAGACTATCAACCGGTGGATAAAAAGAAAGTGTTGGACGCAACTGAACAACGACTGGCCAAACAAACCCAATCTCTAACCGCACGGGAACTTCGTCTCAGACAAAACAGACAGCATTTAGACAAAGAGGAACCTCTGAATCGCAAACAACAAACAGCTCTTCGATGGCAAATGGGGTCTTAGGATGAATACGATTGACTAGTATTTCATTTATTTATTTATTTTTTGTTGAAATTCAAGTCTTGAAATAAATGATTGAAAAAAACCATAAAACTTGACAACACATTGTTTTTATTGTTTCTTCAGTAAAATTTACAACTTTTTTTTGTCTGTAAAATATTTTTATCATTAAAGCGTTTCTATCATTAAAATTAATTTATATCTCATAATTTCATTTTTATAACTTTTTTTGTATATAAATCTTTCTAATATATTATACATATATATATTTATAATTTAAAGTATCAATAATTTTATAATAATTTATATTTAGAAAATTAAATCATTTATAAAAGCAAATATATTTTTTATCATTTTGTTATTGAAGCCGAACATAGATTTTTAGAGAAAATATTTTAAGAAAATCAATAAAAAGAAAACATTTTTTTAATTAAATTATATATTCATCACAAAAACATTTTTTTGTTTTATATCAATATTTTCAGAAAAAAACAAGAGATATATTAATCATTAAAATTCAGTCATATAATAATTCATAAATTTTTACATATACTGTATTTTCATAAATAATATATTAATCATACAAAACACTATAATATAATAACATATTATTTCAATGATCCACAAAACTTTTTAAAAATATATTTATAATAATAATAATTTCATAAATTATTTCTTAAATCAAATGAAAGTCACAAATGCCTTAAACATTATATATATATATTTTTTTATAAAAATCAATATTGATTATAAAAATAATTATAAACAATAATTATATTATTGTTAAGGCATTAATGTTTGATCAAATCATATACAAATCTACACTGATTTGAATTCAAAACTTGAAATATTTCTATAGAAAACATTATTTCTTTAAAAAAAACAAAATAATAGTAAATTTATAAATTTTATAACATTATAATAATATTAAATCATTTGCACATAAATTAGTTATAAATAATATATAATAATAAAACATTTAACGAATAGCTTTGTTTATAATGTATAATAAAACTATTCAAATGTAGTGTATATATGTCTCAACTATCGGGCGATGTTATTGAGTGTCTGGCGGTATGTTTTTGGCGGTAATTGAGGACAGGGCCCGATAGGTACAGAAAAAACGCTTGCGGCATTTGGTGGAGGAGGTGGAGGTGATATAGGTACGGGTCCGGGAGGTCCGTGTTGGCCACTTTGCGAAAACCTTCGCAATAGTGATGGCGGTTCTATTGGTGGCAAATCCATAGCTGAGTTGCGTCGTGTAATTTCTGAGTTAAAACGCTGTATGTTGTGATTGACCGTCGAAATGGTGGAATGACTGTTGTAATTGCGCGGAAGCGTCGACGAGAAAGTAGAGCAACGGGGCGGAAGTGGCGGCGGTACTGAATCCTCAAATGTGTTGCCCATTGGCACTATTGTTGGCGCAAAACGACTTCGAGGTGAGGATAAGTCGGACGAGTAAGACATGGAGTTAGTTCTTTGGCTGCGATTAGTGCGCGGAGGCAATGGTGGAGGTGTTGAAGGATTTGGTGGTAATGATGGAATTGAAGACCACGGACCGGGAGTAGGAGGCGTGGAATGAATTGGCGTTGTTGGTGATGGACCGCCATATGTGGAACCACCGCCAATAAATACGGGCGCAAATACGGAATGATCACTACCGGCACCGCAACTATTTGCCGAATAGGGCGGTGTTTGCGGTGTTGATGGACTGTGGGTTTGACTTTCATCAGCAATTGACTCTTCATTTTGTGAACTCGACAGTGAATTAAGTAATGAGTCCAATGATTGAAGAGCTGGTAAGTGATGATTACGATTACCCCGAGGTTTAATACCCGGTGACTTAAGTGATAGCTCAGGCCATTGCCGGGGCTGTCAAACACAACACAAACATTTGTTTTAATAAATACTATAATTTCTTACACATAATACTCACATATTTGTTGATTTGTCGGGTATGTCGGGGTTCAATCTCAAGTGATTTGTTATAGAGATAATCGATAAGCTCTTTTTCGTCCTGTTCATCAAATGGATCCAATGACTCTAAAAATTGCTGTCATTGGCAAAGATATAACCACTATATAGTTACTATATTTTAATTAAACAATTATAAAATTATTTTATACCCTTATTTCGGAAACAATTGTTAAACAATACGGTTGATTTTGGTACTGTTGTATTTCACCGGTTATTTCGGCCACTTTCCTACGTTTACTAAAATTTATTAACATATTGTTTGGATTCGGAGAGTTAGGTGTGTTGGCCACCGATCCAGTGGGTGAACAACTGCTAACACCACTGCTGATGGATCCGCTGCCAACTAGATTGGCATTTGACGGTAAAGTGGAGGTCGAGTTAGTACTGTTGCTCGAACTTAACGACATTAGAGACGTGTTTGTTGTCTGAGCGCTAACTGTCGATGATATTGATGTAAGAGTTGACTGAGAGTCGTAGTGATTGAGCGATGGCTGTGGTGTCACCAGAAAGTTTGGATTTCCTTCTTCGATGTGCAATATATTTGTCAAATACATGCCAAAGAATGGTACACACGGAGGGTTTATTGACCGCAATTTCTCGTGATATCTATAAAACAACACATAATATAATAGTTATTAAAGTTAATTATAATTTATTAACTAGTAATGTATTTAATTAAAAAGTTTAAATTAATTTTAAATAATATTTTTTAAATGATAAGTACAGTAATAAAAAATTAAATAATAAACAGTTTTATCAAATAAGTAGTAATGATTAAAAATGACATACTTTTTGAAGTGTTCAACAGTCAGTTCCTGTGCGTCATCCAAAGCTCTCTTTAGTTTAGAGTTCTTGTCGATGTAACTCATGGTGTGCTCCAATCGATGAACACAAGCGCTTCCCATAGCACTGATCACTTCGAAAACACCGTTAAAGTTATTCAACTCCTGTAGGACTATCATTATCTCAATAATACGGGACAGTATGGCTACTCTTTCTTCAAAGTTGACCGCTTCTACAATACACTTTTCCAACCAAAATGTAAACTATAATTACAATAATAAAATTTAAAGAAATAAAATATAATTTAATAAGTGTTGAACAGTAAATGCATACATTGGATGTGTGGTGAATCATTTTGAGCAAATTTGGTGATGTCTTTTGCTTATCTTTTTTAGTCCACACCACTGACTGGCCCTCAGTTCCAACTAATTCGGAGGGTTTGACTGCTTTGTAGAGATCAAACTCAAGTAAAGTCAGCTGTCGGGCCAACTCTATTGGGTGAAGCTATAAATGAATGAAAATTATTTATTTTATTAGTATTATTATCATTCATTTGTTACATTAATTATAATTTTTTAAAAAGACATACAGTAAGCAAATCAAACTTTTGCGGGTCTCGGGTCAGCCACCACTCGACATTTGGCGGAGTCTTTTCAAAACTGTATTCTGGAATCTGCGGCTCATTTGTGAGCTCTGACTTGCGCTCCAATACTTTTTTAATATTTTCACACCATTTCCTCATATTTTTCTTGAATCTCACTTTTTCGTCCAAAAACTTTTTCAATGTTTCCAACAAATTGGGATCTCTTTCGAAATCATAATGATGGTTATCAATCCAATGTCTTAAAACATTAAGCACTCGAAATTGGACCGGTTGTGAGTACTCTTTTCGGAAACGTTTCAGTATCTCCCGGTGCTGATTACGAATCTCGGAGTTCTCATAGATGTGCTGGGAATGGGAGCTATCATTGTTGAAACAATGAGTACTATTATTTGTAGTTAATTGTGTGTCATTATTATTGTTAATATTATTAACAATTTCGTTAGTGTTTGTAGTTGTTGTGGCGATAGTATTGTTTTGTTGTTGTTGTTGTTGTGCAGTGTTATTAATCTGTGTTAAAATAAACTCTGGCTCTGGTATCTCAAAGCGCTCAATCAGTAGGTCTAACAATGTCTGAGGCGTACAGAAAGAGCGATATGTAGTGAGAAATGTGCGGACAAACATCGGGTCGGCGTACATGTGATACGTAAGTCTTTCTACTAGTTTTAATAGTGTTGCACCTTTGATAAGAGGAACACCAGAATTTGATTTATTTTCTTCAAATAAAATATTAGTGTCCGAGTCCTCCACAGCGAACCGGTAGACATCAGGTGAGGGCAGACGTAGCGGATGTTTCTTTGCCTCATCGATAAGCATTGAGTCCAATGTCCTCTCGAGCATTGACCGGGTGTTCAATAATATAAGGTTTGACATCCAGAGTGCCTTCTCTTCGGCGGTTTTTGCGAATAATATAATTCTTTGTTGATTTCTGAGTAAATTATAAAAAATAAATATTAATTAAATAAATAAAATAAATATGAAATGTTTTCCAAAATCAACCTGGGTGCTATCTCAAAAGCATATTTCGGTATATTATGAGTACCGGTTCCGCCGCCACCGCTTCCATTGTTATTATATAAATTAGTTCCATTAATCTCACTGTCGTTATTATACTCTTCTCTGTCAATAATTTCAATGTTTCTAATTAAGTATTTCTCTTTTAGCCGCCAATCGCACTGTGGATTCCCCGTTACGGCTGTCATCGACGACCTCTTATTGTTGGGTTTACATAACACCATTAGACCGTCAAATAAAAAGACATGACGTTCGGTAATACGAGGAGATCGGGACGTCATACCAGACAATTTGCCTAACGGTCCGTCAATCACAAACTCGTTGCAGAACTGCCCGATGTCTTTTCCTTCCCAGCCATCTATAGAGCGCTGTAATTCCGACATTTTGGTCAGCGCTGCCGCTCTATTAGTTCGACCGTATAGACGCAAAAAGCCTTCACCTGGTTTGGCATTTCGTTTGCAGACAATGCGCTCTAAGTCTACTTTTAGAGGACCCATCAGACCCTCCGCCTGTTCGAAGGACTCCTTGTCTTCATCACTAGTGGTCAAGTCTTTAAAGAGATCGATGTATTTAAAGTATGAAAAACAGTGATAAACTGGTCCAATAAGTAGTTTCGGAAGAACATATTTAAGCGCCAAAATCATGCCGTGACCTGTAGTGGCCAGCGTCTGGACAATGTTTGGATCGGCTAATAAAGTCTGCAATTTATCGTTTCGTGTTGTGGCACCGGTAGCACCATTATTGGCAACTGGATTAGTTTGAAACTGTGGACTGGATTGGATGACATCGTGTGCGTATCGTTCGTAAACGTCAAACTCGGCGCATTCGGCCAACTCCTCAAAACAGCTGCCAATACTTGGCGGACAACTATCTTCAGCCACTTCGAGTGCGTCCTCAATGGAGCCTAAAAAGTTGACACTGAAGTCATAGATGTCATCGATATTGTAGAACAGTTTCTCCAATTCTTTTGGCGGCAATATTTTGCGGAAAGGGTCGCGAAATACTTTCATTATTAAATTCAAGTCTCTCTGAAATTGCTTCTCTTCATGAATGAGATCTTTGACCACTTCATCGTAGGTAACACTGGTTCGGCGCTTCTGTTCGCTCAGGTCTTCATTGATGTTGCTGTTAAGCGACACGTCGTCGTCCGGATAAAACATATCCATCAGTACTTTATCGGCACACATAGCAACCTAACCGTTCAACAAAAAAATTAATTTAAGAAATTACAAATAATTAAAGTTAGCCAAATATACACATAAATTATCAAACAAATCAACCACTCATGTAATAATCAAATAATTAATTAATTTTGTCAACAATTATCTTATATTATAAACAAAATACCCGGTAATAAATTTTTATTATTTTCAATTACTATTAAGTGTCTTATTTACTAGGTTAATTTTTGAACAAATTTATAAATATTTTTTAATTACTGGTAAAAATATAAATCAATATTGATGTCTACTAAAATAAATAAATCAAAATTAAAAATTTTCTTTTTTTTAAATAATTGTTTGAATAAGAAAAAAATTTAATACAGGATACATTTTTTTAATAAAATTTAATAATCATATAAAATATTAATATATAGGAAAAATCAATATATATCAGATATATATATATATATATATATATATATATAATATCTACTGTATTTTATAGTACTTTGCTAAGTGCTCCCACATTAATATATAAACTAATATGACATTTAATATAAATATACAAAAAAATAATTCACTTATATCTTGATTTAATTAAAGATTGATAAATGCAAAATAGACTGAAAAAATATATAATAAATTCTACAATTGATAATACAATATAATAATAAAAAACCACTTTTGAATATAATTTAATTCATTTGAAATTTTCGTATATATAATTTAATTTAAATCTATTCTCGACTAAATAATACTTTATCTACATTAATATAAATAGATTCTTAACTAAATGTTTTTGACAATAATAATACATAACTAATATATATATATATATATATATAAAACTAAATGTTATTTAAGTGCTAATATCAATCAATAAGTTTTAAATCAGATGAATATCATAGTAGTGTTACTATACCTTAATATCCTGACACGTAATCTCTTCGTGTCGTATATTTTTAACGTAATGACCGGCCAATTGAAAGATATCGGTAGCAATAAACTCAAGAATGGCCACTATATAAATAGTGCACTGAATGTCAATCTTGTGGCCAATCACTTCCCGTTGCAATAATTGGTGTAACTTTTCGAAAGGCATCCGCAGTGGCAACTGGTCTGCCGTTAAGCTCTTCTGTTTCTTATATGACTTCATTTGTTGCATTACTTCGTTGGCCTTATTTGTGGCCCACTTGTCCAGTGGCGGTGGAAAGAGCCGGCGAACTCGTTCCTCGATATCGGTAATATTGTTACGATGACTGTGAATCAATTGGGACAATAATTTCAGTATCAATGACTCGGCGTAGAGTAGAGCGTCCTGTTTAGCCTTCAGACCCGACGTGGGATGTGTCCGGCTTTGGATCTGATCCAGTGATATAAGCAATAATTTGCGCCATTTCTTGTAGTTCTCATCTGACTCGAAGTTGTAAAGGTCAGGCTCTCCGCTAACGGAATACATGGCGTATGAAAATCAGTGGTCACCCGATTCGGCCATTCAATCACCAAATTATTGAGATCATACGGTCCGATAACAACAAACTAACCAATCATATGATTGATTGTCAAATAATTTTTTGATTTTTTTTTTAATAATATATATTAATTATTATTTAATGGATTTGTGTCTTTCAATCAATTTGTCAGTTAGTGTTTTGTTTGCTATTAATTAACTTCAATTCATTTACTATTTCACTCTTCAATTTTGTCTTCAAATATGATATATAAAAGATATTAATTATAATTATCATATTATTAGTATATAATAATTATTAAAATAATGATAACGTGATAAATATGGCATTAAATATATATATAATTATAACAACAAAAATACAACGATTAACAAATGATTTATCGCACAAACATTTTTCTCACACATATTTATTGGTGTGATTTTCAAACAAAATATTATTATTATTAATAATAACACAAACTGTGATTAAATGACAGAAAATATATTAATATTATTAACATAAGTGACAAAACATTTATAATATGATATCATAAAAAATATATTATATATCATATGTATAACAGTAACACATACACAAACACATTGACAAAAAATAGGTAATCATATAATTACTAATTATTATTATTATTAAAACTAAATTTAGTAATTATAACAAATAATAATAACATAAAAATGGATACTGATTATTTTTTACAGATAAATTTGCAAATAATAAAAATATTAAATAAATAAATAATAATTTTACAAACACAACAACAACTAAATTAATAACAAACAAAAAAATTATTATTTTTAAATTACAAAATTATTACAGATTTAAAAAATTTTAAATTGTATTTTACATAAATATAATTAATTAATAATTATATATAACTCACTTGTGATTTACTTCAAACAATTGACAGTCTATTGTATTAATTAAAAGTCAATACAAATACAAAACACTGGTTTAGGAAAACATTTACAATATTATGATAAACATATAGTAATTAAATGTTTGGATTAATTTATGTATAATTTTTTTGTTTGTTTCATTGATTGCAGTTTTATCTATGGATTTGAGTGTAAATCAAATCAAATGAAAAATGTTTTTTAAATGACAACAACAACAACACAAAACTGATTGTCAATTGTTGTATGAAATCAATGGATAAATCAATTGATAAACAATTGGTTGCGTTAAACACCAGTTAAGACAATCAAACGGTTAAATCATTGGAAACAAAACATACAAATGAATGCCATTTAACTCAACAAAACTCATACACATATATATACTGTATATATATATATTAGTAATACATATATAATATACAGGAGTCTAACGCAAACTGTATCACTGTTTATATACATATAATATTGCTATATATAGTCCATAATAACAGTAATGGCGACTAATATTTAATTATTAAAATACAGTCTCTCTCTCACACATAGAGTCTCTGTCTGTCTATCCGTCTGTCTATCTGTCTGTTTCTCTCCCAGCCATTAGCCTTCACTTTATAAGTCACTCTCACACTCACTCACTCTCTCTCTCTCTCTCTCTCTCTCTCTCTGTCAATGTCTGTGTCTATCTCTCCCACACAGTCTGTCTATACAATACCAAAACCCTCTCCCAAATACTGAATCACTGACTCAATCGTCAATATATTTACACATTGATTGAATGACTCACTCACTCATTCATACACTCACACACTGTATATACAAAAAGTTAGTGTTATTTAACTTTTTCCACTTTATATATATATATATAAAGTTCTCGTTCTGAGTGTATGTAACAAATAAGGCATAACTTTGTGCCCCTAATAGTACTAAATGTATGGAAAACATGTGTAGCGATACAAATACTCTATATGTGTATAAATTTTTTTGTGGTAAACATTAGTTAACGCTATTATATAACGTAACACATGTATGACTATTATACCAACAAATCTAATAGAAATACAAGTGTTTTTTTATTGTGTAAAAAAGGGTCCAAAAATTATCGTATTTTTCTAATACATATATTTTGAACAAAAAAAATTATATACACATAATAAGAGAAATCCCTAAATATGTTGTTTTAGAGACAAATCCCCAGAACTTACATAACATTTATTTAGCACACAATCAGTGAAAAGTCAGACAACTATTATATTAGACACACATTAGATGTCAAACGCCTCTCACAAGTGGTAAACAAACAAACAAACAGTCGATTCATTGCAAACAACAACTGTTTGGTCACTGATTTATGACAAAAGACAACAACAATAACAACAAGAAGAATGCCATTACAGACGACACCGATCGCCAGTCCTACTGAAGAACAACAGGAGAAGATGTTAGACGAGTCGTTAGGTATCGTCAAAGTGCAGTCATTTCAGATGAAATGCTGTCTCGACAAAGGTTTGTGACCAACAAAACAAAAGTCATGACATTAACAAAGACACGATTATTAGTTGTCATATCCGAAGCCATTTAATATATAATATGATATATTAGATCCATTAGATCCAAATCAAAACAGTATATTTGTCAGAATATGCCGGTTATTATGTATATTACCGGTTGTTTTACTAATCAGATAAATAAATAGTGGCCACTGGTCACCACTACTGGCCGATATGTTAGGATATGGTATTTTGTGGACACTGATAATTATGTTCATAATATAAGGATTATTAAAATTGTTATTAAATTTTTATTAAATGTTATTAAAAATTTAATTTAAATGATATCAATCAACAACAGGTAAACTCATGGAAGCGCTAAAACATGCATCAAATATGCTGTCAGAGTTGCGGACATCTCTGTTATCGCCGAAATCATATTACGAACTCTATATGTCGGTCACTGACCAACTGAGACATCTCGAGATGTATTTGTTGGACGAGTTTCAGAGGGGCCGCAAAATGGCCGACTTGTATGAATTGGTGCAATACGCCGGTAATATCATTCCCCGACTGTATCTGTTAGTTACCGTTGGCTTAGTATACATGAAGACAACTCCCGGATGTCGTAAAGATATTCTCAAGGATTTGGTTGAGATGTGCAGAGGTTTGTTAAAATGGATAAATTTTTTAAAGACCGGTTACTTATCGGTAATTATTGTGTTCAAACAGGTGTTCAGCATCCACTTCGTGGTCTATTTTTGCGCAATTATTTACTACAATCGTGTCGTAACGTTTTGCCCGATGTTGTCGAAGATGTGGTGCTATCATCGGGTGACGTAAAAGAGGACAGACCCGGTTGTGTTCAGGACTCTATTGATTTTATTTTACTAAATTTCGCTGAAATGAACAAACTGTGGGTTCGTATGCAACATATGGGACACACCCGTGATAAGGATAGGCGTGAAAAAGAGAGACTTGAATTAAGATTATTGGTCGGCACTAATCTGGTAACTAAATTGTTATATTTTTATTATTATATATATATACTGTATATAATTTGTGATAATTGTTGTAATATATTTAAAGGTGAGATTGTCACAGTTAGAAGCGGTTGATTTAGAAATTTATAAAAAGATTGTTTTGCCCGGAATTCTTGAACAAGTGGTCTCTTGTAGAGACGCCATCGCACAGGAATATCTAATGGAGTGTCTGATTCAAGTATTTCCCGATGAGTTTCATTTGGCAACATTACAGCCGTTTCTCAATTCATGCGCTCAATTGACACAAAACGTAAACGTAAAAAACATAATCATTGCACTCATCGACAGACTTGCGATGAGTAAAGACATCGAACTTCCCAATGATTTGTTTGACATATTTGCTCAACAAATATCACAAATCATTCAAACGAGAAATGATATATCACTTGAAGATATTGTACTAATGAAAGGATCGTTAATCAACTTTTCTCTTAAAAAGATTTCCGACAGAGAGAAACGAGAAGAGAGTATTAATTGTGTATTAAATAATGCATTAAAAGTTATTAAAGATAAAAATCAAACGATAATACCGTTGAGAAGCAATTTGGGTAAAGAGTTATTCAAATTTTTTAAACTACCGTTTAATTATGGATCTAATAATGGTATCACCGGTTTATCACCGATTAAAATGAGTCTTAAATTAACGTCATATAAAGTGAGTCAGAATATTATTGATTTTATGATTTTTTAATTACGGTAATTAAAATTATTAATTTAATTAGGATTTGCTAAAAGAAACAGCAGCTCATGACTTGCACCGGGAGGTAACACTCAGTCTAATAAACAGCGCATTGGAAAACTTTACTGAGGATGAAGTTCTAGAGACAGACAGATTGACACTCGAAGAAATCGACATATTTTTGTCACAATTATGTGATCCATTAATTAATGGCAAAAGTGCGGGACTCGATGTCGATGAAACCGATGAAGACTTTATTGACGAACAGATCCTATTGTCTAGATTTTTGCATTTTTTGTTTTTGCCGCAATGCATGCAAGACAGCAATCAATTAGACAATTATTATCTGTTGTTGTCTTCGTCTCGTAAGACACTGTCTTCTGGTGGACCAAAACGAATCCGTTACACATATCCGTCGCTTGTTTTCGAAGCACTCAAATTAGCCATCAAATACTCTCAAGAAGCCGAAACAGATGAAGAAAAAGATCCCAAATGGGAAAAGAAATGCCAAAAAATCTATCAGTTTGTTAACCAAACAATTGGTTCGCTAATGAAAGATAGCAATTGTCCCGAACTTTGTTTAAAACTATATCTACTTTCGGGACAAAACGCATCCAAAACACGGGTTGAAAATAGAGAGACCATTGCATATGAATTCATAAGTCAAGCCTTTAGTATATATGAAGAAGAAATCAATGATTCCAAGTCTCAGTTGTTTTGTCTTTTGCTAATTACAAGTACTGTTAAGGATATAAAGTTTGAAATTGAAGACAATTGCAGTCCATTGAAGAGCCAATGTTGTCTAAATGGCGCTAAATTAGTGAAGAAATCGGACCAAATCAGAGCTATATTGGCAGCGAGTTTACTGTTTGTCAACTTTGAGACAAATACTATTGAATCAGATTTAATGAAATGCATAAAAAAATGTTATAAAATTGCATCCAATGTGTTGGACAATGAGCTTCAATTGCAATTGTTTGTTGAGATTTTGTCTCATTTGACACTTTTATTGCGGATCGAAGATAAAGACATTGAAGAATTATGTCGACAGTTGGTCGAGAAGATTGACGAACAGAGCAAAGAGACAGCACTTTCTGAACTCTTTCATCGACAGTACTGTAATAATCTATTGCTTCTTAAAAGTAAAAATATTATTTCATCTGATGGTTAGCAATAGATTGAACGAATTGATTGTTTTTATGAAATTATTAAATATTTTGGTGTTTTTTCGGATATAGTTTAATGAGTTTTTATTATTTTATTTTATATTTACACTTATTATGTAATTTAATAATTAATTAAAAAAATAAATTATTTATTTAAAGTATTATTACTTATCAATTAAGAATTATTGCTAATTTTTATGGATAATGTTTACCATTTATTATTAAGATTTTAAGTTTATCGATATTGAATATTAATTTACTAATCACTGATCGTTTGATATTATTTTTCGAAGTAATTATAATAGTGTTAAGCATTTTCATCGACGACAACAACATTAGTGATTTGCTATTTAAATGGACAGTTGGGCTGATAGAGTGATTTAAGGAATCAAAAATCCCGAATAGTGATGGTAGCTCAGACCCCCCTGAGTCTCCCCATACTACCCACATAGCTGTCCGACCTCCGCAATTCGAGATATTCGACTTTAAAGTCGAAAATTATTTTTGACGTTATTTATGAATATGATACACACTTTCTATGTATTTTTCAATACTAATTATGATTATAAAAACTAAATCACATTATGTCAAATAATTTTCGAGATTCGTCTTTTAAGTCAAAAAAAATATTTATGAATATGAGATTTATTATTTATGCAATTTCTAATACTAATTATAAATATTAAAATTCATTTTTAAAATTCATTAAAATTCATTGTCACATAGTTTTCGAGATATTCTACTTAATCAATTTCTTTTGAGGTTATTTATTATTAATATATATATATCAAACAGTTTTTCCGATCACTAATTATATTATTTTCTATTAACTGATTTATATAATAGTCAGGATCATTGTTATATAGTTTTTGAGATATTCGACTTTAAAGTCAAAATATATATTTGTGACAAAATAATTTAAGCATCTTAAATAATAATTAGAATTATTTTAATTTTAAATATTAAATTTAAAAAATACATTTGTATAAATTTATTATTTATTAAAAATTAAATATAATTTGATTATGACTAGAGCATTTATTTCACATATAACTTATATTTTTAGTGATTAAAGATATTAACAAAATAATTAGATATATAAACGATTGATTAAAAACCAATAATTATAGCAAAAGTTTTAGTCACATAAACACATATTTTGAAAGGTAGTCACATATTATCAAATACTATCACATATTATGACATATTTCGCATATAACTGTAAAATAATAGTTGAATTGCATTTTTTTATGTATTTTTGTATGTATTATTTGTTCAATTTTTTAAAAATAGTATTATTTTATCAATGAAACTTTATTTGTTAATTTTTCTAAACAAATCAAAAAAATAATGAAATGTTTTATGTTATTTTCTAGTGTTTACTAAAAGACAATAGGAGTGAAAATGTTATTTAGATTAATTTAAATTTATACAAACATTTTAAAAGGTAAATATTTTTAATTTATGCGTTTTTTAAGTTTAAATAATAAAAATATAAAATATTACTTTATCATAAATTGTAACACAAAATTACTTTTATTAATTAATATATAATTTTTAATAATTTTATTAATCTATATAATCACATATTTTGACTTTTCAAAGCAATTATAAGCACATTTTTTACTATTTTAAGCAAATATAACCACATATTTTCATATTTTTAAGCAAATATTTCATTGAATAAAAACAGAATTTTAGCCACATATATCTAAAGTTACTAATTATGACTTAAAAATTAGTTTTAATATAATAAAAATAAGAATTATATTCTAAGTATTTTTAAATGTAATAAATAATATTTTATATAATAAAATAAATGTATTAAAATTAAGTTTATAAATTATTTATAATGTAATTAATAAAATTTTTAATAATTAGATTAAGTTTAAAAAAGTTAGTAGACAAAAACATTGGTCTAACAATTTTTGGTGGATCATATATACCACTTGCTGTGGTTTTTAATCGAAAAGCACTTCGATTGCCATTTAGACATCATGCGGAATTTTTATTTTTTCGACTTTAAAGTCCAATATCTCGAAAAATATTTGACATAATGTGATTTAGTTTTTTATAATCATAATTAGTATTGAAAAATACATCGATAGTATGTCATATTCATAAATAACGTCAAAAATAATTTTCGACTTTAAAGTCGAATATCTCGAATTGCGGAGGTCGGACAGCTATGTGGGTGGTATGGGTAGACTCAGGGGGGTCTGAGCTACCATCACTATTCGGGATTTTTGATTCCTTAAAGAGCTCTACCAACCGGACAGTTGATAGCAATAAATATTCAAGTCTAGGAAAATTGCAATTAATATCAACGAAAAAGTTGTCACTAATTGTTAAACCGTTTTGAATATCAACGGTTAAGTGTGTTAATTGTTTCAATTTATTTAACGATACGGTCGACAATTGATAGTCTTTGTGAAACAAACCAGAAATCGACAATCTTTTCAAATGATTGAAACATTTGTTTAGTGTTTCAACAAAATCGGTGCAAACATTCAACGATATTGTTGTGTCTGTATTTGATATATAAATTGATAGTCTCTTGATTTTTTCACAGTTATCGCCGATTTGTTTCAATTGATTGTTGCTTAACATATGAGATAAGCAAACAATGTTCAGATCTATCAATTGAGACATTTGTGACAAACAATTGGCCAGTTTGTTGACACCGTTGACATCACACGAACAATCAATTTTGACTTTAATTGTTTTCATACAATTACGGTATGTTTCGGCAAACAAGTCCATTGAAATGTCAAATCTATTGCAATATTTATTATTGTAATCAAATTCAACTTTAATTAATTTATTGAACAGTGGACTCGTTTTTGGTTCATTTGTCGATAAATTATATTTGGTTTCAAATATGACATCAAATAAATCCAATTTATTTAGACCACAACTGACACCAAATACCACTTCATTTAGGTTTTCACATAATTTTAAATGATTTCTGAATGACTGACAAACATCGCTGTCTTCGTCGGCAATTTCTAACCGAAAACATTTCAATTGTTTGGCAAACTTTATGAAAAACTTTTCAACTGTTTCTTCTCTCAGATTATAGTCGAGAAAATCAATGTAAATGTGAGTCAAACGATGGCAATCATTGGTAATAGTTTTCAACAATCGGTTGTCTGCTTCACAATCGCTTAAATCCAAAAACTGAATGTTTGGACACTTTTGCAATATTTGTTTAATTTGTTTCTCTAATATGTAATCACTTGAAACCAAACTTTGCATAACTTTTGACTTCATTGTGATTTTTCTTAGTGAAGTCAGTATCACTCGTTGCCATTGATGGCTAACACATTCATAACGAAACTTACTTTTAAATGTCAGAAAATCGACAATTTCTTGACACAAGTCATCACCGAAACGATCAAAGCTGGTTTGAAGAGCGTAAACCGGTATTGATAAATCCCGTATAGTGATGATAGCCCAGACCTTCCTGAGTCACCCCATACCACTTACATTCAAATCCTATTACCGCAATTTAAGATATTCGACTTTAAAGTCGAATATCTCGAATACTAAATGACTTATTGATATTTTGTTTTCATATATGTTATTAATATTTAAAAATACATTGAAATCATGTATTATATGTATAAATAGCGTCAATTAAAAAATTTCGACTTTCGAATTTTAAAGTCGAATATCTTAAATTGCGGTAATAGGATTTGAATGTAAGTGGTATGGGGTGACTCAGGAAGGTCTGGGCTATCATCACTATACGGGATTTATCAATACCGGTTTACGCTCTTCAAACCATCAAAGCTATCCTTTTGATAAATTTGTGTCATTTTTTCGGATCAATTAAATATAAACTTAGTATTAACTATAATTTGTATTAAGTAATAAATTCAATCAATATTATTACATAATCACACTATCAGTAATTAAAATTGTTGACATTAATTATCTTTACTTATGTTAAATAGCAGTTATATTAAGTTAATATCATAGCATATTATTATACTAAAAGTATGTTTTTGTATTATTAATTGAAAATAATGTAATTTATCAAATATGATAAAAAAATAATGTGTAATATAAAAATTACAATTAGTATATTTCAGTGTAACTATGACTATAATATGATTAAAATATTATTAATATAAGCACAAAATCATTTACAAACAAACAAAAAATTAATACATTTTATTATACGATTGCTTTTATACTATTTATATTTATTATATGATGAAACAATCGTATAATAAATTATTGATTTTTTGTTTGTTTGTAAATGATTTTGTGCTTATATTTATATTTGGCTCTTAATTTAAAAATTGTTATTAAAATAATGTATAGTACATATTAAGTTAATTATGATATTATATTATAAAAAATTATTGTTGTTATAAAATTGTATAAAAGTATTGAATCAATTTATTTTAAAATTCATTCAAACAAGTCATCTCAAGTTTTTGGGAATTTTTTTATTTTCAATGATCTAAATAAACATAGACTGTCCTAAATTGATTATCTTATAAGTAATCTAAATTAATTTATAAATTTATATACTAATTTTTCACTTTAGTTTTTATATGAATTTATATCTTCACAATAAATTTGATAGAAAAGTTAGTATAAAAAATTTCAAAACTGTTACACAAAATTATAATTTTTTTAAACAAGTCTATCATTTCTAGAAGTTAGCAATTTTTGTATTTTGTATAATCAGTTTATATATATATAAATTTTTATTATTTCAAATTAATTTAAGATTTTGTTAATATTTCAAGTATTATGGAGTTTAAAATAATTTATATAATTACATTACTAATTATTTTCAGTACATATTATTGTTCAAAAGGTTGTATTAAATATTTTTCAATATATAATTAATTAGTAATAAAATGTAAAAACTATTTTTTTATTGATATTAATGCATAGCTAATAATGTATCAAAAGTGAAGTGTCGTTGCGGTCCGCGGCCGTGGACTCGGGAACCACAAAGCGATGAACTGAGTCGAGACTGTTGTGTCGGATTCATACATAGCGGTGACGGTATGTTTGACAATGGATTCTGTATTATCAACAATAAAACAATTTATTTGCCGTTTCGCGAGTGTTGTCTTAAACTATTTTATAGTTCATATTGTGTTCTCAAATAACTTTTATATTATTTTTTATTATTACATATTTAATTACATTGTATAAAAAAATCAATAAACAACTAAATAATAATATCTATAATATGTAATGTAATTTTAGCTAAAACTATTGTATTTCTTTAACCTGCAAACTATACCTCTACTTTACTCTACTTTACTATACTTTACATTATGTAAATTATATATGAGTTATATTATATACAATAAATATTAATTAAAATATTCAAAATGTATTTGAATTAAAATAATTTTATATTAATACATATTTTTCTGTAATTTGAGACAAATAATATTAAATTTAATAAATTTAACTAAAAATTGTAAAAACAAGTTATGTCTAAATGTTTAAATAATATTTGTGTAATGAAATAATCTGATTACAATTGGTTATCAATTTCAATGATAATTTTATTACTGGCAAATAAATGTTTATTTTCTACAAAAAACAGACCCTGATGGTGTTTATAAAAACATGTAATTATCAAATTAACATTTATATACGTCAACACAGGAACTCTGGTTAAATAAATCCTTTTATATTTAAAAAAATATCATATTATTTGAATATCTTATATGATATAATAACAACTGAACAAAGAGATGACATCAATACGTTTTTATAGATATAAAAAAATCAATTTCATTAACATTTTGTAATCAAATTAATTACAAAAAAATGTAGTAATTAATTTGGTAATATTGTTAATTATTTTAAAATTAGTTATCAGTTGTTTTTTAACAACAATAAAAAATTTGTTAAAACACTGATATTTAAACACATTATTTGATTGTAAACTGGTTGTGATTTTATGTAATTATTAAAATAGTCATTATTGCTAATAACAAACATTTATAACAATGAAATGGTTAAATATTTTGTCGATTTTATATTTTGTGATATCTTTGACAATCATTGTCATCAATGGAGAAGAAGGGGGTTTACAAAGATATGATGAACAAGAAGTGGTTCCTATAAGAAGTGCTCGCGTTAAGAGAAAGGGTGGAGGAAGAGGTGGTGGCGGTCGATCATCAGGTGGTAGCCGATCGTCCAGTTCCTCCAGAAGCAGTAGTAGTCGATCATCTAATCCGCATTCATATCCCAAACAACAATACACTAATGCTGGACATCAGTCTAACTCTTATCCCAAACAGTCTCCAAATAATCCCAGTTATTCGGCATCGGGACAATCAGCTCACTCATCCTATCCTAAACAACCGGCTTATAATCCTAATCATAGCGGTTCCGGTACTGGCAGTCAAACTGTAGGTCAATCATATCCCAAACAACCGGCTTATAATCCAAATCATAGCGGTTCCGGTACTGGCAGTCAAACTGTAGGTCAATCATATCCCAAACAACCGGCTTATAATCCAAATTATAGTGGTTCCGGTACTGGAACTCAAACTGGTGCTCAGGCATATCCCAAACAGCCAGCATATAATCCTAACTATAGTGGTACTGGTAGTCAAAACAGTGGAACTGGTTATCCAGCTAATCCCAAACAACCGCCAAAATTAGATGGTTATAATAGTGGTACAAATGTACACAATAGTCAGTCGAGTGCTCCTTCGTCATATCCCAAACAACCTGCAATCAATACTGGTTATGTAGTGCCTGTACATACCGGTGCTCATCCCATCTCGAGCTCAAAATTCAATGCTACGAGAGGTGGTGTGGCTGGTAGTCATAATAATCAAAACTTTAAAAACAATTTTACCAGCTCAAACCATCATACAGCAGTAGGTCATACCAATGGGACAGGACATTTTGGGTCAGGACATAACTTTCCTAATAGAACCGGTTCTGTTATGCAAAATCATGGTTATCCTAATCATACCGCTAACCAACCGATGCGCTACAATATTAGCAATTATGCACACAATGGTCCCAATGTCTACAGCAATTCCCACCCAATTGCCAATCCTCCTGTTTATGTTAATTCAGCACAAAATAATATACGTCAGTATAAATATTATTGCAATTATTATATTTTTTTAATTAAATTAATTATGTTTTTAATTAACTATATTTTTGTCCTATAGATATTCAAAACAATTATGGTCAACATGGATACTCTGTGAACAATGGCATAGGAGGTACAGGGATGAGCAATGCAGCCAAAATCGGTATATTTCTAAAATTATTTTATTAGATATTTTTATAATAATTATTAGTATATTTGAAAATAATTTTTGTTGTTCAAATTACAGGAACTGGAGCCATATTAGGTGCTGCAGTGGGAGCTTATGGTGGCTATAAATTAGGTCGAATGGTAGGTGCCCATGGTCAACATGGTAATTATGGCTACTATAATGAACATTATGTATATGTCAAATGTGATCCGCCACCTAAAATCCTGGTCGACCCAACCACTAACATCACTTATATACCGAAATCGGTTGCTTACGATGCTCGTTGTCATTATTATGATAAGGAACCACCTAAACTACTTCCGGGATATGAAAATAAGACAACAATTGTCGTCCAGCTTGACCAGGCTAAAGCAATACCATTACCACAGGGAGGTACCGGTAAAAATGGTGAACCCAAATATGGTAAAATTAGTTATTTGATGCTTACAATTTTAGTGATTGTTAAATATTTAATAATATTTTGATAGGTTGTCAAATATTTCCATAATATTTATTATTTAAATATTTCTATAAATAAAATATAATAATTTCAATTAATAATAAACAAGTTTTCAAAATAGACTCTAGTTGGATTAATTTAATTAAATAATATAATATAATTGTTATTATACTGTAATAAACAATTATTTGTTAAAAAATAATTTCAATTATTAAATAGTAATAATTATCTATTGATAATATTATTGTTTATGTATACATATTCTGGTAATATTATATATTTATCTATTGATAATTTATGTGAAATTTTTAAATTAAAGTTTTTACAATTTAGTTTATTTGGATAAATAACATAATCTATTAATTTATGATTGTGTGTGTTATGTTATAATATGTAATTTATATATAGAATGTACATAAATATGATATACATTTAGACTAAACATTAAATATTTGTGTGTTTTTACTAAACATGTAATTAATAATAATATTAAATAAAATATGAAAAATTTAGTAAATAAATAAGTAATTGTATATTCAGATGAATAGTGTGACAATCGTTTCAATAATTAGTTTATTATTTATGATATTTACAATTCATTTTTTGGTAAACTTTGACAAAAATTTTATGAATAATAAACAGTGACATAGATTACGATCAGTTAATGTATGATGAAATGATAATACATTATACAAGTAATAGATTTAAACGAAAAGGTGGAACAGGAGGTATAGGAGGAGATGGAGATGATAGAGTTGGTGGAGGATCAGGTAGAGGACGTTGTATTGTTATTGGCAGTAAGTTTTAATTTTTGAAGATAATAGTATTAAAAAATATAATTATGACTACACATAATGTGATATTAAATTTAAATACTAATAACCATTAATTTTTCTATCTATCTATTTAAAGATACTTCATGTAGTGATCCAACATTTAAGCCGTTTTATGGCTTAACAAAATGTTTGGGGACTATATTTTAATACCAGTGCCAATGCTAGGTACACGTTAATTTGATTTTAGTAATCAATTTATTTTAATTATGTCTATTATTATCATTATAGTTGTATTGTTGTATCAACATATGTCAAAATTATTGTTATAGACAATATATTTAACACCAATTGTTTAATCTTAATGATTATTATTAATACATTTGCTATAATTATAACATTGGCATTTATAATTTTATTTTATTAAATCAAATAATAGTAAAAAAGATATTATTTTTAAATATGTATTGTTTGTCGTATTAATAATAAAATCAATAACAGTTATTCCTTATTTAATCACTTTAATTAAATATCTAATATAATCAATCATACTCTAAATATTGTAATATTGTTTTATTATATAACCTTATTTATATTTTTATATAAAATGTAATTTAGTATTACTAATAAATCAATATAAAGTTTAAATAAAAACTTTTTACAATTGTATAATTGAATTAAAAAATTAACATTTATATTGATTTTAATTTTTTTAATATAAAAGATTTAATTTATTTTGTTTATGCGTTAGAATATATTGTTTGTAATGTTATAATTTTGAACATATACTTTATATATTGTAGTATTTTTATTAAATAAATATTTAATTAATCTTTTAAACTATAACATTTCTTATTGAATCATATACTGTATATATAGATTTACTTTTTATGTAATTTTATGTATGGTTAATAAAACAGAAAATGAATTAAATGTGACAAAATAAAACCTAGTGTTAAATTATATTAACTTATTATATTATTTTATCTAAATATAGTAAAAATGTAAATAAATTGATCTAAAGTAATCAAAACAAAAAAAACAAAAAAAAAAAAAAAAAAAAACAAAATAAAACAAAATTTAATTAAACAAATTTAAAGTATAAAATAATAATAAGTGTATGGAATAATAAATTAGAAACAATATATAATTTCAATATAAATAAATGCAATTAGTAATCATTGATAAATTTAATTTTAATTGTAGTAATATTAATGAATAAAAATAATATACAATAAGTGATAAATGTAAGTATAAAAAATATAATATATTGTTAAATATTAAACACCATAAATTATATAGCTATACTCTAGTATAGGTATAGCATAGGTAAATATAGTAGTAATAGGTATAATAAAATTCATATATTAATATCATTTTATTAAGATATTTTTTACTCCAACATTTTTACTCCAATTCAATCCTATATTTTTGGATAATAACATAATTAGCACAAAAGCTATTTTTAGATCTATTAATCTAAACAATATGATTGTGTGGGCGATGTTATTGTAGAGTATATTAAATATAATTTATATTTAGTTTATTATATATATAAACATATTGCAGACTACACACGAAATATTTGGTAAATAAATGAAGTTTTGTAAACTGAGATGAAAAGTGTTACTATTTTTTCAACCATTAGTTTATTAATTATATTAATTATATTTACAGTTTATTGTTTCGACAATTATGATCCCTATGTGTCCGACAATAGTGTTACGGATATTATTCAGATAAATCAGTCCAATGATGAATCAATAAGATATAGAAGTAATAGAGTTAAACGAAAGGGTGGTAAAGGAGGCGGTGGAGGTGGAGGTGGCAAAGGTGGTGGAAAGAGTGGTATTAAAGGTGCTAAAAGTGGTAAAGGTTGGCGACGTGGAGGCCATGGGGGTGGTGGTAGTGGTGGAGGTACTTCTCGATGTAATCATAATTTTCCAGATAATAATAGTAAGTATTTATTTATTTATTGACAAAAAATATTTTATTGATTAAATTTGTATGATTAAATACGACAATTGATGTAATTTTTTTTAATAATTATAATTTGATATATGATAGCTAGTAATTGTGATGAATTTGATCAGTGTCAATGGCTAACCAAAGTCATTTACTTATATATATTTCTACCGGTGCCCATAATTGGCACTCATTTTGGCGATTTTGATCAATGGGTTCTGATTTTGGCAGTAATTATCACCAGCGGTGTGATTGTGTCGACGTATTTAATACTGATTTTTATCAATATAATCAACAATTTGTTAAACACAATTCAATGGATTCAGATAGTATTGGGTAATACAGTTGGCAATACATTAGTATTGGGATTTACTTATTTTTCTATTAAAATAATTACTAATAAAAAAATGCTCACAATTTTTTATATTGGATTTGGTTTATTAATGATATATTTGATAAGTTTCAGTTGTTATCTATAGAGTATAGTATGTAAATAATAAAATTGTTTTTATATAACTTTTGTAAATTTGTTATATAGAGACAGATATATTTGATAACATGAAAATAATTTACTGTATAATATTATAGTATCCTATACTACAATATAATACATTTAATTATAGTTAAAAAAAATACAAATTATTATTATTATGTTTAAAGTAAATATTTTTGTATTTAAAGTAATTTTAGACTATTATAGTATATTTGTAGTTATATTTAGATAATTGATTAACCAGTAATTTTTTTTAAAAAACTACATAACTTACAGAATATGCGTATAGAGATAATAGTACTGTTATATAAAAAAATATTACATAAACATAAACACAATACACTACACATTCAATACAATGACATTTCAAATTAAATGTCAAAAAGGTTTGAATAGATTGATATATCAGTACATCTTATTTGATGATGAAATATATGACAATTATTGTAGTCATTTGTTTATCATTTTTATTTACCGTTTATTGTTTGAAAAACTATGACCAGTATTTACTGGATAACAATAGTGACATTGATTACGATCAGTTGATGTCTGATGAAGAGACTATGGATTATATAATTAGTAGAGTTAAGCGAAAGGGTGGTAAAGGAGGTGGTGGTGGTAGGGGTAGTGGTAAAGGTGGTGGTGGTAAGGGTGGCAAATATAAAGGTTGGCGAATTCATGGTAGTGGTGGTGGTGGCAGATTTGGGGGTATATTTTTAGGCAGAAGGTATCGTTACACAAGTTGTCATCAATTTGGCAATAATACTAATGACAGTATGTATTATAAAAACGATTGATTTTTTTTAATTAAATTGTCAATGAAATATACTAACGAAAAAAAATAATTTCTAATAAATTAATATTTAGCTAATTATTGTGATAAATTTGATCACTGTCAATGGCTAACCAAAGTGTATGTATGCTATATTATACTACCGGTGCCCATAATTGCCGTTCATTTTGATGATTTCGATCGGAGGGTTCTGTTTGTGGCAACGATTATCACAAGCTTTTTGATTGTGTCGACGTATGTCATACTCATTGTTATCAATTTAATCGACAATTTGTTGAATACAATTGAATGGAGTTATATGTTATTGGGTAATACTATTGGAAATATATTAGTAATATTTTTTGCATATATTGTTAGTAAACTAATTAATAGCAAAAAGAAAATTTTATTTATTTATTTTGTTTTTACAATATTAATATTGTATACTATATTTGATTATTGTATTGGTTATTCTATAGAATAGTTTAATTATATTTTAAAGTTTAATAATGATAATTACGATAACATTTTACTTAACCTTATATTAATGATATAAGAAAACTTAATTAATAATAATTTTTTAATTTATAGTAAAAATATTTTCGATTATACTGTAGATACTTAGTTAGATATTAGTCGATCAATAAAATTATTGATACAGATATCTGTTTGCTTAAGAACCTGAATTTTAGAGTGATTTCAATTGATATCAATTATAAATAAAATTTAATTTTTTATAAATTAGAAAATATTATATGTAAATAATAAATTGTAAATAATATTTGTAAATACTTTATAATATAATAGTTTGATAAATTATTGTGTACAATATAACGTTATAAAATAAAAAAAATATAATTTTATAAAATTATATATTTTAATTAGAATATCATTTCAATTTTTTTTATTGTAACAGTAATTATAATAACAAAAAAACACTGCAAATTATTTTAATGGCCTTAATTATTATTGTATATAAATAAATAAATATAAAAAATACTAGATTATATTTGTATTTTTCAATTTGGATAAACAGTGATTTTTTAGGCCTAAATAATCCAACAGAATATGCGTATATATGATAGAAAAATAAGTATTACATAAACATAAACAGATTGTACACTAAAAATGAAATGCAATGACATTTCTGATAAAATGTCAAAAAGGATTGAAGCGATTGATAAACATTATCTTAGTTGAAGATGAGGATCAAATGGTTGATAATTTTTCTGACCACATGTTTGTCATTTTTATTTACTGTTTATTGTATGAAAAACAATGACCAGTATTTACTGGATAACAACAACGACAACAACAATGACATAAATTATGGTCAGTTGATGTCTGTTGAAGAGACAATACATAGAGTTAAACGAAAGGGTGGAACAGGGGGTAGAGGTGGTGGTGGAACTGGTAGTGGTGGTAGACGTGGAGGTCGTATTTTTGTTGGTAGTAGTTCTGGAGGAAACGGTTATATAAATGATGATGAAGATTATGTCGATGATGGTAAATATATTTAAATATTATTAATGTTATCTAATATTTTAGTTTAACTTATTTTAATAATTATATTACTAATATTTTATATATATTTTTTATTTTCTAAAAAACAGATTTTTTTTGTACTGAATCAACGTTTGGTATCTGTTTGTCAGTCAATTCAATGATTGTTATATATATTTTACTACCGGTGCCAATGCTAGCTACACGTTGTGGTGATTTTAATCAATGGTTTTTAATATTGTCTGCTGTTATCACTATCGGTATTGTTGTCTTAACGTATGCCATAATAATTGTTGCCAATTCAGTCTACAATTTATTTTACAAAATGTGTTTTATTACACTACTAATGATCAATACTATTGCTATAATTATAACGATAGGATTTTTATTTTATATGCTTAAAACATATAATACTAAAAAAGAGATTATTTTTAAATATGTATTGTTTATAATAATAACAATATCAATAACAATAATTCCCTGTTTGATTCAATTTCTAACATAATCAAATATATTTGTAATCATATTGTTTTTATAAAGTTAAAATCTTATCTATTTTATATTAATCGTATATAAATTATTATATAGATTATATGAATATTTTATAAGTCTATATATATATAGTAAATATTTATGATAAAATAACATAAAGTTTAGTTAAATTTTTACTTTAAATTGAATTTAAAAACAAATTACTGATAATATTTACACTGCCTATGTTTTTATTATAAAAGACTTTTAATATATATATATAATTTATATATAAATATTGTTTGTAATGTTATATTTTTAATCGTATTCAGTATTTTTTTAATGTAAATAATTACTGAATCATTTAAAATTCTTATATATTATAATCATTTATTGTAATTTCTATTTATTGAATGATAAAATACATTCTGTATTCAATATTACTTTATGTAAACTATTGAAAGTTAAAAAAAATCATAAGTAAAATAAATCAATGTTAACAAATAAAGCCACATATATTTGCAATTATTGTTAGTGTTGTTTATCTAGATTGAAGCAGGGTTACTTAAAATATAAATGTCATTAAAATAGTTAGCACCAAATTTGATTATTTAGATTTTACATATTAATGATTATATTTATTTATAATAAATTTCGGTGATTAAAGTAAATTAAATACTATAAAAAAGATTATAAAGACAACCTACGCTAAAATTAAGCGATTGGTAGTTAGATATAACACCATATTCCAGGCACCTGTATCTTAATTTTTTAAAATTACTACATAAATCACAAATAAACTGAATATTCTTTTTGTCTGACTGTCTGCATCCCTGGCCTTACGTCATATCACCCGTGGAAACGAGTGGGTATTGATTTTATACATATAGCAAACATTTTAAACACTGAATTTTACTTATATAATACATAGAAAAATAGCTAACGGACCCAATAGTACAGTAGATAACATTGAGTTTTATTATACCAAATGAAAAACATGTGCACTCAGTCACAAAACAACATCCCTCAAGAATATTGCTATAATAATAAAAATAATAAAAATAGTTGACTCAAAACAACTATTGATAGCCAACAGCGCAATACACATCCCTCTCTCTCTCTCTCTCAAAGCTACTAACTATCTCTTTCAATGCATTGACTGTTTTTAGGTTGACTCCATTATTATACAGTATAATACAAAAGTGGATTATCCTATTATTTGTGGTATATATTAGTTGAGAAAAACCAACCAAAATAATGTTTACAAATAAATAATCAATTTAAATAAAAATTCAAACAAACTATTAGTTTTAAGTGAATAATTTAATTAAATAAAGTTTAACTAAATTTTTTTTAAGCAACACATCAAGTGTTTGTGTGAATATATATTGTGATTAAAATATACAAAAAATAATAATGAATTTACTGAACACTGTTGTCATCGTATACTTAGCGCTGACACTCACGGCTAGTGTTAGCTATTGTCTGGAAGAGTACGACCGGTATGTGCCCGACAACGACGGGTTAACACATGAGAGAAGTATTCGTGTCAAGAGAAAGGGTGGAAAAGGTGGTGGCGGTAGAGGTAGAGGCAGTTCCAGTCGCAAGTCGTCGACAAAGACCAGGCCAGCAGATCCCTATCCCAAACAACCGGCTCATAATCCTAACTACCCGACCAATGCTAATCCCAATGCACCAGCATATCCAGCCTATCCAAAACAACCGCCACCATATCCCGGCCAAACGGGCCAATCATTTCCCGGACAACATGGAAATCCCGGTCAGACTGGATGTATGTATTAATTATTTCTTTTATTATTATTATTATTATTATTTATTTATTTATTTTTATTATATAAAAGTGCAACGTTTAATTAGGTTAATGTTATTATAAGTGACATTTTATAGTTTAGGAAATTATTGTTTCAAAATTATATTTTTTCAATTTATTATTTATTAATAGAAAACAGGTTTAAATAATATTTGTTATATAATATTTGAATAATATATATGATAATAATAAATATAAATTAATATATTATATAATTATTGTTATATAAAAACTGTTTAAAATATAATTATATAGTTTTATTGATTTTGGAATTTATATTATAAATCAAATATTTTGCTAATTATTGCATAATATTTCAATATATATTATATTACTACTGATAAAAAATTTATAATAGTTTAATCTTATATAAGAAATATTATTGTATTATTGAATCATTTACTAAATGTTGTATTTGTTATATAAATATTGTAAACTAATCAATAATATTATATTATATCTTTGAACTTGAAATAACTATATTTGTAAATAATTTAATAGCATTTGTTATTAAATTATAGACACATATCTATAAATAGTAATAATAGCTTTACAACAATCATTATATAATTTGATGATTTGATATATTGTAGATTTATTGTACAGTTTATACAGTATATTGATATTATTATACAAAAAAGAAAATATTTATTTTTTTAAATTATTTTATTTTATATTAAATCATAAATAAAAAACTAATAAAAAAGAAAAAAAATAAAAAAAAAATATTTTATACTTATAAAAATATATATTACACAAACATTTAAATAATATATTTTAAAAATTTAATTTGTAAAGATAATCAACCAAATTATGGATATGGAAGCAAATTAGGCGGTGTGGGCGGAATGGGCACTGGTATGGGATCTGGTTTAGGAAATATGGGTAAATCAAAAAGTGGAATTGGAGCACTGGGAGCAGGAGGTATGTTATTTATATATGATGACACTTTAGATTTTAAAAAATGTTAATTAATAAATTTTAATTGACAATCAACAGCTCTGGGAGGCGCAGCCGGTGCCGCACTGGGAGCTTATGGAGGCTATAAATTGGGACGAATGGTCGGCGGCTTAGGATCAATGGGTCACTACGGCTATTATGATGACCGCTATAAATACGTGAAATGCGATCCGCCGCCAAAAATCGAGTTCGACCCGCAAACCAACATCACATATATTCCCAAAACAATTGAATACGACGCCCGGTGTCACTACTATGACCAACGACCGCCTCATGTATATCCTGGATATGAACGATGGGGTGTCAACGCTGCACCGGTATGTACACCCACCTGGAGTTTGGCAACAATTTTGGCTACTATTTTGGTATTTGGCTTTCGGTTTCAAAATCTGAACCGATTTCAGTGGGATTTTTGGTCACATTTGCTGTTAACATAAAATATATAATGTATTTTAGTTTTTCATTTTTTTCGTTGTTGTTTAAACAGTATAAATAATAATAATATTTTTATGTTAATATAATAGTCTATTATTATTATTAATGTTTGAAAAATATGACTGTATATTTACAGTTTTAACGATTGCGGTACTGTTATCGAGTTTAATACTATTTACGAGTTAAATATAATATAAGAACTTAAATAATTTAAATTTTTAAATATTGAGAATTTGTTATAATTTTGAAAGTATTTTATAATTAAGATATTAGAAAATAATTTATTATTGACTTCTATACCAATACAACAAATGTTTGAACGATCATTGTATTTAATATTCCAATAATTTTTATATTATAAGATCTTAAATAATAACAATTTATTATATAAAACTATCTGAACTAAATACTCATAGATTTGATTTAATGTAAATTTATTGTATAATTATGATGTTTATGATTTTTTTATAATCTTTAAATTGTTTTTTTTATTTGTAATATTATATAAGGTCCTGTAAATATTGTTTTTTTAAATTTAATTTTTTGATCAATTTACCCAAAAAATATCACTAATTTACAATACCATTTACACTACAGTAGAATATATGTTTGTTAAATATAGATTATAAGTATAAACAGTAAACTTAATATTTTCTAAAACAATAAACATAATGTACAGTACAGTAAAACAGTTATTTTATATAAATTGTTAAAAAAATAGAAAATAAATAGTTTACAAAATTAAAGTAATATTTATTTTAAAAATCGTATTTATAATGCTATACCTAACCAAATATAAGCCAACAAAAAATTGAATATTTTATACAGTATTATATAAATATTTGAAAACTTATATTTTGCCAAAACAGCAGTCCATATAAACATTGATCTAAATGACATGTATCTATACTTTATTTTCTTAATTAAATAATTTCTAACCCCTGTATATATCATAAATTAAATTAAATTATAATATCTGTATATTAAACTATTTTGTGTGAACACATAGTATACAATATACTAAAAAAGTATATTGAAAATCAATATTATAAAAACATTATAATACTTATAAATATATATACAACACATTTAATGCATACCGAGATAATTACATTGGCGTCATGTCATCCAAACATTATTATGTATATACACTGTATATCCCATAACAACGACCTATTTTAAGTCCACAATTTTTAGCCACAATTGGGCGACAATTACTTGTCATCACATTTATTAAATTTTCAAAGAATATTCTTTAAATTTTATTAATTATTTATTCAAAACATTTAAAATTTATATCTTTTTTCTTTTATTATTGTTACTTATTATATGTTTATAACTGTGTTAACTGTGTGACAAAATTTAATAAATGATTTTAATTGTTTAATAAAAAAATCTTTTATATGATTTTTATTTGAATAATATGTAATATTTCATAAAGTTATCAAGATTAATATAATTATTATGTATTTAATGTTTAATTTGTTGAAAACAATCACTGTATTGATTGTTTGCATTAATGCTAATATTAATGAATTAAATAATAATAGAGTAAATTCATTGTTTGCTTTAAATACAAGTACTATTAATAATAATATAAGAGCTAAAAGTGATTCATTAATTGAAAAGCAATTATTGAATTATAGTATAGTTGACCAAAACAACAATGGTTTAAAAAATAATAAAACAGGTATTTATCATTAATAATATTATTATTTAATACATAAAATCAATTAATAACAATTACAGTATTGTATATTTAAGCTATTTTTGTGTTATATTTTTTAGTATATAGAGTATATAAACTTTATATTGAAACATGATTGAAAATTTTCAGTGATAGCATAACATAGATTTATACAGTAATACCGTATGATATACAGAATATGTACAGAATATTTAAAATAATGAATAAATAACTAATTTAAATATTTTAATAATTGTATTAGAAAGATACAGTATATTAATACAAGTTTAAAATATATAGTAATTTTTGTTTTCAGTATAAAAAATAATTAATAATATCAATCTTTTATTAGTTATTTTTATAAACTTTTATATTACTTTGTAGACCCAACATATTGAACATTAATTATTAGTTTTCAATTATTGCAATTTTATTAGAGATTATAGTAAACAATTCAGTTCTGATCAATGGATCAAATGGTTCTACGTTTGAAAACAATGTAAACGAAACTCTTGTTATAAAATATTTAGTGAGAAACTCAACTGTTATCGGCACTGGTATTACCAAATGGAAGGCAAGCACTGGTAGTTATGGCAAATACACAAAAAGTGTTAACAGAAGAAGTACTGACAATAAGACCTTAAACAGCGACACTATATTTGGATATTTTGCAAGTGATGGCAAATTTAGACACTGTTACCAAACCAATGACAGAAAACATAAGTCAGTGGACAGGGAGACAGTGGCCAACAACACTGTTGACACTACATCCAAGTGTATATATTACAGTC
Source organism: Oppia nitens (assembly GCF_028296485.1). Classification (NCBI taxonomy): domain Eukaryota; kingdom Metazoa; phylum Arthropoda; class Arachnida; order Sarcoptiformes; family Oppiidae; genus Oppia; species Oppia nitens. The sequence goes on from NW_026533250.1 coordinate 408,573, forward strand.
GTTATGAGTTAAGCAAAGCGTATAACAGACAGATTGTTAGCAAAACGGGTTTTCAGGGAGTGTTTGGTTTTTACAAGAGAGGCGTCTTTCAAGAGTGCGAACCGCCAAAGGAACTGATCGACGACACCGTCCGAAACGATACTAAATATATACCGTTTGATATCAACTATAGTCATAAGTGTGTGTACATCGATGCAAATCTCCAGACAATTTATAAATATGATTATTGTTATAACTGTACGGCCAGACAAACATCCGGTGCTCTAATGATAAAGTTTGAAATATGGTTATTGATGTTTGCATTGATTGCTAACTATAAGTTTAATTCTTAAAATTATTTTAATTAACTAGTATTTGGTTTTATAAAAGTTATTTTGCTTTTTGAAATACTATTTCCGAAAAAATATAATATGAATATAACATTTATAATCACATTTATTTAAACTTATTTCTACATTTTTTAGATTTTCAATATTATTATATTTATTTATTTTATAATTACATTAGTGATGATAGTTTATGTTTCAAAGTTTATAATTTTTAAAAATGTTTTATTAGCTCGATTTCATTTTACTATATACTATAATAAGTTTATGTTAATCTTTAATATGAAATAAAAAAATGTATGAATTAATATATGAATAAATGTAATTGTTAAAAAAGACTCTATAAGAGAGAGAAAGAGAAAGAGAGAGAGAGAGAGAGAGAGAGAGAGAGAGAGAGAGAGAGAGAGTTTGAATAGTAAAATGAATTATTAATATATAATAATAATGTATTAAATATATAAATAAGCCTTCTTTATTGAATCAAAATTCGTATTGTTTATCTAATAAACAATAATAATATAGTTTTACAATGATTTATTAATTTAGTAATTATTCATTGTATGTTATTGTAGTGTTTAGTAATAATTAATATATATATATATTCACACACTGTTTTGGTATAATAATAGATAGAAATATTTTTATAATGCAAATATTTGCAAACAATTAAATATTAATTCTTAATAGTTTAGCATATTAAAAATTTATTAATGCTTAATAACTAATTTAGTAATTGTTAATATCATTTAAATATTTAGATATAAATTATTATAATTATTACATATGTGCATTAAATATACAATTTTGTATTTATAGATTAATAAGTTAGTAACTAAAATATTTAATATATTAACAAATTTTATTTCTGAAGTACAGTATATGTATTATAGATTTAATACTTGTAATGTATTTTATTATATATCTATATTATTAATTAATAATATAATTACCGATCATATTATACATAGAAAATAAATAATTTTATTTAAGATTTTTTAGTAAAAATAGATAAGTTAAAATTTTCTGTAATATATAGACATAGAGTGGTATCAACTGTACATATAATTCACTTTAACTAATTGTATAATATTGTAATTTGATTTTATTTAAATATATTACAATTTATGTTCATTGTATGTCTAAAAAATAAATGTTTTATAATAAATCTTAAACCATAATAATATTAATTATTTTATTTGCATTTAATTTATGCATTGCTTTTAGATAACATAAAATAATTTTTTTTATCAATATATTATATAAATATTTTATTGCAATTATTGATATTTAAACAAATATAGTAAATAATTCAAATATTTATAATTATATTTACTTATATAATAAAAATTATTTAGTATTTATTGTATAATTACATAAATTAATTTTACATATAGTATATTAAACTTGACTAAATTCATCCATAATTATAGGCAATTTGATAAATTGTTTATGATTTTTTAAAATTGTATAGTAATAATAATAATAATACTATTAAAAATACTATACAACTTTACAGTATAATAAAGAATTAATAAAAATGAATATTCATAAAATTTAATATATTATATGCCAATATAATTTATTTTGAACTAATTTAAAACATAAAAAATGATTAACATTTTATTTTTTGTAATTTTTATAAGCATATTTTTTTAAAAATTAATTGTTATAATCGTTGACAATTTGTTCGTTCAAATTATCCGTAGCCATAGATTTTTTAGATCCTTAAAATGATTTAGATTAAAAAAAATTTTTTAACAGCAATTAGAAAAACTAAAATATTAAAAATTATTTCAGTTATATGAACAATGATTACCGAAAAACTGTGAAACGGGTAGTTTAGCAATGGATAGATCGCCAAATTGTTGCGGATGTTGCTCTACCTTACCATCAGTTATATTGATTTGAGTGATGGTCTGATGATAGATGTACTTATATTGGTCATCGAAACTTAATTTGGTTATATCCGAGTGCTCACTATTATGGAGCCAGTGGTAGGCAAAACATCCAGCTAAAACATTAATAAAATAATATTAAAATAAAATTTCCATAAAATTATGTAACAAATAATAATATAAAAATAAAACTGACCCAGCCAAATTTTTCGCTGTTCATCGTAATAACACTCAAGTCCTTCCTCTACACTATTAGCAGCGGTCACAGCGTATACATTGATATTTGTGGGCAATTTATTGAGAAACATTGAACCTTGATCATATTTTTTTTAGTAAATTATAAAAGCACTTTAATAAATAATAATAATAATAATAAAATATAGTATTTTTATTAATTTATTTACCCGAAAAACATGCCTCCAAATAAAACACTAGTTTTGCGTACCGTTTGTTTTGATGCATATCTTTCAATGTGGTCACCAATTCTTCGCCGTATATATATTCCGGTAATAATATTATATCTTTGATTTTTATATAATAATAATAATCTTAATTACAATTTGAAAACATAATAAATAATATTTAATTTGTTACCTCCGACACCGTGAGACACATAAAAAACAAATATATGATCATTAGGTCCGCTGTTTATAACTTTTTTACCCCTTCGTGTTAGAGATGGATCGCCACGAAGTACACCGAGTAATGTCTACACAATATAACATTATTTGAATTGAACTTATAATTAAATATATAAAATTATAATAATAATACATTATATTATATTTTTAAAATTTATAACTTACGTATCCATTGACATCATCGCCGGTATAGTCTTTGGGTACGCCATGATATACATCCGTACCGTTTGGCGAATGAATGATTTGTCCCGGAGTTGGGTTATAGGAATTGTATGCAATGTCGTCGGTGTGAATCACTATAATATGATCATCGGGTATACCATTAGACCGGATAAATTGGTAGGCATGGTATACATTGGCCTAAATTCAAATAAATTTATAATAAATAATTGTAATTGAAATTAATTATCTATTAATTTTAGTTACTATTTGATTATGAAAATAATATTAAATAATATACGCAAAAAAAACATTACTTGAATACTATAACCCGCACCAAACCAACCACTACTACCGGCACACAATACAACCCAATTTGTGCCATTAAATGATGAATCACCTAATTGTTCATCAATTGGTTTAGCATCAATACTTAAATAATATACTATTAGTATACTATTAATTAATACTAATTTTATATTAAACATTATTTTTATTAGTTTAAACTTACTAAATAAGATACACACATAAAATTTAACCTATAATTAATCAATAATCAATATTAATAAATAAAGCAAAATAATATTATTGCAAACTAATTACCTTATATCTGGTTATTGTATTTATAAGCTAATAGTTTTGATTTTGAAAAAAATCAGATATAAATCACATAAAACACAAAACAGTAAAATAAGGTTAGTTTTCATAATCAGTATTTTTTAAATAGAGTTTAACAATTAGTATATATATTTTAAAAACCACTTAAAGATTAGTTATTTCTATTAAGTTAGCAATTTGTATGAATTAGTATTTATTCAAGTAAATACAATAAAATAATTTTATTGTATGATAACTTTAAAATAATTATAATTAATTTAATTTAAACTGGTTACTGTAGAGATAATAGTTTTTATTTTTTTAAAATTAGATAAAGTCAATGATGAGTCATATTATTAACACAAAACACTCAGATTAGTTTTTAGATATAGTATTTATAATAAACTTTAACTTTTATGTTTTCTAGAAAATATATTAAATAGTAATACAGTAGATATAATTAATTATTGTTGTTTAATTTAATTTAGTTATCTTTAAACTTAATACAAGTGCAGCATTAAAACCACTTAAAGATTAGTTATTTCTAATAAGTTAGCAATTTGTATGAATTAATATTTATTCGGATAATAATTGAAAATATAAATAAGTGCATGTAATAACAGTTTTGTTATAAAATTTCAACTCAAATAAAATATTATAAACTTAATTAAAAAAACAAAATGCACATCAAATGTAAGTACAGTATATATATATTTTAAATAAATAGATAAATATTTATAATTAATGTTTATTTTATATTAGTCCAAAACTTTATAATTATAACTATTTGGTGTCTAATTTTGGCCCAATTAATAAATGCAAGTAAATGTCCAAAACCTGAGTTACTAAAGCCGTGTACATGTGTTGAAATCAGTAGTAAGCCATATCTAGATTGTACGGCTGATCATAACCTTAACCTACCGGAGCTGTTTGCCAAACTGAGCCGTGAATTGCCGCGTGAGGAAAGATATTTTGAGAATATACACATCAGTGGCGATAAAATTGTTGAATTACCGGCCAATATGTTTGCGGACATCAAGTTTCATAGAGTAGAGCTCAAAGACTGTCAGAATTTAAGGTCTATTGATAGACATGTCTTCAATGGCACCGTTGATAGCATACGGAGCTTATCATTGATAAGATTACCACTAAATGAATCCAACGATAATACGGCTGTATTTGATATTATCAATTCATTGCATTCACTTCAAGAGTTATACTTTGAAAGTATAAATTTAAATACCGTTCCCAACAATGCTTTTTCCAAATTAGATAACTTATCGCTCATTAGTTTTCGTAGAGTGTCTACCAATAGTATTGGCAAAAATGTATTCAAACAGTTAAAGTCATTGCGTTTTCTCGAGTTTTACGAAGTAAACACTTTGAACATCAGTGACAATGCATTTAGTTTTGACGAAACAGATGTCAGACTCAGATTTATTATAATATTTTCCGCGTTTAACAACAGTGTTATAAGTGGACAGACATTTGATGGTATGCTAAGACCCGTTACACTGATATTTCTTCATAACGATAAGATTCAATATATAAGTAAAGATACATTTAATCGGTTTATACAACAAAACCCGAGCCATGAACTGATAGCACACATTGATTGCAATGATTGTCGCAATTATTGGCTTTTAATGATTTCCAAACAAAACAACGGTATTTACTGTACTAATGGCAGACAATTGAATGATAAAAGAAATTTTATTAATTGTTAAAAATGTTTAATAAAATTATCAAAAAAAATTAATGATTTTAAAAAATTTAAACACAATTAATACTGAATATTATATAATTGTTAGAGATAATAATAAATTATTTACAATAATGTAATAAATTTTAAATAAATAAAAAGTAATTTAACTGAATTTATTATTTTATAGTCAATTTTTTAGAATAATTTTTTATTCTGTAAATATGGCAACAATCCAATAAATATATTCATGTAATATATCCTAATAAGTTGTGAATTAAATAATTTAATTATTTTCTAATTAATGATTAATTAATCAATAATTAAAACTTTTTATGTAATTTAAATTTTTACACATAGATGAATATTTATAGACTGTATACTGACGTTAGAATTATATATTAAAATTAATTATTATTAAAAGTATTTATTTTATAGGTAATTGTGTAATAATAAGTTATGTTTATTACCAGCAATTTTGCTAAGTATTTGGAATTATGGACTGAAAATTTCAGTCTGAAATCAAAACTAGGAATTAATACTAACAATAAATTGCATACAAAATACTAGGAAATTATAACAATTAAATTTTGATTAAAGTAAATTGTGTTGACATTACAATAGATATATTTTATATAAAATACCAAATTTAATGCTCTTAAAAATTACTACAAATAATTAGAGTATTATGTTTATTAGTATAACTCATACAATATTTATAAGATTTTTATTGTGTTAAGATTTTCAATTCATTTGTTGTTGTGTCACAGGTTAGGGATCAGAYGATCCTTCAAACTGTGTCCACTTTGTTTTGCGTAGTACTAGAGGTATGTCTATTAAGACAAGGGATGTCTCAATAGACGGGTCGGTATAAAGCGTGGGTCGGTATTCAACAAACTTTATTAAACAAATTATATTAAAAACTGTTATATGATGTGAAAAATGACATTTTTATTATTTTTAAAAAAAATCCCAAGAATTTTATCTAATTTATCCATTTATATAATTGTTATGAAATGAAAAAATGCAAAAATACAGAAACAAATTATGATTTTTTATTATTTGTAGTCATTAAATAAATTAACTTAAAAATTTGTTATAACTCACATTATTATTTATACAGTACTATAATTTATCATATATATATATCGTATAGTTTGTTTAACACTCGATGTCGTATTTTGATACGTTTTTTGTAACGGTATTTGTGAATAGTATTTTACAAATATCATATTGTTTTCTGTTTGTAAACACAAGTAGACATATCAATCAAACATTTGTGATAACAATATGTCCACCGAAGCTGACCAGTCTCCCGAAGAAGAACATATTCGGCATTGTATTTTATACGAATTTGATCGAATGAAGAAATTGGGCCGAAGCGACAAAACGGATCAATGAAGTATATCCCGAATCAATTGGTGTTCGAAAAGTTCAGAGATGGTTTGATCGATTTAAATCGAATGACAGATCTCTTGTGGATAAGAGTCGAGGACACCCTACTATTGTCATCGATAATGAAGTTCTTTTGAAAGAAATAGAAGCGGATCCGAGGCAAACTCTTCACGATTTGTCACATAAGTATGGGGTTTGTCGAACTACAGTATATAACCATTTGATCGAAATTGGCAAAGTATATAAAATCGGAAAATGGGTACCACATGATTTGTCACCCGAACAAAGAGCCAATCGATAGAGACATGTCGACGTTTGCTGTTCTCAAAGACGTTCCATTTTTGGAACAAATAGTGACAATGGATGAGAAGTGGGTGTATTACGAAAACCCTGTCATAGGTGGTCAATGGGTCGATCCTGAAGAACCTGCGATACAGACGCCGAAAAGAAACCTCAATCCTAGGAAGGCAATGCTGTGTGTTTGGTGGGATTGGATTAGTATTATTCATTATGAAGTTCTCGAATATGGTCGGACGATAACATCTGAGCTCTATTGTCAACAATTGGACAGACTTAAAGAAGTATTGATGGTAAAACGTCCAAGATTAATTAATTGTAATAGGATTAGATATCAAAGAGACAACGCGTCGAGTCATACTTCAAGAATGACTCAAAATAAAATTTGGGTTGGAAGGTTGTACCTCACCCACCATACTCTCCAGACATCGCACCTTCAGATTATTATTTGTTCCGAAATTTACAGACGTTTCTTAATGGAAAAACATTCACTGGAATCGATGATATCAAAAAAACCATCGATGACATCAATCAAAGGACTACTTTAGGGGATTATGGCTTTGCCTGAAAAATGGCAGAAAGTCATTGCTAATGATGGACATTATATAGATAATTAAATTTTATTGTATAATGGTTAATTTTACATTTGAAATATTAGAAATAAAACGACACCAAGTAATGAACAACCCATATATATGTTTCTATAGTTTTGTATTCAAAAATAAATCCACATCAATAAAATTATAATTATCTTTTATACTATGTTTTTCAATGTTTATGTGTTTATGTTGATAGTCAATGCAGTGTTTTTTGATTGTCTTAAATCAATTTATCAATATTATAATTACTGTTAATTTTGGAAATATATAATTATGTATGACTAGCAACAAAATAACAATAAAAATTTATTTATTTTATTATACTTTTTAAATAACATAAATAGATTAAAATAAAAATAATTTTATTAATTTACTATATTTAATATAAATATATTTTTAAAACATTATTTTATTTACAATTAATTTTTTATGTAAAATGTCTATCAAAAATTGTTTATTATACAATTTTACAAATTTTTTAAATGATTCAAATATATCGCCTAATAAAACAATAATAGTTCAACTAATAGCTGCACCTCCTTATATTACAATATCGTAATTATTTTAAATTATTATAAATTATTTGCAAAAAATTTATAAAAATTTAATTTATTAGTAGATTGTATGATCATTCTAATAATACATTTAAAATATGTGGTCCAATGGTTATGTTATTAAATGCTCTAGCTAATCTACATCATATAAAGTAAACATCTAATTTATTACAAAAAAAAATAATATATTAATTTGCATTATTTGATTTATTTTTTTAAATAACAACAATAATAATAATAAATTTATTTATTATTTATTTGATGACTAGTTTATCATTCAAAAACGATCCAAACGATTTATACCAAATGATTGACGATATATATGAATCGGGAACCGATATTTTGTTGGCACCGGTAATTGGCAGTCATTACATGACTTATTCGGAATCATTGGCACCGTTAGGTTTGACATTCAGGCACACGGATTGTATTGACTATTACGAGGCCAACTCAATAGCTGCCAGAATATGGTCGGCAACTATACCGTTGTTTACATATATTCATACGTTTGAACCGCAAGTATGGTTAGCAACTTTAGTGGCAATTATTGTAGTTTCTCTGTTCTCATCAGTTTGGAAACAATCGTTAAAATTAATCACATTTTGTGAATATTTGTGGAACTATTGGACAGTTATGTTCACCCATTCCTTGCAGTCATTTCTATTACGGACAACCAGACAATGGTTTCTAGAGATGTGGCTATTAATGACGTTTTTATTAAACATATTATTTACGGCCACATTGTTGGAGCATATGGTCAGATCGGTACCGATGCAGACAATCGACACATTGGAACAGTTAGCTGAAATGGTTTCCGTTAGTATAGTCACCCGCAGTGACGGACTATTAGGCGAATATGCGAAACATTTGGACAATAGTTTTACTCATAAATTAAATAGTCATTTGTTAAGTTATTTGAAATTTGAAAACGTGTCCGAAATTGTGAGAACCGGACTGAGAGATGGATCGGTAGCTTTGGTGCAAAATAGTCTACAAATGATATCTTATTTGATTGAGTTTACCATCGAAGAAGAGATCTTTTATAAGCCGAACGAACGACTCATTGATTTGATTCACATATCCCGCAAAAGTAGTAGTTTTGAGCCATATTTTTCATTTATCAACGAAAAGACTACAAAAAACTGGTTATTCAATGCATTCAACAAAATGTAGGTCCAGTTTGTCATTAAATTTATTATTATTATTATTGATAATAATTTTTTATATATTAAACTTTAGTATATTATTAGTACGCGAATCGGGTTTATATATGAAATGGACAAATGATGGCATCGATTGTATGAATGATTTATATATTGATAGTTGTATGCGATTAATGGGAAAACAAGATATTAATTATTATCAGCGATATCTTGATTATAATATTATTGGTTTTAAAAATATAGCTGGATTATGTTTGCTTTATACATTTGGTATATGTATATCAATATTTATCATTATAATTGAAATTATTGTACATAAAAAATTAATTTATAATTAATTTACAGAAACAATATCTGTATACAACAAATTAATAATCTATGAAAATATTTAATGAAAATAATAATTAAAAATATTTTGTTTGTTACGCGACATAACAGATATATTTTAAATTTAATAATTATCAATTAGGAATTATCTAATAATTTTATTAAATTATATTGAATATTTGTTTTTTTATTTGTTTTAAGTTAAAATAGTTTGTTAATTAAAAAAATAAAATGTAAATTATAAGATTATTAAATTATTTTATTAATATTGAAAAATTTAATATTGAAAAAATAGAAAAATATCTAATATACAATATAAAATATACAAGAATTTAAATAAATTTTAATAGCAATTTTTTGAGTATTTAAAAATTTTAGTAAATTATTATTATATAATCATATATTTCTATATTCAATAACATGCGAAATAAATGATTTTTCCGGTAAAATAAATGATTATTTTTATTTATTCTGTAAAGTATTCTTTAGTAATTAACTTTAAATATTTTATAAGTTGGTAATTATTTATTTTTTCTTTAATTTAGTTAATTATGTTGTTTTTAGAATATTTTATAAGCGAACAAATAACAATAGTTATATCTAAAAAACAATTTTATTATATTATATAAATCTATTAAGTGTTTACAGTATAAGGTATGTGTATATTATTATTCTCAGATTATTATGTTTGAATACAAGTATTGATTTATCCAGATTTTATTTAATTATATTTAATAACAAAAAATAAATTATAAATAACATAGTTCATATGTTGGAAAATAAATAATATTTATTCTAATTAAAGTATTTGTAAGTATTTTACTATTTTAATTATTAAATAAAATTCTAGTAATTACATAAAATTTAAAAAACAATTTTATATAATTTTTAATTATAAAATAACAGTATAAACTTAATATTAATTTTGAAATATTTTATATAAAAATAATTTTAAATCAATTCAAAGTTTTATTCTTTGAATATCCGATAAATATAAACAATTTTTATTAATTATTTTTGGATTATTAATTATACAATAATTATAGTGCATAGACTACATCTATAAAATATTAAATTGTTTATGTCATGTATAATAATATTCTTTATTAAAAAAAACTATTATCTAATAAAAGTATAAATATAAATATATTTTATATTTTTATACAAATATCTTGTTATATTAAACTAGAAAAACCAATATTTTATAAACAGTTAAATATTTTTATTATTTTATTAAAATAAATTCAATAATATAAATGTTATCAAATCATTGTTTAATTTATGATGAAAATGAATTCATGAAATTTTCCGATAATATCAGTGATTTAAATCATACTTTAATTGTTCAGCCAATATATGTGCCGCCGTTTTCTGATGTTTCGTATGTCTTATATTTGATTTTTTTTAAAAATATCTTATATTTTGATTATATATATTTATAGCAAACTAAAAAATGATTTACAATATATATTATGCGGAACATTGCTTGAATTGGTGCGACTATTTGCACAAAAACATCAAATATTGTAAATAACATTTTAATATAAAATATAATAACAATATAAGTACTTTAATATATTTTTATTTAAAACTAATTTATTTAAGGGTTAAATTTATTGGTAAAACAGAGTCTATCGATGAATTAGTAAGCAATATATTTGCCAAAGATATCAATCTAGTAATGGCACCGTTAGACGCCAGCAAATATCTGGAATATTCAAATCAATTGCAAATGTTTATGAATTTCCAGTTCAAACACACCGATTGTATTGATTTCTACGAAATGGCATCAATGGTAGCGCTCAAGACTACCGGTGCGGTCAAACATTTCACTTATTTTCGTTCGTTTAAACATCACATCTGGGGATTGATATTCATATTATGTTTGTCAATATCGATGATATCTGTACTACAGTTGCGATTGACATTAAAGAAGAAACCATTGAATAATTGCTGGTATTTATGGAAATGTCTATTATATTTGTGGAACTATTTTATTATGTTATTCGCCAAATCTATGCCCAAATTTATTGGCAAATCTCGTTACAAACAAACAACTAGTCTATGGCTTATGGCATCACTAATACTGAGCATAATATTTACATCTTATTTATTAGACTACATGTCATCGGTAGTACACGAAGTGGTAATCGACTCATTAGACGATTTGGTCGATCGGCCGAACATGAAAGTCGTGACCCGGTTTGACAGTTCGTTAGCTAATTATGCAATACATCAGCGAAATAGTAGTCAAATGGCTAATAAAATCTATGATAAAATGCAACAATTTGTCGATTATGAAGAAGTTAGACCACAACTCATCAGTGGTTTAAGGAACGGATCTCTGGCCTATTCTGGGCCGCGATTGGCACTCATTTTTAATGTATTAGAAATGACTTCAATGGAAACTATCGACAAAACAGACAAACCGCTTATCGATATTATGCATATAACCAGAGATAATGGAGGACTGGAACCATATTTCATGTTTATTCATCCAGTGATCGGTCACTGGATCTATGAGCCAATGAATCAATTGTATGAATTATTTTTATTTATATAGTATTAATTATAATAAGTATTAAAAGTTTTAGTTAATAATTTTAGTTAGTATTCAGAATTAAAACTAATTATAAGTTTTTTAAAACTAGAATTTTTATAGTCCGTGAATCTGGTATTTATGGTAAATGGGAATCAGATATATTGAACTATAATCGCAAAATAATACAAAATTTCGATAACATAAACGACAATCGTTACGATATATATGGGTTTCAAGCTTTAGAGTTGACTAATATTTTAGATTTACTATATATTGTAATATTTGGTTTAATGACATCTATTTTAATATTTTTGTCTGAATATATATATTTCCGTAACTTCATTATACGTCCAAAACTTTCAACTATTATATATATATAAATTAATTAACTTATATTATTATATTATATTTAGAGTTCAGGCACTTTCCAATGCAGGGAATTCCCTAATAAAATCCTTCTAATTTTTCGGAAAAATAAGAAAAATATTTTATTATCCCACCTTAGTCAGTTAGAAAGGAAAATATATTTTATATTTCTAAAATAAACCAAAAATATTACCAAAACTTTATTTTTTGCATAAAAATAAATTCAATCAATTTAGTGAAACTATTTGACAATTACACTCAAAATACATGCAATAATGCAATCAAATATTATAACAAAATTGTTGTTTTTGGTTCAATAGGTGATAGCATAAGAGGGGCAGCAAAAAGATAGTATTCCCAGAGAGCAGGAAAAATGGAGAACTTTTGGACGATAAAAACGAGGAAAAAATTTGCCGCAACTCTTATTATATTATTATTAAAATATTCAACAGTAATCGACCCCTATTTCTGCCCCCACTTTGCGCAATTAAAAGCTGTAAACTATATAATTTTTAGTTTTCATTTTTATATTTTATACTTTTCATGTTACGCTAAGTTAAGACAATTGATAAAAATATAATTTTATTTAATTAATATTCGTTAAATTTAACGATCATTTATGGGCTTTTTGATAAGTTTTAAATATAGTTTTTAATTACTCATCAATAAAAAAATTGATTAAAAATCTTAACTTATTTAATAGAAAATGATTCAAAGTTAACATACAATTAGAGCTATGGTTTGATTTTAGTGATACTATGTTTGACACTTTAAATTGTATAAATATAACTGGACTAATAAAGTATAAAAACAAAATATTTTTAAAAATTGATTTAATTAATTAAAAGATCAATGGTCAATTTTTTAGAGGGGGTAAACTCTCATGTTTATACACCCTATATTACCCTATATTACTTTCAATTAGAAAACATAGAGACATATAATCATTGACATAACTTTTATATATTATATTTATATACACCCAGCAAATTTACTATCTTATACTGGGAAAATCTTAATATCTTTTTAAATATAAGACGGATTTTRATAATGTTTGTTTTAAAATAAAGCTTAACTCCCCGATTGATAAATCAATTAAAAAAAATTTCAAAAATAATTATAAATCTACTATAAAATTTAATTAAGCTGAAAATTGAAAAAAAATTTTTTTTATAGAATTACGTCAATAAGTCATCACATTCTATAACATTTACCTCTAATGTCTCACCTTTTCCATAGCATTTGCTGGAAATCGCAACTTTTCACTTAAAATTATTTTTGAAATAAATATTTTTTAGTTGATATTTTTTAATTGATTTATCAATCGGGGGAGTTAAGCTTTATTTTAAAACAAACATTATCAATATCCGTCTTATATTTAAAAAGATATTAASATTTTCCCAGTATAAGATAGTAAATTTGCTGGGTGTATATAAATATAATATATAAAAGTTATGTCAATGATTATATGTTTTATGTTTTCTAATTGAAAGTAATATGTGGTAATAGATATTTCTATTATCTATTAGATTAAATAATCTTTATTTATTATAATTAGTGATTTAATGACTTTATAATATTTTTCGTTGGTTTAGACAACGAGACTAACTCTTATATACTGTATATTATACGTATACATCATATTATGAAAGTAAGATATACACTGTATATTATATAGTATATAAAATAGTGATAACTATTGTAGATTACAATTTCAAAATGCATTACTAACAATGCATAGTTCTGAAGAGACTTTCACAAAATGATATAAAAATTATTTTAAAATATAAATAATACATAGTATTAATCATGACATTAAAATTTTTCACCTAATAGGGAGGTTTATTGGGGTATTAAGAGAGTTACACATTACATTGGACACACAGTGGGGCAATGGTTAGAACCGTGGATTAAGTACCTAAAGGTTTTGGGTTCGAGTYCTAACCAGTAAAACACACGGAGATAATTATAATCACGGTAAAATTTATATTCATGATAGTCATAGTTTACAAAGAAATCATTAAAACACAAATTATTTTTACATATCGAACAACAAATAAAAGCCATATTTTCACAGTTATTACATACAATTGACTAACTAAAACAAAATTTTATTTACATTTGAAAACTCAATATCTTTATAATTGTTATTTTCAATATTATTACTATTATMATATAAATTATTCCATGATTTTTTGAAAAAATCATTGAAAACATCAGAATTAAACTGATTAAACATAAGAGACCACATTTTAATAATATTATTTCTATTTTTTAACTGTATCAATGTWTTCTAACATAAAATAATTGATAATACGTTTGATAAAATCCTTACAATATCTAAATACACATAAATCTAAAGGTTGTAGTTTACCTGTTGTAATTGGAGGTATTGTTAATCGTTTTAGTAACTTTCTCGACGTATTTTCTTAAAKTTTATCGTCTTTTTGCCCGCCATACGAATCCAAAAGTAATAAACATTTGTCTGGCATATCAGGAAGAAAAGCATTTTCAAACCTGAAAAAATAACAGTTAAATTTCAGTGTGTTCTACTGGTTAGTATTTTTAAAAACTTTGATACATTTGATATGYGATTTTGTCATTTTTCCTGAATGACTACAGGTTATCATTATGTTTGAACATTGAATTAATGATTTTTTACAATTGGTCCCAATTTACCAGTAAGTTCTTTAAAGCATATCAAAGCTTTAGGAAAAAATGTTTCGTTTTTTTTATTTTCGGCATACTGTATACGAGTGGGTACAGTCAAATAAGGTTTTTATTTTTTGCTCATTAACTATTTCTCGATAACTGATTATTTTGACAGCTTTTCGAGAAACTATTCGGTGTTTTAATTTAAATCGTCTTATCCACAAAGAACTTGCTTTTATTTTAAAATTATAATTTTGGGAATATTCTAGAGCCCACCGAACCAAATCAACACAATGTTMTGGTAAATATTTTTCTCTGGCTTTTCTGTATTAATACAGTACATACCTTTCAATTTGAAACCATTTTTGACGTGAGTTTCCATTAATGTTGACATATTTTTAATTCTATTCAAATTTTCAACACTTTTCAATGAAAACCTATTCATTATTGTTTTTCTTGAATGTGTTTTGTGTTGATTACAATATTTGACGATTTCTTCTATTTTTTCATAACTCATATTCAATCCTAAAGACTATAAAATAAAATTTAATCTATGAAAACAAACAAACAAAAAAAACAAAATCCATTAGCTCACAATCTTCAAGATTATTGTTGATGTTATTAACATAATCATTAATAAATTTATATAAATTATTAGCAAATACAATTTCATACTGATTTATAGGACTTTCATTGATCACATAATTTTGTTTAATTAAAATATTTAAGTTATTTAAAACATTAAAAACATTAAATCATTGTATTTTATAATAATAATAGACAATAATCAGTAATAATTAAACAATAAAATAAACAACAATAATAGATAAATTATATTTATATTTTGATGATTGTATAATAAAAACATAACAAACATAGTTTTTAATATATTAAAAGAATAAATTTATTACAAAATATTTTTTACAGTTTATTTATAGATATTCAATATTTTATATTAGTCAAATATTTTTTAATTTTATTTTTTAAAATTTTATATGAAAAAAAATAAATTAAAAAAAAATTCTCGGTGTGTTTTACTGGCTATGACTCTAACCCAAAACCTTTAGGTATTTAATCCACTGCTCTAACCATTGCACTACTGCCTAATTTTTATAACACTATTTTTATGTTAGTTATATTAGTAATGTAATGTTTAACCTCCTTAATACACCACTAAACCTCCCTATTAGGTGAACAATTTAAATGGTATGATTAATACTATGTAATTTTTTTAATAATTTTTATTTTATTTTCTGAAATTCACTTCAGATCTAGGTGGTGACTGATCCGCAGACCTTTCGCAGACCCCATTTATCTCGAGAACCGATGGTCTGACGACAAAATGATCAAAAGTAATCTTGTAGATATTAGTAAAACTAAGTTGCACATTATGGTCCCGATCGGATCGGATCACCCGTTCCCGATATATAGCCGAAAAACTGGTTATTTTAACAAATTTTCTCTGCAGACCCCTATTATTTCGGTAACCGATAATTGGACAACAAAATGGCCAACATATATTTTGTAGATATTAGTAAAACTAAGTTGCACATCATAGTCCCGATCGGATCGGATCACCCGTTCCCGATATATAGCCGAAAAACTGGTTATTTTAACAAATTTTCTCTGCAGACCCCTATTATTTCGGTAACCGATAATTGGACAACAAAATGGCCAACATATATTTTGTAGATATTAGTAAAACTAAGTTGCACATCATAGTCCCGGATCGGATATATAGCCGAAAAACTGGTTATTTTAACAAATTTTCTCTGCAGACCCCTATTATTTCGGTAACCGATAATTGGACAACAAAATGGCCAACATATATTTTGTAGATATTAGTAAAACTAAGTTGCACATCATAGTCCCGGTCGGACCGGTTAACCCGTTCCCAAGATATACCCGAAAAACTGGTTATTTTTAACAAATTATTTCCGCAGACCCCTATTATTTCGGGAACCAATGACTATACAAAAAAATGACTAATAGTAAAAATGTAGAAAATAATTATATAAAGTTGCTCGTATTAGTTTCGGTCAGATAGCTATAGCCGTTTCCGAGATATATCCGATTAAGTTTTTAATATATTTAAAATATATATTTATATAAGCTATGTCCGCAGACCCCTATTATTTCAGGAAACAATGACTGGACAAAAAAATGACCAATAGATAACTTGTACATATTAACAATATAAAGTTGCACATGTTGACTTTGGTCGGATCCGACTACCGGTTCTCGAGTTATACCCGAAAAACGGGTTTTTTTAAACAAATTAAGTCCGCAGACACCTATTATTTCGGCAATCGATGAATGGACAACAAAATAACCAACAGTAGACTTGTAGATTTTTAAAATATAAACTTGCACATCTTTGTCCCGGCCGTATCGGTAATCCCGTTCCCGAGATATACCCGAAAAACCGGATTTTTTTAAAACATTTTTCGGGTATATCTCGGAAACGTGTAGACAGATCCGACCGGAACTAATACGTGCAACTTTAAATTTTTATTTTTTACATGTTTACTGTTGGCTATTTTGTTGTAAAATGACAGGTTCCCGAAATAATAGGGGTCTGCGGTCTTAATTTGTTTAAAAAACCCGTTTTTCGGGTATAACTCGGGAACGGGTAGTCGGATCAGACCAAAGTCAACATGTGCAACTTTATATTGTTAATATGTACAAGTTATCTATTGGTCATTTTTTTGTCCAGTCATTGGTTCCTGAAATAATAGGGGTCTGCGGACATAGCTTATATAAATATATATTTTAAATATAGTAAAAACATAATCGGATATATCTCGGAAACGGCTATAGCTATCAGACCGAAACTAATACGAGCAACTTTATTTAATTATTTTCTACATTTTTACTATTAGTCATTTTTTTGTATAGTCATTGGTTCCCGAAATAATAGGGGTCTGCGGACATAATTTGTTAAAAATAACCCGTTTTTCGGGTATATCTCGAGAACGGGACAACTGATCCGGTCGGGACTATGATGTGCAACTTAGTTTTACTAATATCTACAAATCATGTGTTGACCATTTTGTTGTCCTGTTATCGGTTCTCGAAATAATAGGGGTCTGCAGAAAAAATTTGTTAAAAATAACCTGTTTTTCGGCTATATATCGGGAACGGATGATCCGATCCGATCAGGACCATGATGTTCAACTTAGTTTTACTAATATCTACAAGATTACTTTTGATCATTTTGTCGTCAGACCATCGGTTCTCGAGATAAATGGGGTCTGCGAAAGGTCTGCGGATCAGTCACCACCTCAGATCTATGCATTGTAGTAAATGATTAAATCAATACAAATAAATTTATATAAATAGTTTAAAGGAGTTCAATGATAAGCTATTAAAATATTAAAGGAAACATTCAGTTAAAGTCATAATTAAATGAATTCAGTTTATCTGTTTCGCAAACTAGACAACAGTTAACTAATGTTAGTAATTGCTTACATATTATTATAGCACTGACTGTCAAACAGTTATCTAATCATAATTAATATACTGACCGATTGTATTATACATCTCTATTCGTTAATTTTTTTATAATTCAAATCAATATATATTTTATCAATCTTTTCAAATCAATAAATATGTATTTTATTCAAATTTTATTAGGAATTAACAGAAAATAATATATGATTAAAAATATAAAAGTCACAGAATATTCTTTTTTTTGTTGTTTCTCATTGTATATGTATATCAATATACTGTATATCATTATTCTAATTTATTAAAATATTTTTTAAATAGTTATAAAAAACAAATAAAAATATACTATTAATGCATAATAACAATCTCTAAGAAAAAACATTACATAATAAATTAAAAATAATAAAAATAATATTTCATAATACAAGACAAAATAAATGCAGTATAAAAGCAAATGATTAAAAAATTATAAAATTAAAGATAATAGACATTGATGTCGATGTTTGCAATAATATAATAAGTTAATTATTTTACCATTTGATATTTAGCACAAACATATTTCAAATACAATAATAAAATTTTATAATAATATATTTTAATGTATAAATAATTATTATTAAAAAATATATCTCATGTACATAATTAGTATTATTATAACATAAATCTTAAATAAAATAATACTTAATATTATAGTTGTTAAAAGTTTTAAAATTATTTGTAAAATACTGTTTAAAATAGATATAAAATTATCAACATTTTAATCATTTAATACACATAATTAGTACAAATTAATTACTTTAAAATGTACGAAAAAGTGGCACCAAATTTTGTTTGTGATTATAATATATTTAACAAACCCAAACCATATCAATTTGATCATCAATTTGAACAATTGGGAAATTTTACATTTTCAACAATCTTTTTTGTAAAATTATAAATTATTTTTTTTTAATTTCATATTTAATTTTTTATAATATATTTTTTTATTTTTAGAAAAATGGTAGTGATTTGAAATATATATGTGGACCATATTTTCAAATTATCTATGAATTAGTTAGACGTACTAAATATGGGTAATATTTAATTACTTATAAATTTTTTTATTTCTTTATTCATTTTAATAAATAATTTTATTAATTTAATAATTAATTGCTAATTGGTAATTACATTTTAATTAGTGCAATACCTATTGAACTTAATGATAATTGTTTGAATTGTTCCAATTGTAATAATTTAAATACACATGAACTAGCTCAAAAATATGCACAATATAATGTAAGTTACATTAAATAATTAAAATAATAGTAACTTAAATAATTTATAACTTTTATTTTAATATTATATATAGTATGTAGACATATTAATTGATACTCATGGATTAAATGAAAAGTTGCTTGAACATTTTTATTTTGTTTGGCCCTTTAAAATGCAAAATTATGCAATTCTTGGCAGTTTATATCCATCGACCAAAACTAATCAATTTGATGCCATCGCATATATTTTGGATAAATATGTATTTACTTTAGTCTTATATATTTTAAGAAAATCATACTTTTACTAATTTATAATTAATTTTAGTTAAATTTATATCTAATCTAATTGATCAAATTTAGCTTTAAATATAAAATTTGAAAAAATTATTAAAATAATATATTGTATTAAGTTTAAGATTTTATATTGCATACATACTGTATGTACGACTATTGAAAATAATATAATTATTGTATAAAACTTCTATATAATACTGAATATAATTTAATAATAGTATTGGTTGGGCATTTTATTAACAATTTTAATTTTTACAATCATCAATACAATATATTATAAAATCGATATTAATGCCAAACATACTATTAATAGGTAATTAAAATTAGTTTTTATTTTTATTATAATTACTTAATTTTTTAATAGTCCAAATATAAAAACAATATTAATGATGTAGTTATGGAAAATATACAATGCTTTAGTTGCTGATTGTATGTTTAATATTTTAATTTATATAAATTTATTATTAAAATTATTAATTCTTCAATTTTATTTTTAGTTAATTTAAATCTAGATATGTCAGTGTATTATTGTTTATTTTTTGGTACACTATTTATCGGTAAATTTTTTACATTAAATTTACTAAATCAAGAAATATTGTCAATTTATTTGACAAATCCATTTGAAACTATTGATTCATATGAAGATATTATTAATAGTGAACGCAATTTTGATATATATTTATTTATGACAGATAATGGTTTTAAACTTTATCAGGTATACCAACTTAAATCAATTGTTAAATTTAATAGAGACTCTTAAACAGGAGCGGCGGCGATGATAGCGGCGATTCTATTAATTACAATTATCTGGTCAACAATAAATTTGATTAAAATGTGACCAATGGCAATGTTGGAGATAATTTTAAACTGGATAAAATTGTAATTGGTCATTTTTTAATTAAATATATGATTGGCCAGATAATTGCAGTCGACTATCATTTATAAATTTTTTAAACAGTCGAATATAAATTATCTGGCCAATCGTACAATTAATTTAAAAATGACCAATTACAATTTTATTTAGTTTAAAATTATCTACATCATTACCATTGGTCACATTTTAATCAAATTTATTGTTGATCAGATAATTGTAATTAATAGCATCGCCGCTATCATCGCCGCCGCCGCTGTTTAAGACTCTCTCTAAATTTAATATAATACTGAATAAAATTTTCAAATTTGTTTTATCAAATTTATAAATACTATAAATATAAATGTTTATTTTTTAAAAAATAATAATAATATGAATTTTGTTTTAGAATAAATCGACAGCAATTGAAATGCAAATAATAAAAAGAGCCAAAGAGTCAAATAAAAACTATTTGTTGGGCGATCTGACTATGAATAGTCTACTTAACAATCAATTCGATAGATTATTAAACAATATTGAAGAATATCAAACACAAATCATTATAGTTTCGCTTATTTATTCAAATCCAAGTGTTTTAATGCGAGACCGAAACCATAGATTGCATGTTTCACATGAGTTATATCAAGAGAGAGGTTCAGCGCATATCATCAACAAAAACATTACGGATCGCAAACTTTACAATCAATTTAAATATATGTATGCTTTCATACTTTATTAAATAATTAAATATTATTAAATTTTGTAACTTATTTTATTAAAAGTATTACTCAAACACGTGAAACTGGTAATTGGGACACATGGATAACAGCCTGGCTCATTTATTACAGAAATACATTTCTAGATATTCAAAATTATGATCCAACCGATCCCTATGACTATAGACTCCCATTGGACGCCATGCGTGTGGCTATCGGACCATATATAACACTTTTGCCTATTCTTATCATTACATTTGTCATAGAAATCAAAGATAAATTATATTAATTATTGTGTAACAATTGTATCATGGTTAATTATAAATTATTATTTTATTATGTTTTATATATTATAATATTAAAGCATACAAAATTTAAATTTCTTCAAAAAACTTTCATAGATATAAAAATAATACACTTTTTAATATTACTTAATTATTCACATTTTAATTTGTTTTTAAAATAAGCGCAGATCACTATATAATCGTTAATCTTGAATTGTAATGCAAAACTATAATCAACATGAGTTATATCGAAAGCAAATTTACATAAAATCAGATATTATTTAATTTTTAAGCAAAACAGTATTAAATGAAACATTTATTTTAGTAACATATAGCTAAAGGTAATATTACTAATTCATTCAACCAAATAATTATTTTTATATTTACCAAATTTATCTGAAACACAAATAGAGTAATTATAAGCATCATAAAAAATTATTTAATTGAATTTTCTTATTTAATTTTGTTAAATATTTAAAAAAACAAATATTCTCTATATTAATAATATAATATTATGAAAATTCTATAGAAAATAATATAATAAAATAGAATAGTTATAAATTAAAATAATAATTTAAGTGTAAAAAGTGTCACTATATTTAATTATTTTTTATAAATTATAATTAATAAAATATTTATAATATACTATTCAATAAGTTAATTATTGTACCATTTCATATCTAGAACACAATTATTTTTTAATAAATCATAAAATTATCCATATTGTACTATATTTTAATGAATAACTAATATTAAAATATTTATTAAAAATATTGTCATATAAATTGTCATGTCATGTACATATTTTTAAAATTATTATAAGAAACAATCATATATTTATGCAATTTGTTATAACTTGTGTAATATATCGATTATTTTCAATATAATACATATTTAATTATTTACAAAAACAGACAATTTTTGTGACAATTAGTATTTGCAATCTTTTATTTGTTATATAATATAATGTAAATCTCAAATTAAAGAATATTTAATATTGTGGTTATTAAAAGTTTTAAAATTATTAAACTATTAGTAAAAATACTGCTTTAAACAGATATAAAATTATCAAAATCTTAATCATTTAATACACATAATTAATACAAATTAATTACTTTAAAATGTACGAAAAATTGGCACCAAATTTTGTTTGTGATTATAATATAATTAACGAACCCATACCATATCAATTTGATCATCAATTTGAACAATTGGGAAATTTTACATTTTCAACAATTTTTTTTTGTATAATTACAAATTATTGTTTTTTTTAATTTCATATTTAATTTTTTATAATATATTTTCTTATTTTTAGCAAAGTGACAGTGATATGAAATTCATATGTGGTCCATATTTTCAAATAGTATATAATTTGGTTAAACGTACTAAATATGGGTAAAAATTTTATTGAATATAATTTTTTTATACATTTTAGTTAAAACAAAATATTTTTGTAAAGTATATACAACATGATATATATTTTCTAATTTATAAAAAAAATATTTCTTTTTTAAAATAGCGCAATACCAATTATAGTATATGATGATTATTTGAATTGTTCAAATTGTAATAATTTAAATATACATCAATTATTACAAAAATATGCACAATATAATGTAAGATTAGCATTAAATAATTAAAATAATAGTAACTTAAATAATTTATTAATTTTATTTTAATATAATTGATAGCATATTGATATATTAATAGATACTCATGGATTAAATGATAAATTGCTTGAAAAATTTTATTTTGTTTGGCCCTTTAAAATGCTAAACTATGTAATTCTTAGCAGTTTATATCCATCGACCAAAACTAATCAATTTGATGCCATCGCATATATTTTGGATAAATATGTATTAACTTTAATATTTATATATTTTAAAAAAAGTCAAACAATTATTAATTACACAAAATTTATACTAAATGAATAACTTAAAACAGAAAATTAAATAACAATAAATTATTATAATTATTTGTTTATAAGTATTAAAATAATTTAATATAATAACTTAATATTTTAAATAAACTTAAAATAATATAATTATTTTATAAAATTTCTATATAATACTGTATATAATTTTTAAATAGTATTGGTTGGGCATATTTTTGACAATTTTAATTTTTACTATCATTAACACAATATATTATAAAATTGATAATAATGTCAAACATACTACTAATAGGTATCTAAAGTGTTCATTTATTTTTAATATAAATTATGAATTATTATTAATTGTTTTATTTTTTAATAGTCCTAATATAAAAACAACATTAATGATGCAGTTATGGACAATTTACAATGCCTTAGTTGCTGATTGTATTATATATTTAATATTTTAAAAATTTATTATTAAAATTATTAATTCTTCAATTTTATTATTAGTTACTTTAAATCTAGATATGTCAGTGTATTATTGTTTATTTTTTGGTACACTATTTATCGGTAAATTTTTTACATTAAATTTACTAAATCAAGAAATATTGTCAATTTATTTTACAAATCCATTTGAAACTATTGATTCATATGAAGATATTATTAATAATAAACGTTTTTTTCGATATATACTATTTTATGACATACGATGGATTCAAAATATATCAGGTATACAAACTATTACTTATATTACATATCTTTAATATAATAAAATACAGAATATGATATTTTTTTAAAAATAGATTTTAAAAATAAATGAATATTAATTATATTATACGAAAAATCTTTAGTTTAATAAACTTTAAATTTAATGTTATAGTCGGAAAACATTATAGAGGATTTAAAAATAAATATATAATTAGAGATTGGCAAATAGAAAGTTTCTAATAAATCTCCCTGAGAAAGTTTCTAGAAAATTCTATAGAAATTTAAATTTATTGTTATACTACGGGATCCCCATATCTACATATAATATGGTATTATACTATACAGTATAGTACAGTACTACACAAATGCTATATATAAAATAATTACAATTATTAAATAATAATTAGTTTTGTAAAATTGTATTCATCATTTTATTATATACTGTATATCATACTTTTTACTTTAATTAATAATTAAAATAATAATAATAATATTTACGGTAATGTATTGTTATATGATTACAAATATTGAGATAACAAAATTAACAAATGGAAATCCCATAGATAGAAATTTCTCTATTATTTTATAAATTTCTCAATTTTACCAACACTATATATAATTAATATCTTTAATATCGTTGAATAATTAACAAATAAAATTTAAAAATATTATTTTATAAAAATGCAAATTTTGTTTTTAGAATAAATGGACAGCAATTGAAAAGCAATTAATAAAAAGAGCCAAAGAGTCAAATAAAAACTATTTATTGGGCGATCTTTCAATGGAAATGTTTAAATCGGGACAAATCAATGAATTAATAGAAAATGTTGAAAAATATCAAAAACAAATTATTATACTTTCGCTAATTTTTTCAAATCCTATTGTTTTAATGCAAAACCGTTATCACCGTTTGCACGCATCACGTGAGTTATACCAAGAGGGAAGTTACGCGCATATCATTTATAGGAATATTACTAATAAAACTAATAACAATTACTAATTGCAAACTTTACGATGATTTTGATTATATGTAATATATATATCTATATACTTTATTTTTAGCTATTAATAGTTAATTAATATGTATTATCATTTAAATTATTTTTAATTAAAAGTATTACTCAAACCCGTGAAACTGGTCATTTGGACACATGGTTTAATGCTTGGTACAGTTATTACAGAAATACATTTCTAGATATTCAAAATTATGATCCCCCCGATCCCTATGCCTATAGAGTGCCATTGGACTCTATGCGTGTGGCTATCGGACCATATATGACATTAATGCCTATTGTTATCATTACATTTGTCATTGAAATTAAAGACAAATTCATTCAATTATTATTATAAAATTATTGTTTGTAATATTAGAGTTTATCCCTATTTAGAATAATATCTGATTATAGGACCATATATGACACTATTATCTATTTTTATCATTGTATTTGTCATTAAAACCAAAAATAATTTATTTTAATCATTATATAATTTTTATTTGTTTATTACATAAATATTATTTTAATGTTTGATAATTTTTTATAATGATTAGTTATTATACCATTTTATATGCTATTATAAAAATATGAATATTTATTTAATAGTTCATTTATTTCATAGTTATATCTTATATATTATATAATAAATAATGTTTAAATATAGATTAGTTTTATTTGTATTAAATTTAAATTCAAATTATCAATTTCCTAAAACCCACTAAAACAAATAATCATTGTATAAATAATTATTATTTGTCATATGATATAATATAAATCATAAAGTAAAGCATATTTTATATACACATAAAATTATTTAAATCAATTTGATTATCACAATTAAAAAAGTATTACATTTACCGTAAAATTAACTCAAATATACTGTAATGTTTTTATAAAAACGCACATTTAATTTTGTCTAAATTTATCAATATATATATATTTACCAATTATTTCAATAAAATTTAAATAAAATATTTTAAACATAATATATATATGATTTTATTTGTTAAAATTAACGAATATTGGTATACATAAAAGTGGGTGCATTACTGTGATTAGTCAACTGGTTTATAGTCGGTACTAATATGTAAGCAGTGGTAGGACTAATAGGACTAACATTAGACAACTGAGTAGTAGTTTGCGAAACAGATAAACTAAATTCATTTAATTTTGACTTTAATTGACTGTTTTCTTTCAATAGCTTATCATTGGACTCCTTTAAGCTATCAATATATTGGGCTACCGTTTCCAGAATAGCCGACTTCTTCCAGTTGGTGGCATTGGGTCCGACTACCAGTGTTTTCAAGCGACGTATCTGTTCATTGATTGAGCGCCGATATCTGGACTCAGCCGAGGCGTGTGCCACACGTTTCGGACACAATTCGCGGTCACATTTGGTCTCAATTTGATTCAACGCTTTTCCAATCCTTTTGCTAATTCTCTTATATTTATCACATAAATCTTGTTTGTCATCACATGTCTTACAATTGGTGACTATTGTTTGGACTGAACTTTCATTTTTTGTTAAATCATTGATAAATTGATTTATTCCTTCTTCTGTCGATTCTTCATCATTCAACTGTTTCGTACAAAACTTTAAACTATTGCTGAATTGTTGTTGTTTTTTACAATCAAATATTTTTACATTATTTTGATTATTGAAATTATCAGTAGAAATAATATTATTATCACTATTATCAATATTATTATTATTTAAATCACAGTATTGTTTAAACTGTTGGAGCCGTAGACTATCACTGGCACTGTTGCTATTAGTGTCGGTATAGACGCTATAATAGTATTGACGATCGACCGGCGATATAATATGTTTAGTAATTTCATCAAAATTGTATTCACTAATAGATGAATAGTTTGACATAATTTTTATTTTGTTGATAAAATTAATTTATTAATATTATAAGATATTAATTTATTTAATATAAGACAGTATCTAAATAATATAATTTTCAACTAAAATATTTCAATATTTATAACTATTTTTAGTAATTTTTCAAAGTCTACTAATACAGATAATGATTATTGTTATTTTAATTTGTCTTATATTATGAGGAAATAATGTGTTTTTATATTATTTATAATTTACATATATTTTTAAAGCAAAATAATGTATATTTTTAATACAAAATTATTTAGCAGTATTGTAATGTTACTTTATTTTTTATATCATTATAATATGCAAAAAACCAGTATATAAAAATAAAAACAAAGTAAGTATTAACTATTTTTATTTAAATTATATTTTCACATTTAATTCTATGCATTTAATATTAAAAAATAATTGTTTACTATTAATATTTTAATTTCATAAATTATGTAATTAAATTGAACAATCATATAAWATATATTAAAAGATAATCGTCTTTATTAATTTCATTTAAATTACACTTTTTTATTACATTTTCATTATTGTTTATATTACTACTAATCTCTAGTAGATAATACAGTAGATAATAATTAAGTAATTAATACCACTTATAACACAATACAATTTTTTACAAATAGTCAGTGCAATAGTGTTTAACAGCACAATAAAAGTAATATTTTAAGCAATATTTTTTTTAAAGTTAAATAACTTTAAAGTAGTTATATTATTTATTTAAATATAATTTTATTTTGTTCATTTAAAACATGTATTTCGTAACAATTTTGGTTTTATTAGCAATTTTATTGCCAAATCAATACATGTGTCTGAACTGGGCCGACCAAAACAAAGTGCTACCAGTTCGCAATGAGGTAATTATATTTATATAAATTTCTAATATTAATTAGACAATTAGTTTAATTTATAATTGTATTTGTTTTATTTTTGATAAATAAAATAAATAGTTTAAAACTATAAGTTTATTAATTATAAATAACTATTATTATAGGATAATTGTGTGCGATCGGGTACTATAGATGTGTTGGATGCCATTAGTTCATTTCAGGCCATTTCAACAAAATCACCACCAAATCAATTCAGTGCTCAACAAGTTTTTGACTGCAGTTAGTATTATATATAASAAAACAAACAAATACTTTCATAATTTACATAATACTTAATTATACAAAAAAATTAATTAATTACCCATTTAAATCTATATACTAATATACTAATTATATGATTGTCATAATAATGTAGATAAAAATTGGTGTATTTGTGATGATCATCCAAATTCAACTGAGATTGCATTTTCAATAGCAGACAATCAGTTTAGGCGTATAGACCTTGAAAGTGATCACCCGTATACTGGAGTATGTAAAGCAAATCAATGTAATCGTACGGATAAAGCCTATAAAATAGGTTTAATAGCTACCGTTCCCGTTGGACATTCTGACCAAAATTATGAGCATATATTTGATGAGATGCTTCGTATGGCACCCATTCAGGTAGACGTGTCGTCAAATATACAGAYTTTCGTGATTATAAGGGAGGTATATATTCGACACTCAAGTGCTCACAACAACCTATTGACCATTCGTTACTATTGGTGGGTTTCGGTGAAGAAAACGGTATTAAATATTGGATCGCAAGAAATAGGTATCTTATAGTTTTGTTTAAATTATATTTCAAAATATATTTGTTTGTATAGCTATGGTACCCAATGGGGCGAACAGGGATACATACGATTGAGACGGGGTATTAAAGTATGTAATATTGGTTCCGGTTATATACGCATTGACAGTGTCTATAGAAAACAAATATATGACTTTGAGATTATTATTTAATAATAATTGTATTTTAAAATACCGGTACAATCAATAATCCGTATTATAAAAAAATAATAAAATGCAATTAGAAATTTTTTATTTACAATTATTTATTGTTGTTTTTAATACTAGAGAAATATTTAAAATTATATTGTTTTCTTATATGCAATAATATCATAATATACAGGTATTAATACTATTAATTAAAAATATTATATTATGTATTATTTATTTATTTATTAAGTAGTAATAATAATATATTTTATTCTTTTAGTATATTTAATAATTTCAAATATTATAGCAATAATTGCTATCAGATATCCACAAAACAATACAATGAATACATTTTTGAACATTTCTATTAAACTTATTTGATAATTATTGGATAAATCAATTGTTAAATTTAGATTATCAATGTTTTTAAATGAAGTTTTATGAATTTTAAGTATTATATTGCCGATCAATAAGTGTCTAAATCGTATACCGTTTTCAGTAATTTGTTTGAACCTTTAAAATTAAGTAATCCATAAATTTAATGTATAATTTTTTTTAATTAAAAATAATTATTACAAATTAAAACTTACATAAATGTTAAATTAGCTGTCAATGATTTATTGATATTTTCGTTAATCGTATAATAATTGAATTTATTATAATATTTATAATTACTAACTGTTAGTTGATTTTGAAATTTTTCGTATAAATGCATAAATGCTGTTATAATGTTTGTGTTATAAAATACAGCTAATTTACAATTGATAATATCGTTAAGAAACTGTTTATTATACATAAATAATTGCCATTTTTTAGCATCAAAACCATTATTCTCAATATAATTACTGCGCTTTTCTAACATTAAATCAAATAAATTTTGATTTTCACTTTCACTTTCAATGGCATACAATTGTAAATCCTTAATATCTAATGGATTACACATTATAGATATTTCTGCATTTTTGGYAATATCTTCAAATGAATTAATAAATGCTTCAGATTTTACATTGAAGTATGTATTCAATAAAATACTATTAAACGATAAGTTTATTATGTTTGCCATAAGTAACCATATGATTAATAATGCAAACGTAGTTATTATTAGTTTACGATTTAGATTTTGAAAATGTTTAATAATTTTGATAAATATATTTGTTGATTGTTTTATTAGTATTTTATAGATTTCAAATAATAATTCAATTAAAGAGATATGCATTATTTGTGAAATTAATAAAGATATTATTAACATTGATAAACAAATATATAGCCAAATCTAATAAATGAAAATAATAATAATTTTTATCTATTTATAATTTAATATAGTATATTGTTTACTTACAAAGTGATCAAACAGTTTAATAAATTCAAAATATGTTATAACACGTTTAGTTTTCAAACAACTTATTATTTCAAATAAATATATTATATCGGATACAATATAATTGTAATTTTTGTGCGATTCATATATATCTGACTCGTATAATGATGTTTTAGACTACAAGCAAAATAATATTATTTAATTAAAAGTTGTTTTTTAAAAATAGAGCGAAAATTATTTTACCTGGCTAATGTTAGCAATAAATTTAACTGGTAAATTTAATTTACAAACTATATATTTTAACATACCAAAATTTATACCTAAAATTGCAAACTTAAATCCAATTAGTTAGTAAATTTGAAATACAAACTTCAAAAAATAGACAATTTAGTTATTACCGTTATATTAGTAAGTGAGAGGGGTACATAATCTATCAATGATAATGATGATGATGATTTATTAGAATATGTTGTACATGTATAAATAACATCACGTTTGACTACTATAAATGGATAAAATTTATCAGTATAACGTAYTTGGTCATTTATATTTACTGCCATAATTTACAAGTTAAATATTTTTATAAAAATATTTTTTTATTTATTTCACTAATTATTAAACTAAACTATTTAATAATTCAATTTATATACAAAACATATTTATAAATATCTAAAAAGTCAGATATTGTTATGTCTATAAAGTTATCTTACAATAGTACTAATATTGTTGACCTTATTTTTTTTGTATTATTATTTTATTTATAATATAATAATAGTTTTGTTGTATATTTATCGGTAATCAATCATTATTACAAATTAATGTCTATATAATTCGTTTATTTATAGGGTTTATATACAATATAAATAATCTTTTCATTTTTATAAAATATATAAAAAATATAATTTTCATTCACACGTGGAACGTGTTAATTATAACCAAGTATAATTATTAAAAAAAGTAGAGCAAATTTTTATTAAGGTCATCATGATGATATTTGTTATAAAAATATGTATAGTAACGTACTCAAAAACAAAATTAGTTTCTATATTTAATTAAAGCAATTGAATACATTTAATATTTTTCAAAATTTTTCTTTATTTCACATAAATAAATAAATAACATTGAAATCAATGATTAGAAAACATTTAAAATACAGTATAATAATATTTAGTAAATTTGGCTATAAATTGGTAAAACTTTTATATTTGAAAATGAGTTTAATATTTTAATAGATAATCTCAAAATATGACAACAACCAACTGAACTGGATAAGTTTGTATTATTAAAGATATCAAATATACTAAATACAATATATTTAATGTCAAAATTTATTTAAAAGACATGCAAAAATTTAATGAATATTTAATTGATGATTACTATAATAATGTGTAAATTGTGCAAATTGTGAAAATAGTGTTTACGGGTATATTGCTATTTATTTTTGTATTTTAATTTAGATTTACTTTGTTAATTATTAGGATACCATTTTGAATCTAATAAAAAAATGCTAACATAAATACTAATAAAAATCTTAACAAAAATTTTAACAAAAATGAATATATTATAAAATGTGTGCTATTATTATGAGTATTTTTAAAAATAAATATAAATAATTATAGTTTAAAATTATCAAACACACAAACATATATATTATTGGTCATACAATTAAAGAGTATATATTCAATACTTTAAATTATTATGAAATAACACAGTCGTGATTGTCGCTGAATTTACGCCCGGCCTCTATGCCCCGTCTTTTCAATCCTTCAATATAAACCTAAAAACATTAATACAGTATAAAACAAAACAAAAAAATAAATACAATGAATAGTCGTTAAAGATTACATGTAATATTTTAAACTTAAATTTGAAACATACTATACCTCTCTATCAAATTGTCCCAAATTAAGTGGTATATCATCCCTTCCGTGTCTGATCTGAGCCATAAACAATGCGAACACCGGTTTATGATCACTGGTGTCAAAGTGTGGCACATAATTGTATTGCTGGCAAAAGATATGACCCAATCGTTTGCTGCGATATAGTATACGGTCTGTATATGACGGCACCCGTTTCAGTACACTCTCATAAGTATTGCTATTAATCTCAAATTTATAGGTCGGAGGGAACCTGATGTCCGCAGCTTCAGAAAAGCCACGAAACAGAGCATTCCTTTCCATTGCTTGAGTCAACTGATCGTTCTCTAGGAGCTGACTATACATGTCATCGCTGGTTATGAGTTGCAAATATTGACACACATTTTCGTGGCTCAGATCGATACGAAAATTAAGATCACCGAACCAGAAAACACAGTCAAATCTGCCGGTTAGGTCGGGTGTGATATATCGTGTTCTCAACAGTGAACTGTCTTTCGGCAACTCGATAGACGATATGATACGCTCGTAGGCTTCGAGCCGACTCTGGCACTGGGATTCATGTGCCGGAAAATGACTATTTATAAATAGGAATGATGTGCCAAATACACGAAATGATACAGCAATGGCACCTTTGGTCTTAAGTATGGGTATTGCACAGGGACTTCGGGTATTATGCGTCTCATCCTCGGGAATGGATACATACCATATAAGAAACCTATTATAATATTTAAATCCATTGATATTAGTAATAATATTCAATTTATGGATTTATCTACCTTTTAACAAAAATAACCATGTGAAGAGCACCGTGAGTTGTCGAATGTAGTAACACGTGTGAGGGACCGATAGATTTTTGTATATCAATCTCCCAGTCTTTGAGAGCGTTTCCGGGCGCCTCCTGTACTCCAAACACCATAATATCTGCCACGTGTTCAATAGTATCGGGTAGTACTATAGGGTTAAGATCTTGTGGCGGATCATTATTATTCATATTCCAAGTGGTCATATAAATGGAGATTTTGGAGTCGGGATAATAATTATGCAACTCATTAGCCCGTAATAGTGATCCCTTTTTAAATTAATTTTATATTTAAAAAGCAAAATTAAAAAACTGTATTAGAAAAATAATTATTATTTGAAGCTATAAAACTAAATTATTATTATTATTATTGCAATACATTTCTAAATAGCATTCTTTGAATTTTTAAGATTCTTTGAGTTACTAAAAATATTTTCCGAAATATGATATTAATTAAATTTTATTTAAAAAATAAATAATTTTTTGAGATATTATATGTATTATATATATATATACTGAATATACAGATAATTATATTAATTATTAACAATGTTAGCTATATTTTATATAATAGAATAGTTTTTTATAATAATAATTTTATTTTAAATAGGATTCAGTAACTCATAGCATAACTTACATGATATCCATCCGGCAGTGTTCGAGCTCTGGCATCCGATGCCAGCACTGATACATTATATGTCATTAACGATCCATTGAATGTTGAATCAATAGAATGTCCGGAAAGTAGACTGTCCTTCGAATCGATACTATCGGCGCTGTTTGGTGTCCACAATGTTTCAGTGCTCATATCAACAATATTGATAGCTTTTAGATTTCACTTTTAAATTAATAAAACTAATGAATTATTTTTAAACAAAAATTTTATTATACAAATAGTTTGATATTTAAATATCAAGGCCTGGTATGTGTAAATGTCACAAATTATTAATAAATATTTATCACATTTTGTATACAGTAGTATTAAATAGTATTTTTAATTTGATATTTGATCATAAAAATAATAATAATAATATTATTATTATTATTTTTTATAATATGTTTATATTATTTTTATTATTTATTTATTTAATAAATTTGATAGATAACAGACTGGGAGCAGGTGTATAAAAATTTTATATTACTAGTAATATTTGATCGATTTATTTCAATAGTATTGCTATGTATAGTATATGTAATAATCATAGTTTAATTTAAATATTACAAAATAAAACATAAAACATAAATCATGAAAATTTTAATTTTATTTACAAAATAACTGGTTATATATTTATTTATTTATACAAATAACGATTTTATGATACGGGTTGAGTGAACAGTTAGCTTATGAAATATTATTGGTGTTTGATATCATTGGACATGTGTGTTATGTAATCTAATAAAACATACTTAACTGTGTAAGACAGCACCGTTACGCAAGCGTACCGTTCAATCGTTTGCTTTGGGACTACCGATAATATGATTATAAATCACAAGTTGTTTCAAGTGATTCACAACACTGTATATGTCTAAATAAAATAAAAATAAATAAATAAAACAATAATTTAGTAAAGTAGTGATGCAATAAAAATAATGGATAATAAGCCAATGTATATATTTACAATATAAATGATGAAAAACTATTTCAATAAAATTAATTTTCAAGTGTTATTTTAAAATTGTTGAAAATTGCTATTTTTACACACAAAATAATATGACTGTACATACAGTAAAATATAAAGTATAAACTATTTTTATAATGTAATATATTTTTATTTAAGTTTAATTAGGTTTTAATGATTCTCTCAATACAGTACTTGTCATCTAAACTAAATTTTTGTATTACATCTCACTATATATACTGTATTAGATATAATATAAATTAATATATCTATATATAGTAGTACAGTATATATTTAGTATACAATTATAAATTTAATACACTCTTGTTATTTGCAATCACTTGAATTAATGAGAAAAATAGACGTTTTATTTATCGCGTTTAACATTAAAATCCTAAGTTATTTCTAACATTACAATGGCTTAAATGTTATCAACACAAAACACTATTATAATTTATAATTTAAGTTATTTATATAAAGCACTCAAAGCTATTTAGAGAAAAACACTTTAATTGAAAACGTTTGATTCAATTGTTAATATTATTTTTATTTTTGTTGAATACAATTTTATCAAAAAAATTTAATTTAACAATTTTTGTGTAATTTAATATAAACATAAAAAATAAATTACTAGTTTTTAGTTGTTTAAAACTAATTATTTTACAATATTTATTTTTATTTATTTTGACTAATTTCTATAAAAATAAAAATAATAGCTAATCAAAAAAAAAAATAAATCTCATTAAAATTATTAATAAAAGTGTTAATAATATTAAACTTTTTCATCTAAAAAATATCTATTTATTATTATTATCTATAGTATTAGTAGTGTTAGTAGATATCTGATGACTAGTTTTCAATAAATATGAATATCGTTTAATAATACAACTAATTATAGCAAACAATGCCAGAGAAATGCCTAAATATATGAATTCAATGACTATGAATATCGTCGAATAGTTTTCAATATAGTTGCCCACAATTATCGGTGTAAATAAATTGGTCAGTCCTCGGATCAACATAAAGAATGTGGTCAACCTGTTTGTCAAATTGAGATACTGCTCCGTAAAGGACAGTATGCCGGCAAACATAGCAGAAAAGCCGTACAAATTCAACAGTGTGGCCAACCATAACCATATTAGTGAGTGCTGGCCAGGTATTAATAGTACTGTGCCGATTATATCGCATATGTAGTGAAGTAATAGGACATATATCAGTCGAAATTTGTAGGCATAATATATATTAAGTATGAGTCCTGTATAATAAAATAAATTATTAAATATTATATATATAACTGTATATTTGATGTTAAATACCTGCTGTATATACCGATACGCCGATCGACAATATATAAGTGCCCTCTTCGGCGCTCAATTTTAGCGGACAGTATTGAAAATAAGTGACAGAAAACTTCATGAATACTGTTTCATAGCACAGGTAGATGGAGAACCAGAGAGCAAAACAAATGCGAATTAATATTCTCGGCGTTTCTTTTCTGTCAAATAATTTTAATTCAGTTTCTACTTCTTCTGACTCTTGAATATCGGTTATCTCTTTAGGCGTCTCATATGGTCTTATAAAATACATTATCAATATAGCAATGGGAACTACAGTATAACAAAACAATAGATTTTTAGCCAGGAGCTTATAATACTTGTAATGTATACATACTTGTAATGGCTACACCTCCTATAAGCAGAGTTGGTACCATTAATCGGGATCTTCTATCGATGACCACTTCCTCGGAATAATTGTCCAAACTTAGTAATATTTGATTTGGTATACTATAGTTGCGATTACTGGCCACTTGATTGTCGTGAGTCTCGCCGATTACGTAAGGCTTTAAGGCCAGTGTGCAGAAGATCTCTCCGATGCCGAACCACATCTCATAGATCTGCATAATTGGTATGTTTTTCTTGCCTCTCCACAGCTCAAGCATCCACACTGTCCCGGCGGACACCCAAACACTGGTACCAAATCCGGTGACAAATGCGCACAAATACATAACCCATAGATTTGGTGACAACGGTATCACTGCCGACCCTATTATCATCAATGCAAATATCGATGACATAACAAACTGTCGGTTAACGTATTTATATGATAGACCAACTGTTAAATAAGTATATAAATAATTAAAAACAAATATTTAAAGTATAATTACAAACATTTACCTAATGTGCCCATAATGTAACCGGTTGTCTCAAATGTGGTGAACAATGATATCCAGCGCATAGATGTATCCAAAATATATTTCATGTCTACCATTATTGGCGAGAAAAGTGCGTAAGACATGCCCTTTAAATATAGTCGGACACAGAATTTCATAAAATATATTATACATTGAAAGATAATTTTATAAATTAAGTTTTTTAAAATGAAATACCAGCGCTATTTCAGCCAAAAATAATAGCAATGTATAAACATAATGATTTTTGCTTATTGATCCCAGTTCCTTTTTTAAACTAACCATGCTGTTTTATTTCGAACAAGCACAACTAATGTTACAAATTAAAAAAATAACTAGTTTAGTTTTTAAACTCTATTTATAGCAATCTTTTTTTAAAAAAAGTATATAATAATTAATGATTAAAATTAAGTTGCACAATTATTAACTATTTGATAAGACATTTTTTTTGTATAATATAATAATTATTATTTTAACTTCACTTTTATTATATTTTAAGTTATATAACAATTAATGTAACCGATGTACTATTATAAATTTACATTTATACTATGATATTTTATTTTATTGTGTCTAATTTATCAAATAAGTTATACAACAAGACATAAAAATATAAAATATATAAATTTTAAATACACTATTATCATTTGATAAATTAATTTACAATATACACTATAGTGTAACAATATCATAAATATTATAACAAGTTTTATATCAAATAAAAATGCAATTAAATTAGTTTTATGAAGCATAACATCGATAGTTGTATAATTTGTTAACTTTTAATTTTTATTAAAACAGCAATGATTTTACCAAAACATAAACAGTTTTATTTATTTTAATATAATATTATAGAGTTTTATTTAGCAAATAATGATTTAATTTGTTTGTTTAATTCAATTAAAAATATACAGATAGCGATTGGTATACCACACATATAGGGACCAATAGCTATCTTCATGTGCGCCATTGTCATACTTATTGTACTATCAATTGGTGCAAAATCGTCATATCTATTGAACGAATCGCCCATAAAATATTTTAAAGCCGAGCGTATAGTCTCTTCAATTAATTTAGTGTATAAACCCGTTTCAATAGTTATATCCAAACTATTTTTTAAAAGATAAATAAAAAATAATAATATATAATCTTAGTTTACAATATAGTATATAAATACATTAATTACATTTGTTTAAAATATTCAAAAATTTGCCGATTATTAAACTGTTTATAAATAATGAGACCTTTGGCTATTTCAATGTACGACTCGTAGGACATATGAGTTTTGAATTTTTTAATTTGTATTAACCCGAGAAACTCGTCTCTATTACCGACCAAAACATGAGTTAGTTTAACACAAATTAAATTTAACAGTGAATTGAGTCGTCCAAAAAAGTTAGAGTGAGTTGAATCAATATATTGTATTTCCCTATTGTTAAGACCACGTATTATAATACTATTTTCAATTGGCGACAACTTATACTAAATTGCAAATAAACTGAGTTTAATATAACTATATTGTTAATCATTATTATCTGTATAATACCTTAAATAAATTGAAATCAGCACTACTCATAAATAGTATGGGTTTGATGTGTTTCATACCATCCAAATCATTCAATGTGTCGATCAATTTGTATGAATTTTGTATTGTTAGAGACAAAATCATTTGACTAAATATATTTGTTATCAATAAATTTGTTACGAGTAATGTTCCCATAATTAATAAATATTTATGTGTTGAACGAAGATATCGTTTCATAACTATCAATTATTTTTTTATATTTCAATAAAATTATAATAAATGTTAAATATGTTAGTAAAATATATATTAGTGATTTATGACAGTTATTACAGTTATATAATTAATTAACATTTACATTGCATGAACATTGCGTTAAATACCAACCAACTATTGGAATACAATTTGTTTATAACACTAAATAATATGATATTATTTGTTAAATTATGTAATTGTTTTTTGCAGTAGTAATAAAAAAATATTGCTGTTTATAATACAAAAAAAATTTAAAAATTATTTACATACAATTTTAAATTATAATATTGATGTATGCTAAATTGAATTAGCAAATTGACATCTAACACAAATAGAAATGTGCACARTATTTGTACCAACAAAATTAAAGTCCAAAACTATTTTTTAATTAAATCAATTATTATCAACAAAAAAAAATATTATTAATATTAGATAATAATGATAAATATGATGAAATTAAAAATTGTATTACATATCTATCAAATATTGAGAACAATGCAAAATGATTAAACGATATATCATTGGGATAATAGCCACCGATTATTGATATGCCGTAAACAGGTTTTAATATCATTATATCAATGTAGTCAAGCATACTATCTTTTACGTGAAAATACTCTAAAGTAATGTCTACTTTCTTTTAATAATTAATTGTTTGTTTACTTTAAAAATTAATGTTTAATTTTTTTCATTATAAATATAATATTTACTTTTGTAATAATATATTCAAGAAAATCAGTATAACTGACAGTTGTCTCATTAGTGGACACATTGCGATCTCCGTTAGGGTATATTTCGATGGGTAGTACACTATTAATAAATGTATTAAATAATAAATTTTCATTTTAAAACAGATATTACAATGTTTAAATGTATTTA
Organism: Oppia nitens; assembly: GCF_028296485.1. Classification (NCBI taxonomy): domain Eukaryota; kingdom Metazoa; phylum Arthropoda; class Arachnida; order Sarcoptiformes; family Oppiidae; genus Oppia; species Oppia nitens. Next base: position 448,376 of record NW_026533250.1, read on the forward strand.
TAATAAAAAAATAAATATTTAAAACATATTATAAAAAATAATTATTATAATTAAACTGTATTAATGGTCATTTTTATAAATTATATACAATTTAAACAATACTAAATTAATTAATAAAATTTAATTTAAATATTAATTTTATAAAATATTTTTTTATTACCCAAACCTCGAGCGACGGACTAATTCTTTAATGATAAATAACTGTTGTCCACAAAGTACACGATATATATTATTTTTAAACTATAGATTAAACACAATTATCTGTAAATATTTAAAATTGACAACAATTTACCAATATTTGTCCGCTATATGTAAAATTGCCTTTCGGTACAAATTTATAATCAAATATATATGGCTCAGTTGATTCACAAAAATCAAAATCACATTCAAAGTAAGCATTAAATTCCATATTTTATTATAATATTTAAAAATCAAACATTAATTATAATAAAATGTTTTTTTAAATTTTTTTTATAATGTTATTACCAGTAATTGATTGAATTTTTATAAATTCAATTTAACTTTGTGTATGTTATTATTTTTAGTAAAATTGAAAATATATAATTTACAAAAATATATATTGATATTTAAACAAAATTTACAGTTAATTTAAAATAAACAATATTAATTTAAAAAATGTTTTACACTACTGTAATAAATTTATTTTTCTATTTTTATTATAATTATATATTTATATATAATTAATTATTTAGATATTAATTAACTTTGATAGTACCAGTGCCAAATTTGCACAGTATTGTTTTTGAATAGTCGCCCTCCAGTTCCAGTGATGGATGAAAGCGTATAAATAATTTATTGACAAACAATCCGTCGACAATCTAATTAAAAACAAAAATATAATATAATATAAACAAATTAATTATTTATTATTTATTACTAAAATTATTTATATATATATATTACTGATTTTTGTGTATCGCAAGCATCGTGCGGCACATGTAGCTCATAGGCCAACTGTCCGGTGCCACGAAATCTGCACCTATTGTCCCGACTATTGGTGTTACCGGCAATTACTTCACCTCTGAACGGATGCGTAAAGTTAAACCTAATAAATATATGGTTTGGTTCGCAAAATAAGACAACTGTGCCGTTAAAAATATATATATAAATAAAAGTTTAGTATAAATATTTGTAAATAATATAAAAAATAATTTTTTTTATGAAATACCAGTAGCTCTTCGGGTGATAAATTCGTTACTGAAATCCTTAACGGATTCAATACCAGTGTTTAGGTTAACAATAGTTGAGTTGTTTTTATTAATAGTTCTTTCGATAAAATGATTTTGAGCTTTGCTTTCAATGATTTTAATCTGTTATAAATAACAAATAATTATTATGACTGTATTTATTTAATTATTCAATTTTTACTTACAAAAAATATAAATATATTAATTATTATTAAATATTTATAATTTTTCATAATTACTATTAATTATTAAACTTAATAATTTATCAAATAAATTAATATCTAATTTAATATAATTTGATTTTTACTAAATGTTTCTTTAAGATTATGATTTGACACAAATATAAGTAATAAAATAAATATTTGTTAAGCAATATAACACCGATTCATAATATTTAATATAAGTTACAATTTATTTTTAAAAATTTTGTTTTACACAAAATCAAACACTAACTATAAAAGTTAAGTCACACACTTTAAAAGTATATATTTAATTCATAATCACCGAGAAAACAATATTGTTTAATACAAGGTATATAAATATTTGTGTGCAATCATCACCACCACTAATGTCATACCTTGAATACACCATTAATTAACTAACAAACCTGTTTCATGTGTGCCCATTGTCACTGATTTAATTGGTGTCAACCAGTCATATGTGTTAATCTCAAGTAATGTACTGTAAATTTATGTATGTATTAATTATTTATAAAATTTTCTTAATTAATTTATCTTTAGTTTTAAAGGATTTTAGTGAAAAAATTGTGAAAATTAACATTTAGATTGTTAATACCATAATTAAAACTTGAGCTAATGTTTAGCAAAATTTTGATTTGAAAAAAAACCTTAGAAAATTTGTTTTAAAAATTATTTATAAATTATATATTATGTAAATAGCAATGAATATAAATTATACACAAAAAGCATGTATAAATAACTAAGTTTTATGAAAATGAAAAAATAATTTTATGAATCAATTCAAAAAACATTATACCGTCTATATGTGTAAACTGTATAAACGTATTTTATTGATATTAGTATACAGTGGGGGGAAACAAAAGTGAGCAATGTTGAAATAGTATATTGAAAATTATATATACATTGGAGATCCATTAGATTCACACACATAAATGAATTTCAAATTTAATTTATTTTTGTGTTGACAGTAATTGAAATCCATATTTATATAATAATAAAAAAAATTAACAATGATTTGATCGGACATCACATTATAACAGAAGAATATTCTGTAAACTAATTGAGAAATTTTTTTGTACTAAAAAAAATCTCAATATTTTTTTCTCATTCTCTATTTGACGGTAAGTCCTTCTATGATATATACATAAACATACACTATATATATATTCAACTTAATGTCCATAGAATTATTGATTGGTCTGAAACCCGATCTGACCCGCAAACACACACACAGTCACTATGAATATGAACGATCCGATGTCGGTATATATGTTGGGCGCGGCCAACAACAACAACAACACTAATACCGCACACTATGATAACGGCGATCTGAAACAGCGGATCAATTGTCTGCACGAAGACAATCAACAATTGAGGCGAAAGTTGACCGCAAAGAGTACGGAATGCGATAAACTTAAGCAACAGATGATGGCTATGAAGTTAGAGTGCGATCGCTATAAACAAGTAATGATTCAATTGAATGAAACCATACAACAGTTTGTCCGATATGTCAATAGTAAAAACCAGTAATAAATTCATACAATTATTGTTTTTTTTTGGTCATCAAATCTATTTTCATCAAAACACTTGTTATTTATTTAATTAATAAATAACTTGATAATTGAATTAAACAAAAATAAATTTTAACATAAGTAATAAATAAATAAATATATATATATGATATATAATTTTATTATAATTTTTGCATATGTAATTTATATATATATATATATTTGAAAAAATGCCACTACTACCTATGCCAATTTTTTTCAATGTAATTTTATTATTATTATTATTTAAAAAATATAATGATACAAATACTTAATTAATAAAATGGATTAAAGTACTGAAATTATTTAATATTTTATAACATGGGTTAGTTAAATGTAATGTTTAGACAAATTATCAAAAATTGTGCATGTTTGTTTATTAATAATTTATAGAATATTATTATATTATAAACCAAATTACATCACAAATAAGATATGCATTGCATATATGATATCAAAATATAACATTTTGGACGTATTGTTTGAACGTCACACACAAACAAGTCGGCGATTATACAAAATGTTGATTATATTCATAGAATATTCGAATGGATAGTCCATAAAACAGTCTCTGAAACTGTACTTTTGGCTATATATCTATGGGAACGGGAGATATTGGGAGAGAGTGGAGAGTATTTCGGAGAGCGTCTCGCTCTCTGATAGGTTAACAACATTGAGAGAGAGTGGGAGAGAGAGTAGAGTCGGGAGAGTCAATCTCTCTGCACAAGAGAGGGTCAGGGAGTGTGAGAGCGAAAGAAAGAGAGCACTCGTAGGCTATGGGAGAGCATAGAAGTTCTCAAACAATTCACTGCACTATTCGTGATGTCTGTGACGGGTCTGACTCTCTCTCACCGATCATATGGTTGTCTGTAAAGTACTGGCAAATCACCCCCCGATCTGTTAAGTTTGTGCACACAATGAGAGAGACCACACCTCTCCCACTACTCTCCACACACTCTCCTATAGGCTTAGCATTGAGAGCGTTGTGATTCACTGACGAGAGAGAGCCGAGAGAGTATCGATCTGTTAGTTAGAGAGGGTTTAGTCAGTAATACTAACTGAGAAAAACCATATTATTTCGTGACATTTATTTTGACGGTGTATTTGAATTCAATATATATTTGTATTATTTAGTGATAATTAGTTTCAATTAACTATTAATTATTATTATTATTACAATCATATGTTGTGTTTGGCACAGAATATTCTGCTAATAATTATTATATATAACATAAACAATAACAACAACAACAACACACAGAATATACTGTATATGCAAACCAAACACACCGTTACCTCACAATTGTGACGGCATTTTCAATATATACCTAAAGTTTTTTTTGTTGGTTCAGTTGTTGTTGTTTTTTATTAGCAAAAAAAAGACAAACCAAACAATTGTTGTGACTTTTGTTTGGATTTTTTTAGGATAAAAGGAAGTCATAATCGCATCACTTTTTTTAGGTGTGTGTGTCTATTATCAGTGATTTTTTTGGTCAATGAATGTCGTAACCAATCAGTCAATGATGTATGTGTTGGGCACCAGTAATGCCATATCGGAGTCACAGTCGCTGAAGCAACAGATCGATGGTCTGAATGCAGACAACGAACAGCTGAGGAGGAAGTTGTCGGCGAAGAACACTGAATGCGATAAATTGAAGCAACAAATCAAAGAAATCAAATTAGAGTGCGACAGATATAAACAAATTATGATGCAATTGAATGAAACACTCATCAATGGGGGCAGCAGTGGACACACCGGTAGGTTCATCACAACTACCAACAAAACAGTTGAACCACTCTTTTAGATAAATAGTCTTTAGTTTAATAATATATATATATATATGATATGATAATTATCGGTTTAATAAGTTATGATATCATAAATAAATAATGTATGTTTAGAGCACAGGTATGCTCATGTATGTTAGTACAGAACATGTGAATATTTATATCATAGTTATCTACAATGTCTAAAAAACAGTATGACTTTACCTGGGTTATTGTTACCAATGTTACTGACATATAGTGTATGTACCGCCAGTTCATTATAGTTATTGACAAATGTGTCAATACTTAACAATCGGTGATTAATATATTGTATGATAACTGTGTGTCAATTGACGCAAATTGTATTTTAATTATTTTTATATAAATATATTTATAGCAAACAAATAGTTACAATTAATTAAAAGTTATAATTTAGTATACAATATATATATATATATATATATATATATATATATATATAGAATTGACGTTAATTGTTATCACCAATTTTTTGTTTGATGATAAAAACACATCAATTGTTGCTATAATTGTTAACCTATGCTATTGACATAATTAACTCTTTCTATACTAATTATATACTTTATATATTTTTATTGAAATTAAATTATTATTATTTTGTAGGCAAATCCCGTAAAAACAATAACAATTACTATGGTTGCCAACAGTGCTGTCACTCAAACAAGCCGTATGTATGCGAATGGGACAACTGTGGCAAACGGTTCAGATCGCGGGCCCATTTGGACAGCCATAAAAACTCGCACACCGGGCGCCGGTTTCCATGCGATTGGCCTAATTGTGGCAAAAGTTTTATGAGAAAATATAATTTAGTTGAACATAAAAAATTGCACTCCAGTCCCAATCCAAATGTCTGCGAGTTTGCCAATTGTGGCAAATTTTTCTCAAGTAATTATCATTTATTTTTTAGTAATATAGTAAATACTTTAAAAAATAAAGGCAAACGAATTTTCAAATTGTTTTTTTTATCATAAAGTGGTTTATCTTATTGTAGATAAATAGGTTTTACAGATAATTTGATGTTTGAGAAAATTGTAGTTTAGTTTTATTACGATAAATAAATTTCATAGTAATTTATAATGTAAATTTTATACACTTAATAGAAAATAATTATATTTGTCCAAGTAACATTTTCTATAATTAATCCTTTATGATTGAAATAAACATATGCTGTATAATTAGTTTGCAAGTAATTTTTATTTAATAAAACAGTATTAATACTACTACTACTACTACTACACACACACATTTTGAAATCAAAATTAAAGTTTTATTATTATATCATTACCGGTAAATATAATTTTAAATTTTGTTTGAATTTAGGTAAATATAGTTTGATGAGACATCAGAGCCAACAACACACACAGGAACCAAAAGGACATCTAACCAGCGCCCAAATGGCTGAGCTTTTTAAGACAACCGAGTAATTCATTATTATACTAACTGTATACTGTATTTGACAACTAAATATTAATAATATCTCATTAATTATGTAAATAAATTTCATTGTAATTTTTTTTAGTTTATTACCGTATATATAAATATATAATAATTTTTGAGTACAATTTTGTAGACAAACAATATGTTATTTCTAAAAACTTTATATGTATTTAAAAATAAAGTTAACTTACAGGTAACAAATTAAACAAATTTAGTACATTTAATATAATATGTTTTATGATTAGATTAAATAATTACTTACTTGAATTTTGTCAATTTTTTTTATAAATTAATTATTAACATATTTTTTTATAACTTTAGTGAACCAAATTATAACTATAATGTACACTAATTTATAACTAATACTATTTTCATTTTTTATATTAATAATAAGACATTACGGATAACATTAGATAATATTATAATAAATTTAATAATAAAACAACTATATATCTAACTTAATTATAATTTTATTGATATAACAAAATTATAGTATATTAACAATAATTGTTTGACGCTTCACATAATTTACATAAACATTTATACAGTTTAAATATATAAATTTAACATAATTATATACTTTTATTATTAAAAATTGTATAAATAAAAATTAGACTATTATTATGTAAAATGAGACACACACACACACATACAATACATGTACTGTACATTATTTTTTAAATTGATTGATTATACCAAGCTGTATGAGACTACACACCTACGCAAAATATCTATATATATACAGTATATTTAATAAAAATGTACACATATAATATTAAAATCATCAGTTTTTTAATATACATGAAATATTAACCAAAAAAATAATAATTTAATTATTCTAAATACAGAGCTCATAATTAATAATGCCAATTAATTATTATAATTAATTTTTTTTAATAATAACTACAGTAGTATGACATTTAAAAAGCATATTTAGTATTTATATACCGTTAAATATATTCAATTATGATTTTTCATGAACAAATAATTATATTAAATTAATTATCTGGTCATATAACACTAAAACATTTTTACGAATAAATATAATAAATTATAAATTAATTTTATGAAACTTAATTAAATTACACTTAAGTTATCAAAATAAAGTTACAATAATTTCAATAACAATAATGTATTATAATATAAATTATATAAATTATTCTATTCAAATTTCTGTCTATTTATTATAAAATATTTCAATTTATCATACTTTGTGATAGTTAAAAAATAATTATCGATTACTTATTATGATTTTAAAAATATATTGATGAAAGACTAGTTAATATTAAAACGAGTATTGTATTTATTTTATTATAATATTGTTGAATTATTAATGTAATAATAACAATATAATTAAACAATAATTTATTTTTACGGTTATTTTATTGTATGGTATATTTTTAGTTAGACTATGTATAAGCATATAATTTATATCATTATTTTTAAATAGTTAAAGAATATTATAGATAATGTCAAAATTATAAATATCTCTATAATCATTAATTTAAGTCAATATTTAAATTGTCTACTTTTCAGTATAAAGTAACATTTTATAAAAAGTATTATTATTATTATATATATAAAGTAGAAATGTAAATAAAAATAATAAATAAATATTATTGACAGTGTTATGTATTATCATATATATATATATATATACGTACATTATTATACTAGTATATTTATGATATTAAATAATTTATATTATATGAATATAATTTAAATTATATAATTTATCTAATATAATATTTATTATAATATGTTATAGATAAATATATAAAAAAATAAATTAAATAGTCTATTAAATAGTATACTTATGTATATAACTTATTATAATATTTTATATTATTACTATTAGAGTATTATATAGATTAAAATTCTTTAATAATTATTCATATAATAAAGCATAAACAAACTTAATTACAATATGTAAATATATTTTTAAAATAAATTATTACTAATATACTATAATTATTAGAGTCTAATAAATGTGATAATTTTATTTTATAATTATAAATATAGTTAAGATATATAGAACAGTTAAAATTTCTAAATATAATAATTATTGCACTTTGACATTGAACTTAAAAATTTAAAATAAATCAAAAATATATTATTAATAGAGAAATACAGTATTTTATAATATTTATAACTATTTATGATTTTTGTTACAATAATTCAATATTTAAGATTTTTAACCATAATTTTAAATATATCTATCATTATTCATATTCACATATGTTATAACTTATAACGATATATTTACCGATGAAATTACCAATAAGTTTTTGCATGAATAGTAGGTATATATATATTAGAGTATATTTAGAAAATAGTTAATCTATATTTAGTTAAGTTGAACAAACAAAACAAAAGCAAACATTTTTTTTTTTTGAAATTGTAAATTATTTTAGAAACACTATCTTCTATTATAAACAAAATAATAGACAATATACTATTAGTAAATTTCTAACAATGCTAAAAATAGTGGCCATTAATTTTACAAAAAAAACACATTATTTATATTATTATTATACAGTAAAACTACTAGTACATTTTAAAGCTTTCATTCAAACATTTGTAAAACATTCAATCAAAATCATCTAATCTTTTTTTAGAAAAAGTAAACAGGTATTTTTATTATTAGTGTATAGTGTACAGGTACATTATATGGTTGTAAGCTACATAAACAAATATTCAGTTTACAATATAAAGTTATATATAGTAGAGATAAATATAAATATAGTTTATAACTTATCAAATTTATAGATAGATTAAATGTGTGTGTGTGTGTGTGGGTGTGTATGTGTGGGTGAATGGGTCAGTGAGAATCATTTATCTATTAGTTTAATAACATGATGTGCCACTTGTGTATAATAGGACATTATTCTTGAAGACATAATATTAAGTCAGGTATTGGGAGATAATTCATCGACAAACACATTGTATTGAATCCATATATAAATTGTATAAAAATATAATACAAGAGTTTAAGGCCTCCAGTTATATGACATTCTAATCAATCATATCGTTATTATTTTTATATGAAAGAAAAAATAAATAAATAAAGAGAGAGAGAGAGAGAGACAGAGAGACAGAGAGACAGAGACAGAGAGAGACAGAGAGACAGACAGAGAGACAGAGTTATCAAAACAAAACATTTAGTGTAACGAAATTAATTGTCGTTTTTATTAAAGAGCTATAGATAGACACACATATAAAATAATTTTGCAAAAACTCTATTGATTTGTTATTTGTTTCATAACATTTACAACATTTATCGATACCGGTGTGTGAGTGTGTGTGTGTGTGTGTGTGTGTGTGTGTGTGTCTGTGTGTGTGTGTGTCTGTGTGTGTGTGTGTCTGTATATATATATTCTTATCTCTTATAGATCTAATAGAGTGTGCATATACTCTAATGATAAGAAATGGTATGGTATGGTATGGTGTAAGCGGTAGGAGCTATTGGTCGAGAGTTTGGGTGCGCAACTCGTAACCAGAAATATATTATATCGCTGGCGCTGACAATACCAATACTACTACTACTACTACCAGTGTTTCAACATAACAGTGTTAACACATACACGTACAGTACGGTACACACACTTAGAAAGACAACGATATATATCACATTCGGAAAGCCGTTTCACTGAATCAATCAGTACTCTATCAGTCACTACTTTTTTGAATAACTATTAATATTTGATTTTGTTTTTCATTATTCAATTGAAAAACATTGTGTTAAGTATTTAAAGAACAAATTAAACACAAGAAAGAGAGAAAGAGAAAGAGAGGACAAACGTTGAAAACATTGAAAAGTAAGAACTTTTATCATAAATTTTGTTTTATTTTAAAATACATTTTATATATATTTGTCAATATACAGTATGTAAATGAGTCATAAATCATTTATGTATTATATAGTACTGTATATTTTACTGTATCATATGTAAAAATAAGTTTATACAAAAATAAAACATAATTTTGACAAATTTGATAATTGTTGTAATAATTAGTATAGATATAGTTGAAAAATATTTTGTACGCCCTATTCATAGTCCAGTTACCCTTCACTTTAAGTTTTTTTGTGTTCACATAAATTTAGTGATTTACTCTTTATTTTGTTCATTTGTTATAATTTCGACAGTCCTTTGAACTATATTTATCCCTTATTTACTATATATTAGTATTGACTTTATCTATTAGAAAATAAAAGCATAAATATTATATATATACTGTAATGCAAGAGACAATGTTTTTTTCTATCCATAGACAGAATATTCTACATTATATTTATCTATTATATATAAACTCTATATTTTTATTTAACATTAATTTTGGACAGTTTGTCAATAGAGAGAGAGAGAGAGAGAGAGAGAGAGAGAGAGAGAGAGAGCTTGATAAAGCAAAATAATGTATAAATATCTAAATAGGCAAAAATGCTGATAAAGTACTATAGATGATTTATGTTTATCTGTATCTTATTTACAGTATATATATATATTTTACAGTATAGAAATTTTATTTATAAATTATATTATACTGTTTAGTATCAATTTTAATTAGTTTGTTTTTCTAATGTGCGTCAATAATTATCAGTAGATAAAAATATTATTGTTTATACTATTATATTACAATTAAAATTAAATAAAAATAAACAATTTAATTATTATATATTTAAAATTCTAAATTGATTTTAACAATTTAAATAAATGTATTTTACTTATGTTTACTAATGTATATTATGTAAATAATCAGTAATGAAAGTATTACAATACACTGTATTATAATAACATAAGATAAATAAGTTATAATATCTATATTTTTTTATACAAAAATATTATTTTCTTAAAATTTTTTTATAGTTCTTGTTTCTTCAATTATATTAATATTAATGTATATTTATAGAAATTGTATAAAACATTTATATTTTGCCTTAAAAAATCGATAATAATTATTATATAAAACACAAATATAAATATTTCTTATGTTTTTTATGTCATAATAAAGTATTAGATAACAGATAAAAATAAATTGAAGTCTATTCTTAAAATACGTTTAATAGCAATATAAATGCCGATAATCATATTATTATAATAATGATCTATTATTACTAAAAAAAATAATATATGCAATATTTTTTTTTATTTGTTAGTTTACATTTTGTCTACTAAGTTATAATACTTTATATAAATACAAGTGTATACTGTAAATGCACTTTAGTAGTGTTCAACAACAAAAATTATTATAATCCATCATGTTTATGATGCATTTTATTTATATTTAATGTTACATGCTGATATATCATTGTAATTTTTTTATTAAATATTTGGGTAGGATTTTATCAATGATTTACATATTAAATAGTAACATAAAATAACACACACACACACACACACACACACACACACACATACATACACACAGTTACGACAACACCTTACAGTTTGTTTCATAAAATGTTAAGTTTTTAATTTTTAATATACTGTACACTATTAACATAGTCAATTTCAACTAAAGACAATTTTTAGATTATATATAAATATATTTTATTTTTAAAACTATTATATTTTATTCAATATATTTACGCTCTTAATATTATATCTTTTCAATTTACATGATTATATAATTTTATTTTATCGATAAAAACGTTATATATTATATTATTATATGTCATTTATTAATTAATTAATTAATTATCAGGGTCAATAAAAGAATTTCATTGTATAATAGATTTAAACATTTTATAAAAATCAACAATTTTCTATTTAAAAATAAACATTTATACAAATTTTGAATAATTAAATTATTAAAATTTTAAAGTTAATCTTAATTTATCATTATAAATTATATTTTATAATATATTTAATTATTAAAATTGACAATAGCACAATGGCAGCAAATATTATTATTTTAACGATTAATAAATTAATTTAATACAGTATTAAACTATTTATGATGATTTACATAATGAGTGATATATACGTATATATATATTAAGATATTTATATTTTAACTAATACTGTATAATAACAATTATTTCTATTTTATTATATGTTAACTAAGTAATTATAAATCATTTATAAAATATTATTTTTATAATGTATACTTATATAATTTGGTTTATTATTATATATACGTATTATTATATTGTTGTCGTTCAAATAAAAAAAATTTATTTAAGGATAGTATATTTTAATATAGTATAAATAAATAATATTATTATTATCTACAAAAATAATTAAATATTATTAGTTGATTAATACAATAAAAAATATTGTGATAATAAAAACAAACAAAATTTAAAAACCCAATGTAAAAATGTCAATTGTTTTTTTACCGATTATTTGAAGTACATATTTGACATTTAGGTTATATAATATATTTGTACCAAAACGGCATTATATTTATTATCACTTAAATGTTACCAAATATTAACATTTAAAAAATTCTTCATTTACTCACTCACTCACCCACTAAAGTGGTTTCAAATTCTTACTTTTTTATTTGACTGCTGAATAAAAAAATGATATTTTCAAACATATTTTTCTTCTATTGTTATTTAAATTATTTTATAATACCACAGTAAAAATGTATATACAGTATATATATATAATACATGTATTTAAAAGATTTTTATAGTAATACCAAGTAATATACAATTGAATTTTATCATGAATTTACACAATAGTTTTCTTTATAAATAGAATATATTTGTTGCAATTTTATGATTTATTTTTTGTCGATAATGCACATAAAGTACTACATATAGTGTACATTTGATACATACATGAATTCACATAAATATATATATATATACTGTATATATATTATATATATAAATTTACATTTGACTATAATTGTGTGTATACTACACTGCATTAGACGTTTGGTTAATATATTCCATTAAATATCGATATATGCAATATATTGTACAGTAAAATACTGTACTAAGTACTGTATAAATACTTTTTTATATATCAATATATTTTATAATCATAAATACATTTTATGCTGAGTACCACTAAACATACTCTCTCTCTCTCTCTCTCTCTCTCTCTCTCTCTCTCTCTCTCTCTCTCTCTYTCTCTCTCTCTCTTTCTCTCTCTTTCTCTCTCTCTCTCTCTCTCTCCAAACATTTGAGTCATACTTCTCATTCCCCTCTCATTTCAATCAACTCAATGATAATTGACGTCAATTTTTAACCTCAAGTTTAGAGTCGTGTCGATACACATATTAAAAAGAGTCGTTTTTATTACTATTATAGAGAAAAAAACTTAATTAAGCATTATTATTATTATTATTATAATTATGTCATTCATATTATATCTTATATATATTTCAAAATAATTTTGCTATTATTAGTAAAACAGCATTATTTTACTGTATATTTTTCAACACATAAAAGTAAAAATCATTTCCCATATATTTTTCACATTAAAAATACTGATCTAAAAAACGATTTTTTTGTTGTTACGAATAGATAACAACTAAATTGTTATAAACTATATATATATATATATATATATATATATATATATATATATATATATATATATATATATATATATAGAAATTCTAACATTACATATCAACTAACCATTTGTGTGCAAAAAATGATTGTCTAACTTAATTGTATGGGACAGTTGTGTCAAAATATTATATTTTTTGTAACTATTGTTATCAATAATTGTATTTTCATGTATTGTACGCTATTTCATACTGCATACAGTATACTATACACCATTATATTGTATTGTAATTATAAAATATAAATTTTTAAATAGAAAATAGTTTCAATTAAAAGATGGTATTTTAAAACAAACTATCGGTATTTATGTGTTAATATTTATTTATATATCAAAATAATTATTAATGTGTTATTATTACTATTATTTAAAGATATGATAGTTTATAAAAAAATTATTAATTAATAAATATTCCAAACAAATATCAACACTTTATTGTATTTGTATTTAATTGAAGTCAAAGTGTATATTCAGAGATTTATTTTAATTTAAGATAACATTTCTTGAATCTTAACGAGTATTTCCACTAAAAGCATTTGTAAGACGAGATATAATTAAATTCAGTTTGAATTTGGAAAACTTTATGATACATATAAATGTATTAATAGTTATGTTGTATATTGTTTGGTATATACAGTATATATATATATATATATATATATRTGTGTGTGTGTGTGTGTGTGTGTGTGTCAAACAGATTTCTTTTATGTAGTTATAATTGTATTGACTGGACATTTATATGTTTGAATAGCAGTACATACAGTATAATAGCGTATTTATATTTTCAATAGTAAACAAATAATAACTTATTAATTAATTGCATAAATTATGCTTATTGTTGTGATATATGAATTTTAACATACATAACATAGTCCAGTATTTATATATTTTATATGCACGCAATATACTATAGTAAAATATATTGAACTATTATTATACTGGCATTAAATTATTATAATTCATTAAAAACGTTAGTTATATAACAATATTGTAATATTTACTATAATGTATTATATAAATATATATATTTATGATATATATTATCAATTTTATTTTAATAATAATTTATTTATGTAAAACTTGCAATTGACAATCACTTGATTATTATTATATATATAATTAAAATGTAACTAAATGATCAGTTAATTAACACATTTAATGGACAATAGAAATTTAGTAATTTTGTATTTGTTATAATAAATTATATAATGTGTTTATACATATATAGTTATTTTATTTTTGTTGGTGTAATTGCTAATTTTGTTGTCTTTATTATCATTTAATTGAGACATTAACCATTATATATGTTCAAAGTGTAAATGCATACTTTCTCTCTCTCTCTCTCTCTCTCTCTCTCTGTCTGTTTATTTCGTTGAATAAACTTATTTACTAATTATATTTTTTGTCGCTGTCTAATAGTAGCTCCCAAAAAATAGACTTTCCATAAACATTACTGTTTATGATATCTGGACAGTCATCAGTGTTTATATTAGTCTCTATCAAGTATTTATTATTTCAAGCAAATATAGTACCAATTTTTTTCAGGGGATGAAAATTGTTATAATTGTCTTCCTTGAGGTTCAAAGTTAATAACTGAGCAAACAGTACCCGTTTTGTCAGTTAGATTATTGCCAAATATCGAGAGAGAGAGAAATAAAATTTAGTTATTTATTCCCAGATATTAATATATCACCAGTTTTTTTGTTTGTTTGTTATCAATACAGCTATTCCTGTATTTCTGTAATTACGTCAAACTGATAGGCATTTCATATACAGTGCAAACACACACATCAGTGATCGCTTGATGTCAAATACACTGTCATATATTGTTATTATAAATGTTAATAATTAAATAACAAATAGCACAGTATATACCGGTATACTGTATATACTAAATACATATTATTAGTTATCAATGTTATCAATATTTTTCTCTATTTCTCTCAGCATACATGACTATATATAAATAAGCAATATATTTAGTTTAACATTTTAATTATATACAGTGTTTTTGCATTACTATTATATATCATACAAACATCATAATAAACAATTATTATAAATGATTTATAAATTGTCTATTTGTCAAATTAATTAAATATAACTAAACTATTTTTTGTTCAAATATTTGCAAATATTTACTATTATTTACTACTATCTAAAAAGTAATAAAAATTATTTTATATATTTTATTAATTATCTTAGATCATATTTATAAATATTATATTATACATACATAATATTAAATTATAATATATTATATATAATTTACAGCATATTCTGTACTATTATATACATTAATAGCAATTAAAATCAATAATTGTTTTTTTGTTTTTGTCATAAAAATACGTCAATCATTTGCCTGTGTATAATATAATATTTTAGTCAATATATTAATAAAGTGTATATGAATTATATTTTTATTGCACATTAGATTTTTTATTTATTTTTGTTACTTTTGCTGCTATAGTTTTTTTTAATATTTGATATCATTTGGACGGTACGGCACAGATACCTAAACACTATTAGTAATTGGAGCTAACGGTGTGTCTCGTTTATCTGGTAATTGAAAAATAATAATATTATTATTTTTTAGTATTATTAACGAACTGTCTATTAGTGCTAAAGTGAAGCCTAAAATTAATGACATCATTTAATAGTAAGCAATTATGTAATCTATTTTTAAATAATAAAATTAATAACAAATATTATTTATTACTATTATTCTATGATCAATATAAAAATTATTTTGATATATAATCTATATTATTAATATTTTTAATTAAATATAATATTGTAAATATAAATTAATTAATGATAGTATTATAAAACTAAAAATACTATACTTTTATTAACAATATATTTATTATTTTATTTATATTTTAAAATATTTTAGTATTTTTCTTAATAAGTTTTATAATTGTAAATTGCAATTATTTAACTAATTTTTCATTATATAATTTATATAAAATTTCAGGAACTAATTAGTTTATAATAAATAATATAGTATTTTATATCATGTTATTTCGGTATACTGTATGTGTATTACGAAAGTTTTGATCTATTTTTAACACTTAAGTATAATTCTATATTTGATTTATTAACAAATCTTTATTAAAGAATCATAAATATATTTTACGTCAATTGCAATCTTGAATCGATAAGAAATTGAAAAACTATTTTTTTTAATTATTTGTATTAATAATGATAATAATAATCTATAATTATAAATAACATAAACTGTAATCAGTTTACAAACAAGTGGGCAATTAATTTACAATTAAAAACTATATACAGTACATAGTAATAGAAAATTTCTCTAAAAATAATTTTCTATAGAAATTTTACATTTTTATATTATCTATATTATAGACTATTGTTATTATAATATTATTTAATATACTGTATTAATGAGACAATATATATACAAATGAAATTATAGTTTTTAAAATTTATTAATAATTTAATTATATATTTAGTTTAATATAATTAAAATATTAATAATAATAATATTTAACTACAAATTATAATCAAAATCTATTGTTATAAGTTAACTAATATCGATATAACAAAATTAACATGGTCATCCTATAGACAGAAATTTATTTTATGATGACAATAGAATAGATTATAGTTATTCTAATTATATTTAATATTTTTATTATCTAAGAGCAATATTTTAGTTTATTAAAAATGAAAATATTTTAAAAATATTTATAAATTAATATAATAACTATAAACAAAAAAAAAGTTAATAGTAAATATTTTACAATATATCAATAAAATACAATATAATCATAAAACATAATATTTTATTAAACTACAAAACTATACATATAATATATAAAGTATTGTATAAAGCATACTGTATATCGATAATGTCCTAATAACTAATTAATATCAAATTAAAATATTTGTAAAATTTAGTAGTAATAGTTATAAGATACAAAAAAAAAATCATTATCAATAATGATTTGAACAATTGAAAAAATTTAGTTTAAACAACAGTAACCTAGTTTATAATTTTACATATAATTTTTTATAAATAATACAGTAAATACTTAAAAAAAACTTAAATACATTATAAATAACCTTGTTATTTATCGATGAGACAAACAACAGAAAAAAAATTTACAAACAAAAAAAATCACTTAAAATGGTATTATCTTTACAGTCAAGTTAGCAAACTTTGTACCGATTATTAGTGTACTTTTAAGGAGAAATAATGTCAAATATAATTACATTATTTTAGTAGATATTTAGTGTGTAGAGTACCGGTAGATGCAGTCAACTAAACATTGATTGCATATCCCTTCAGATTTCATATCCTTTTTATGTTATTTGTTAGGAATTAAAGATTTATTTTTACAGAAATAAAAATTCAGACAACATTAATGTTAATTTAAAACATAGTATTTATATTAAATAAAAAATTAAATCTCTTTATACTTTTTTTTAAAAGACAATAATAATTGTTTTTAAAAATTATATTTTCATTAAAATAGATTTATTATTATAATATATTATATAATAATAATAGAATCTTATTATTCCAGTTAAAAATTAATACTTAGTAAAAATCAGTTGAGAATGCTAGAAAGCATTGCCAGAAAAAAAATTTAATTGCATAAGTAGGTTGATAACTATTAGTTTGTATAGTTATAGCGGCTATACAGTAAATCATAAAAAAAATTTGAAACCTATAAATAATTATAATCTACAATTTGTATATTTTGAAATTTT
Organism: Oppia nitens; assembly: GCF_028296485.1. Classification (NCBI taxonomy): domain Eukaryota; kingdom Metazoa; phylum Arthropoda; class Arachnida; order Sarcoptiformes; family Oppiidae; genus Oppia; species Oppia nitens. The sequence continues at coordinate 466,849 of NW_026533250.1, forward strand.
TTAAAAACCTTTCAAAGAGGGTTATACTCTCAGTAAATTGTAATGTTTATCAACTTTTTTTTAAATCACGGTAATTGTCTGATTTTTCTTAAAAGTTTCATTTTCATCAGGACATAGCATTCTAAAGATACAGAGTTAAAAATTTAATTTTTTTAAAAATTCAAAAACTTACATAGGTTGCCCAAAAAATTCAAATATAATATAATCCGCCATTTTGATCATGTTCATGAAGAGATAGATCATTTTTGATGAAACTTTTCTATACATTATTAGTAATTTTCTAACCGAATCTCAACTTAGAATTTCAAAATTGGCAAAAAATTCTATACACAGACACAGACAAACACAATACACGTAAAGATTTCAGAAAACTTCAGAAAGTTTTTTTAAAATTAAATAACAATAATACTAATTTATATTATAGTTTATTAAGAATAGTTTATTTATTAATAATGTTGCCTGGGCAATAATTTTTGATTATACTAAATATCAATTTTCTGCTTGATATCAGTAAATGTTACTAAAAATAGCAAACAAAACATCAATAATAATAAAAATATGATTTTGTGGTAAATTATAAAATAAATTATATATTTCTTTATATTTAAAGGAGTTTTATTTATAGTATTATTATTTTTATTATTAAATAAAACAAAAATTTATAAATAAATCTTTAATTATTAACTATTTCTACTATAATAAATGCGTTATTCAATTATTGCACAATTATTATTAATATTTTATTCAAGTAAAGTTTAGTTTTCTACAATAAGTAGACAATAATATTGTATAATAAATATTTTAAAAACACAACACATTAAGTGTAATATTAGTTTCATTTAGTATCAGTTTTATTATGTTTGTGACAATTAACATAATGCATGTCTTTATACTGTTTATGTTTATAAAACAATATAACATTATTTTTTTAATTTAATATTTAAGTTATTATAATTTAATTTAATTATTAGGTTAAATGTTGTATTTTAATCAAACCGTACAAAACATTAATCAAATTAAAAATGTTATTATTAAAAATATTTTTTTATAATATTTTTATAAAAGAAAATCAATAAATAAATACAGTATATGATAAAAAATTTATATATACTATATTAAATATAGTTTATATAAATACAAAAAAATGAAATAAAATAAAAAATACATATTAAATATAAATGAAATTTCATAGCCATTAGTTTAGTTTACCTGTAGAGATCATTAATCAATTATTTTGCTATTACTCTAAAAATAAAAATTTATATACGTATATAATAATGGCATATTCTAGATATATTGTTATAATGGTTAAATTAAAATTTTATAAAATGTTTGATTTTTTAAACTGACCAAAAAATTTAACCAATTATGGCATCGCATGTCTATTTGAACACAATAACCGATTATAGATTTTATAATATGCTTCAAATGGCACAAAATTTACGATAGTATATATATACTGTATGTGTGTATATGTGGTTAATATTTAATTATATAAAAAAGCAATAAAATAAAAAATCAATAATATATTGTCAGCATTTTTATGTCAAATATAGCATTGTATAAATACAGTACTGGTATACAGTATTTATACTGAAAATATCTAATATAAAGTTATAAATACTCCGCAAAACGATAGCTAAATGTTATAAAATATCGATAATTTGAGATTTTATTAACTTAATAATACATTTAGTAAATAAAACAACGTTTCATTCAGTTTGATAACAATCATATTTATAAAGATATTTAATCTATAATTTTTTATAAGAAAATTACAAATACATTACATTAAATAAGTAATATATGTACTCTATATTAGTTGAATAAAAATTTGATTAAATAAAATGTATTAATACAAATTGCATTAAAACTTTAAAAACAAATTAGTTAATAATGAAAATGATTTTATAAAATTTATTAATTTTAAAAAATATCATACTTTTTAAAGTTTTAATATCAAATTCAAACTTAATATATATAAATATAATTTAATCTCTTTTTTACGACTACTCACTACATATACCCCTGCAGTCCATCAAATAGTAATCCAGATTTTCGTTGAAAATAATAAAAATAAATAAGTTTACAAATGTTTGTCACAACTTTTAATATATATATTTAATAATTCTATGAAATATCAGTTTTTTGTGATAGATTTTAATCCCAATTTTCTTCCCCTCAATTTCAAGAGTCAGCGATAACTTTCTGTGAAAATAAAAACAACTCTTGAAATTCAATACTATGTGTAAAAAACATTTTTTATTATTTTGATTTCATTCTCTGATCAGAATATATCAGAAAAGTATTATTGATTTCTAAAAAAGATTGTAACAAAAAAAACAATAATAAATGTTACAATAATATTACATACAATTTTTAAAACATAAGATATATAAACATACTGAAAATACATAACAATAATAGAAGTATAAAATCAATGTTAACATTTTTTTGGAGGTAAAATATAGCATTATTATTATTATTATTAGAAAATTTAAAATATATTACAATTTTGTAATAGTTTGATATAATGTATGTAGTATCTAAAAATTTATATTTATATAAATTTAATATATCTTTAGGCTATTTATGTGGAAAATATATTTCCAATACTATTTTATATATATATATATTCAGTTCAAAATGACAATTTTATAAATTGTATTTTTGATATTAAAAATTATTTTCAAAACAATTTTTATTAATATTTTTAGGCAATCTTTTATAAATCATTTATATAATTTATTTTATTGTGTTTATATATATGTGTGTGAATGAAAGTAAGTTATTTAATAAATTTATATAGGTTGAAATTATATGAGCTATATCTAGTTAATCAATATTATATATAAATAATAAACTATTTTGTAATACAAAATGAATACTTACGCAATGTTACTATTGTTAATTATAGTATTTAACTTTATTAAGATATTTATTTTCGTCAATTTAATTACAGTTTGTTTTGTGAAAAACAAAAATTACTTGTTTTATGCTTTTACAGTAAATGTAAAAATTTATAAATATATACTACAACATTTGCATATTTATATTAAATTTATTTTGTTATTAAATTAATAAAAAAAACTATATTACTATTATTACAGTATTATTATTATACTAAAAGTATTACTGATGTCATGTGTATATTATGTCACTATAATTGCAAAATAAAATTTATTTATAGAACACATAAGACTAAAGAATATTCTTTATTAATATTGATTTTCTTAATATATTAACACAAAATAAACAGTACTATAAATATTATTGTTAATCTATGATTAAATAAATATGTAGATTGATATATATATACAGTATATATAAACTTTATATAGTATTAAAATTAAAAATTTATATAAAAGACAGTATAAATTTATTCGTAATTATAGTAAAATCTTTTGTTTATTTTTAGACTTTAAATTAGAGTTTAAAAATATAATTTAATATACTAATAATTTTAGATAAAGTTAATAATATTTGATAATCATTTTGACATTTATTATATTATGATTTATTTTCTAAATAGATTTTTACCAAATGAGTTATATTTTATGATTTTGAATATATTTTAATAAGCTAGATAAATTTATTTACAATTCTATCAATCTGTTTAAAAAAATTTATGAAAAGTTTTCAAATAGTCTTTAAATTAGATATATTACAATATATTTTTATAATTGTTAATACAGTATTAAGTATATTATTTAAGATGATCATTTATTAGAATTATATTTATTCTATACTATTTAATAACTAAAACTAATAACAACTAAATAATTATTATACTATAATAGATTATCATAAATTATTTTATAAATATATTATATTATAGTTAGTTTAATAATAATTTTTATTAATGTTATATAGTATATTAAATAAATTTATGAGAAATTATAGAATAAACTTAATATTTTTTTAACAAAAAAAACAAAATTTTTAATTATAATAATAATTAAGAGAAATTTAAATTTAAATATTATTTTAAACTTAACGGCTTTTCATTTGACTAAATAATCCAAATAATAATAATTATCTTTATAGATAACTAGTTTTGTAATGTTTAGTTTGATATTTTGCTTATTTATATAAGCATCTGTCACAAAATAATATATATATCATTAGATACTGTATTTACTTTTAATATAATTTAATACTGTATATACAATATATGTTTATATATGAAAGATTTTAAACATTTAGTCTAATGTTGGAATATATTAAATTTATTATACAGTTTATTGTTTATAAAGTTTTTATTGTTGAGGTTTATTTTTATTTAAAAAATTTTAATCTAAACTATAATCTACTTAAATTATTGTCTTTTAACAGATATCTTAGTTATAATCATAATAGTATTTTGTTTGTGTTAAAGATTTCATGTAATAATACAGTGTATATTATTAATTAATTAATATAAATTAAATAATTTTTCTTAAATTAAAATTAAAAGTTATATATATATATTATTAATATATATACAGTATATAATATAACTGATAAAATTGCTAGAATTAATGTGATTTAATTAATAAATTGTGTATATTATTTCTACACGCCTTATACTGTATAAAATTTGTAATACATATTGGATACTCACTTCAAAATGATATTCAATTTACTAAATTTTTATGAAACTTTATTATGATTATTATATGTGTTTATTTTATATTATTTTGGATAAATTGAATTAAAATGCTATCATTTGGAAGATATTTTGTAATAAAAAATAGCTATACTTAAAAAAAAGTCAATCTTAATACATAATTTATAGCATAAATAGTATATACAGTATAATTCAAAGTTATAGCAACAATATAATTTTAGTAAGGTTTTAATGGGCACCGGTACTGTTAAGCAAACTTATTTAGTGAGATATTATGTAATACATGTATGTATTATGTAGTGATTGGTCTTTCGCTTTATTAAATCTATTGGTTTCAATCATTTCTATGCTAATTGATTTGACTATAAATATTGTATTTTCCTGTAATGATAAAAAAATGTCATTAATTATATTAAGTGGATTTACTATGCAAATAATGCAATAGTACTGTAATTTATTGGTGTATACAGTATATAAATTTATATTTTGATTTTATTCAAACGACAACAAATACAACTATAAAAATTACAATTTAGTTTAATTAGTTATATTAAATGTCTATATTTTTTTAAATAAAAATAATAATAATAACAAAATTGATGTACATATAAATGTTAATTGGCTTATAAATTATCTCCAAAGGAAAAAACAATATTTATTATAATAATAATTAAAATGATATAATTTTGACAAATTTTCTAACATTACAAATTAGTGTTATATTTTTATACACCTAATATATCAATTTTATTATTTTTGTATATTTAGGTATAAAATAATATTTTTATTAACAGATTATATATATATTTAATTTTGCCACAAAAATAGGTGTTGATAAACATAATTAATGAAAATTTTCTATGAATAATAATTAGTTTGTGATTTGAATTCAATGATGAGATAGTGATACAATATTTACAGTATATATATATTACATTATAATACTATAGATATATAGAGTATATCTATGACATTCATATTATACAATATATACGATAAATGAATATTTTTATATAGAGTGCCACCAAAAAAATCTCTACGAGTTTAATGTATGGCAAATATTAATGATATTAAATTAATGTTTATAAATGTGAATTTTGGTGAATAAAAGAGTTTCTCTCTTTTTTTGTGATAATATAAATATTAAGGCAATATCATAAATTTCACACGCCTTTTATTTTCACAACAAAATTTTAATGGTGTCTTATCTATTGGGTTTCGATAGGGCTTACAAAATGTGTGTTAAATTATTAAATATAAATATATCATTGCATAAAACGCTTTTATTACTATATTATAATTAATAATTTAGTACTATGTGTTTGTGTATGGATAGTAAATGTATGGCTTTTTATTACGCTATTATAAATTACAACAATCTATAAATCTATGAATTTATTTTCTTGTTATTTTGCTTCAAGTTTGCTGTTAATTTAATAATTAAATTATAAAGAGTTTTATTATTATTATTATAAAATTACAGTACATTAATTATAAATAAAAATTTATAATTTTCTATATAATTTATCTAAAAATCATATTTACGAAAATTTTTAGTATTAAATACATTGTTATGTGATTTGGTCATCCATTTATGTTATCAATATTATTGTATATGTATAGTAAAGTATATATTTAGACACATATTGTGATATCATAAATATATTCATGAAATCTCTCTTCAAAATAATGAAATCACTGTAAATGAAGTCAAGTGTGTGTATATTGTTGAGCACTAGTATGATATCGTGTCCCGGAGCCATTTATTCTGATTATATAATTTATACTGCATATATAATTTTATATATATTTGTATATTGAACATCTATAATAATAAAATTCACATAATGGTTACACACACACACACACTATACAGTGTTGTTGTAATACTAGTGTCAAGCATTGCTAATGAAAACGATTTTATAGTATAATGCAAATACAGTTTACTCTATGGTATTATATTATCAATATATATATATATATATAATCTTATATATAATGCTATACATACTAAATGTGATTCATGTTTGTTATGGCAATACCCTATATTTATAACCTCTCTAACAGTGATTTTTAGGTGAACTTCTATTTTTAGTAACAAAACACACACTACTAATACTAGTGCAATACCAATAATGTTAAGCACTGAGCCTTATACTGTATGTAGACAACTATATATAAGTCTATTTTATTGATTTATACTTTACTTTCATATTGTGTATTAATATTTCCTGAAAAAATATGTGAATTTGTCTCAATAGTAATAATAATAATAACGACAATAATAATAGTTATGTTACACTACTACTACTACTACTACTACTAATACTAATAATAATAATAATAATAATAAATAAATAAGAAAAATTTGACGAAAATAAATTTATAGATAGTTTAACTATTATATTCAACTATACGCTGCAAAAAAGTGAAAAATAGATATAAAACTGAATGGTTTATAATGTAAAATACATAGACATATATAATATATTTTCATATATTGAATATATAATATACTTTGCATATAAAAAATATTATAAAGAATATAAATTTTTCCATAACTTCAGTCATTAAATAATATTCTTTTATTGCAATACATTGAGAATGATATATTGACGTCTGAAATAAATATATATCTAAATATATATGTGATATAAAAATAGATTCTCTGAACCTTTATATTGTATATATATATAGTAGAAGACTATGAAAAAGACAAGGAATGGGAGATAGTTTGAGAGGGAAAGCGTTGGGAGATATAAGTTAACCTACTTTTTCTTGTATGTATATAACTATGTGTTCAAAATATAAGAGCAAAAGCAACAGCATATATGCATTATATGCTGTGCTGTAAAGTACGCCTACAAATATAGCACTGGGAGTTAGAGCACATACACACAGAATATTCTGTATACGACTACGTGTGTTGTGTTGAGAGCATAGTTAGGATTTTTAATACATCGAACAGTTCGTTCGGTTGCTATTTTTAGAACACACATACAGTGAGAGCCAACACATACGTACATACAGTGCATATAGAGATTAGGCATTACATCCATATAATGCAAAATTATTGAGTTTCTCTCTCTCTCTCTCTTTCTCTCTCTCTCTCTTTTTTTCTCTCTCTCTCTCTTTTTCTCTCTCTCTCTTTTTTTCTCTCTCTCTCTTTCTTTATTTCTTTCTACATCAGGTCATGTATTATCCCACCTGTTTGTTTCCTCCCTGTGCGCTCATTGAACTGTGAATATAAATATATATATATATATATGAATATATAAATATATCAATTGATAATTCTATATCTAAATAATTACTAAGTAATACATTAATAAAAAATACATTTATTCATACATTTTGTTTACACTTTTACCTCTCTCTCTCTCTCTCTCTCTCTCTCTCTCTCTCTTCCCTCTCATCTATATTTTATTTATTTATTACATTTTCCGTATTTCATATTAGAGTTTATTGTTTATACTTGGGTTTAATATCTATGGTGTTAATACATTAAATACAACACATAAATAATAACAACACTACACTTCCTCAATACATTTATCATAATATATGCAATTTTATATACACTATCTAATACAGTATTGTACTTTATATATATAATATACAGTATATAAAACAGTATACACTTTATATCTCATATAAATTATTGTTATCTATTGTTATTGTTACCAATTATCACCTATGGAGAGACAATATATAATTGTATAATAAATATTGAATATATGTTAACTTTTTTACGTACTTATATAATTGTAGAAATTTTTCATTATATAATTAAAATATCACAACAAATGTGTTTTTCATGTGTAGAAAGCCTCTGACATTTACATATATACTGTAAACAAATAAAATGAAGTTTTTATTTTTGGATAAAAACGCATATTTTGAAATTTTATGTTAACTTATGTTATGCTTATTTTGCACTATTATATATGTATTTAAAATTTATGCAGTTTTAGTACTACAGTAGTAATAATATGTTATTTATTTTATTATTTCAATAGAACATAAAATTATCAATATTTAAAAAAAATATTTTACAAATATATTATTTTTATTTTATATTAATATTATATAAAATATATTAACATTTGTTGCATTTTTAATAAATTTTATATATAAATTATTTTATAAAAATCTTTGATTGTATAGAATATACAGTAATTTCTTTGAAACGTAAATACATTTTATATTTATATTTTCCACTCAATAGGATATTAAATTTTGAGTAGATTTACGACATTCACAATGTAATAATCGCTATAATATACTCTATAAAAGTCTATATTTATGAGGTCATAACATTTGTGTAATTATTTTTGTTACCGATAGTATAGAGATAAAAGTTAGTTATAAAATTAAGAAAATTATTTTGAATTATATATTTTCTAATACAAATGTAGACTTTATCTTAATTATTCAATTGCATTATCTATATAAACCATATCATGTGTTATCCAACTATTTATTTATTCAATATATTCGTTTGTATACAAAATATGTATAAATAGTTTCAAAAAGTTTCTCTTAAAACAAATTAATGGTATTAACAAAATCAAAATAAAAGAAAATATTCTAACTATTAGCATAAATCCTATATCTAAATATGTTAAACAATTTATTTCTATAATAGATACAGTTTTGTATAATTAATCTAAATGCTAAATAATTAAAAATTGCAGTTTTATAAAAATAGATAGATTATTATATTTATAAATATTTTAAAATATCTTTAAAATAAAATATAAATTTTGTATACTTTAAATTATTTTATATACTTTATATGATTATAGTATATATATATATATATATATATATATATATATATGTCACTTATATTTCAAATGAAAATAAAAATTCAAATAATAATAAAAATAATTTTAATTTACAGGCAAATGTCATATGAAAACAAATAAAAATTCTAGAATATAAAATTATTTTTTAAAATCTTCACATAAATAATTTAAAAGTTTTAAAAAATAAATATATAACACTTTTAGTAAAAATAAAATTTAATGTTTTTTAAAATAAATATATTTAGCAAAATAAAAAAATCTGTCTCTTTTTTGATTGACGCTTAATATTTTCTGTTTATTCATTTTATTAACTTTTTATCATATATTATAATATTTTAATGCAATGTGTTGTTTAAGACAGAGAATATTCTGTGTTTGTTAACTTAAATGTTTAAATAACAAACAAAAATAAAATAATAAAATGTTTGATACTTTTTTTGCAGATGTCAGTTAATATTAATAAATTAATTTATATATCTATATTTTTTAGCACTTAAACTTAAGCATGTTTTGATAAATTTTCATAAAATATTTTTAATGTCTAATATAAACCGTATAAATATGCTAATAAGTACAGTATTTTATTGTTTCTATATATATATATGGTTTTGTTTTAATTTATTAATATCAAAAATTTATAGTAACTTTTCAATTAACACTTTTTTTACATAAATATTTTAATATAAATAAAATAATTGTCAATTGTTTACCTCAAACAACAGACTATTAATTGTTGAAATTTTCAATTATATTATTACAGAAAACAACTTTAGAGAGACATAAGTCATACACTCTATTGAATGTTCAAATGCTTTCAATTAAGTCTTGTTGTTGAAGATAACTAAAGACGACAAACACAAAGACAAAGACACGATATTACTATCAATTGAAGCAAATATTAAGCGCTTTTTATTTGCCATTTTAGAAGACCATTGAAATTATAGAGATCTACTCAAACCTACAAATCTTTTTGTGTGGACTGAGAGAGATAGTTAAGGAACAGTACTTTCTTGAAATTAACGGCACAACCAGTAAATTATCATTTGTTATATTACAACATAACAACAACAATATATTTGAATAGCTTTTGTCCCATTAGATTACATGTGATATCACCATTGAAATTGATTAACAACTACATCAACAAAATACTTTAAGAGTTGACATCAAATCACAATATTGGCTGAGAATTGCAACAAAAGTGTGCGAAAAATCCCAAATAATAAACCTTTTGTTTGCCACCAAAAACATCTGATAACATATTGTTAAATATATATATACAGTATAATCGTATAATACAACAATAAAACACTTTATTTATAAGACCCAACAAATAGACAAAAAAACTAAAATAAAAGATTTGTTGAACGATTTGAAGATACAAACCAAGAAAACGTGTTAACAATATTATATAAGTTACCTTTAAAAGTGGTGTGAATTGCATAATAACTTTGATAAACATTAGTTATCTAAAAAATATTATATAAAAACTTGTTTTTTTAATTAAATATTATTATTAATTAAAAAGAAAATGAGTGCTAACATGAATAATAATAATTTAAATTCAAATGAGTTAACACTCAATTCACAACAGCAGCCAATTAGTAGTACACTATCGCCAACATCGCCCACATTTGTCATGTCTATGTCGGACACATTGTCGGGTAACGGCAATACCAATAATTTGAGTCAAGCACAGGCATTATCGGACAGTGTGCTCAATAATCCCCAACAATTTATTGGCCGAAACGGTTCGGCCCGACAGCGAGGTTTAGTACACTCTGTAAGCATTATTGTGGAGCCGGCGATGACCGATAGCAACGATGACGACGATGGGTTCGGACCCGAGAGGCCATCAATGCCTTCCGTGTCCACTGAAAGACGTAATACAATTGCCGGACCTATTGTTGTGCTCGAAGACTATGCGTTCGGTAAGAATTGATTATATTTTTAATAACTTTAATTTTTTATATAATATTTATTATAAATTTATATAACAATACTATGATATAAACAATAAAAATTATTTTCAATATATTATGTTACAGTACAGGATTAAGATAAAAAAAGATATCAATGTTATTTTTTTAAATCAAATAATAATTATTCTATAAATTATACTTTTTATATTAATCAACTATTATTTTTTAAATTTAAATTGTTGTAATTGAAAATAAATATGGTATTTAGCTATTTTATGGATATTTTAATACACTGTTAAACATATTACTTTATTAATATTGTTTAATCATTAAAATTTCATTGTGTATTGCAACATATTATTTTATATTTATTTAGATTTTTTATGCAATATTGTTAAATTGGTAAATAAAGTAATATAAAATATTAACGGATCATTTTATCAATTTAATAACCATTGTGAAAATGCATTAATATAGTTTTAAAAAACTGTATTTATATAAATGTATAATTTATGTATTTTCCAATTCTTTATATTGCTTTTTTTAAAAATGTATAAATACTCAAAATAACTATTTTTGCATAAATTATGATTTTTTGGTCACATTGTGTGATTATATGTGTAATATTAATGACAACATTTTTGCAATTTTCATATATATATTTATTATTTATTTATATAAGCTAGTGAGTTTATGTTAAAACTTTTTAGTTTTTAAAAAATAATAATATAAAACAAAAATATACTACATTTTACTTAACATAAATGAATATACAATATGTACTGAATATATTAGGCTATAAATTAAGTAACGTTTATTAAATAACTAAATGCTGTCATATTTTTACGCGAAAAATTTTTAATATAAATTATCTTATTTATATATTTTTGTTGTTTTTTGTTGTTAGTATAATATGCCCAAGTGTTTTAATATTAAAACATAAGCAAAATAATTTACTTATATTTATTAATAATAATTTTTGCATTTAATAATTATTATCACAATAGCTCTCATTCATCTCAATTTTATTGAAAAAAATTTTAATTAAAATAAAATTACTATTTATTTTAATTTTTTGAATTAATATTTGTTATTCAGAGTGCAAAATCACAAACACATACACATTGTATTATAAATTAATATATAAATTAAATTTTCTGTCAAAATTTAATTGAGTTTCTATCATATTATCCACAACTCTCTCTCTCTCTCTCTCTCTCTCTCTCTCTCTCTCTCTCTCTATTTAATTATTTATTTACTATAGTATTTTTCTATTTATATATCTTTGTTTTACTTTTTTAATATATTTAACATAATATTTTAATTTATGATAATTACCCCTTAAATTGTATATAAAATTGTCAATTAATTTTGACAGTTAAGTTAATAAACAAAATTGTTGTTTACCAATTTCCACTGTTTTTATTGTTTATTTATAAATTCATCAATTTTTATATTAATTTACTTTCATAGACATTTATTTACAGTATTTTATATTTATATTAAATTACACTACTATATATATTATGCTTTATATCTAAATTTATATATATATATATATATATATACTGTATACATATCAATTATTTTTTATATCGTATAATTATCAATAGTATATAAGTAAAATTTATCTGACTTTTGCAGATATCATATTTGTTTGCTTGTGTGTGTTATTATAAGCATATAACAATTTTCTATGAATATGTTTGATACAAAACAACTACTAATTAGTCCACTATTTATTTCTGAGAATTCAAGTATACGTAAGAGCTTTAGTAAGAGAGAGAGAGAGAGAGAGAGAGAGAACAAAGAGAAATCATATAATAATAATACTAATGTTAAAGAATATTCTGTATAAGAGTTGATTCCCATTAGTGACTTCAATAGAGCACAATATGTCAATGCAATTGTACAAATGGTGGGAGCATTCAGTATTTATTGTATTAAATACATAGACATACCATATACATAATACATATAAATTATATAGATAGTATACTGTATATATATATATATGTATATAATTTCAATATATATATATTGAACATCAGATGTTTGGATTCTTAATCAATAATTTGAGCACAAATACCAAACACACATACATTTGAATCACAAGCAAACTCATAGAAAATCAACCCTAAAATCTTTAACACCAAATCAAACCTAATAGTGGGCACCAAATAGAAAATTCTTATATATTATATGTTTCTTACAATCATCTGATTCTTGTACTAAACTTGTTTATCGGTAAAACAGTGACATATAATAATTTATAAATAAACTAAATTACATACATTTTTGCTTATTTTTTTATTTACAACTATAGTCAATAAATGCCTTTTTGTGTTTCGATAACTTTCGGCACACTATACTTATTTGACATTTTAGGGCCACCCCTGTCCTCCCATTCCTTCACTCAAGCGTTGAATGCATTGATTTCTTTTAGATTAACATTACATTACATTATTTATTTCGCCGACACTCCAATGACGTTATACTTTTACAACATAACAATATATATGATATATATATATATATAAATTTATACATATATACTATACCGGTATAATAATAATACATACCTATAATAATAGATTAGATGTATAAAATAAATCCTACATTAAAATCAATATTTATTTTTTATATTTATAGTATATATAAGATATATAAAAATAAAAATTTTAATAATTAACTATATTTTAGATAATTGATATTTTAATTTATAATAATATATTTAAGTTGCTTTCTAAATATGTAGATTAAATTATTGATTAAAACTGGTCTCATATAAAATAATTATAGTATATTAATAATACTATATATAGTATATATTACAGTATGTATTATATAATGAACAGTATATGGATCAGTGTTCAAAATAATTGTCATTTAAATTATCTATCTTTTTATATTAAATTGTTTTATTGTTCAAACATCAAAGCAATTATATATGCTTTTAATATTTACCGATAGAATAATAATACTGTATATGAAAAATATTTTAAATCAAGTTAATAATATTTAAATTATTTATTTTTAGTATAAAAATAATTTTATTATATAATTTAAACAAAATAATGTTTATTTTATATTTAATCAGACCATTCAAAATGATAATTATAAAAACTTTTAATTTTTTTTTTTTGAATTAAATTCTCTATTCAACTGTATATTTGCATTATAATCACATTTTATCTATTTATCTTAAATTATATTATTGAATTCACTGTCAACTTGTTTTCAATTAAGAGTTTTTTGTTAGCACTATAAATGATAGTACATTTGGTATTACACAATAGACATTGAAAATCATTGAATACACATATTATACATAAAATACTTACACAAAAAACAACATACATATAATCATTGTACACTCAAAACCATAAATACATTTATATATATATATATATATATATATAAATGGATATATTATGTAATACATAAAATTAATGCATTTTGGTTGTTAGCAAAGTTGTCGGGGAGAAAGATTGCGATATATTAAAATGGCAAATATTATCGATTAAAATGTCTATATTTTTATAATTATTTAGTAAACAAAATATATGTATAGTCTTACTAAACAGATAAATGGATAAATTTAGTTAACAAATTATTGTCTTTTATTTAATACATTATATGATATACAGTATACCTCAAGTAACTAATAAGATTTGTGTATGTATATATGTATGTATGTGTATGTGTATGTGTGTGTGTGTGTGTGTGTGTGTGTGTGTGTGTGTGTGTGTGTGTGTGTGTTCAAATAATTAGGCAATATTTAATTTTAATACTTAATTACTATAATAAATAATTTTATTATGAATTACTCGCAGTATGCATAACAATGGTTACAATAATTGTATTGATTTGATATGATATGATAATATCATATTTGATAAATTATGATGGAATTAAAACAAACAAAAAAATATATGTAATTTAATTTTAAAAATAAATTCTAATGTATTATAGGTCTTAGTTTGAGTTTAAGCATTTATTTTATTGTATAATCAAAGTATTTTATGTTATATATCGTACATATCTTTAAAAACATTCACAAATAATTATTTTTATAAATCTGTGTATTTGTTGTGTTCATAATATACAGTCATTAACTGAGTTTTGTTATAACGATATTTGTTTGAATGCCTATAAAAATTTTCAGCATTTAATCGATGACATAAACTCTGTACTATTGAATATATATTACATCAGGAATTAAACTATTATAACAAAATGTCAACATTTAGTGCAAGAAATTTACAAATTTGCAAATTAAAAATATAAGATAAGAATCTTATTCTAATTAAACAAAACAAAAATATTTTTAAAAGTGTTTTCCTTTAATTTAAAAGTATATTAAGAGTGACAGTGATATAAATACATATATAATATTACTCTTTATATAATAATATATATATATATATACTTAAACAGTATATCATATAAAAGTGAATATTCTAGCATTTTGTTATACTTTGTAACAAAACATTATGTTTTAAACATAACAGACATAAATATATTGAAAACATATATAACAGTGACGTTTGTTTTGTCCTATTATAAAACATACAACAATTTGTTTTCCACTAATATATTAGTTGAAAAATTTATTTTCTTTATCACACAGTAAAAAAATAGTGAAAATATATTGCATTTTCAATACACTAAACATAACACATATACTATATATAGTGAAATAAAACATTTTTGTGTGTGCTTTCAATTCAATCGATTTGACACAAGATTTATATAACTTATAATAAAAAATGTGTTTTTTGTTATATTTCTAGACATTAATTCATTGCCCATTTTTTTGTCAGTGAAAAAACCAAATTTAATATTTTTGCGTAAAAAGCAATTACTCGATAAATAGCAGCCATACAATTGATAGTTTAAGTGTTATGTAAGCAAACAAACGATATTTTTTTATAATTATAATTCTATAAATTTATCATAAATGCCTATCATTTATATTTATAAATAGTTTTTTTGAATAGTAATATTGTGTTTACATTAAAAACAACAAACAAAACACAAAAAACAAGATAATATTATAGTTATAATCAATTGAATTAGAGATTTTGACAAACATTGGTTAATATAGATATCAACCAACAATTCATTAATGGTCTTCAATAAAAATAAAATTGTTGATTTTCAATTCAATTCAAAAAGTCATTATCTATTATTGATGTATTGTAGTAATGTTTGCTTTATGATAATTATATTTTATATATATATATATATATATATATATATATATTAGATAATTATTTATATACAAACATCAATGAACAAAAATCTTGCTAACTGCATTTTTTATACATTATTAATTTTTTATATAATTCAATATATATATATATATATATATATATATATATATATATATATAATATTTGTATATTAAATGAATTATCAAGTGTATGTTTACTTAGCAATCCAAAATATGTATTAATATTTTATATGCTAAATGAAAACTGACACACACACAAAGTTTATTATTATTATTAATAATAATAATAGTTTTTTACTATACACTAGTATAACTAAATTTAAGTAAACATTTTTTTTGAGTTTCATAAAAAACATTCATTAATTTTAGAATTAATATACCTTATTATAATATTATCATATAGACTACTATATTAAAACTATAATAATTTTGTTTATTTTAATGTAAAAATAGAATTAACGTTAAAATTAAATTATTATACTTCTATTTTAATATATTCATTATATTTTTTGTTTGTTTGAATATTATAGAAATATATGTAGTAATTGTTGAATCATAGTCATCTTAATAAATCAATAATTGAAGCTAAATATATTTTTTTAATTTATAAATATTACATAAGAAATGTCATTATTTGTCTATAATTCATATATTATGTATAAATAGAAAATGTACTTGTTTAATGTTATTAATATACAATTAAATAATTATTTCAATAAGATAAACAAACACATAAAAATATTATATAATGTTACAATATTTAGTTACATAGTATATAAAGTTATATACAGTATATGACTAATAAAAATTAGATTATACAATTAATTTTTCTAAACATTTATAAGATTTATCAAAATTCAATTAATATTAACTAAATTATAAAAATAAACATACATATCATATATATATATATATATATATAATTAAAGAGTGGGTTTCAATTTATTAGTAAAAATAGTTTATGTAAGTAAATGTCAATATTCACTGTTTATTTAGTACTGTTTTTTATATACTGTATAAATTGTAAACGTATATAATTGCTCTAATCCCAGATACTCAATGGACATACAATATTATATTATATTATAGTTAAGCGTATTGTATTTCTTTCATTGATATAGATTTATATTTTAATAGTTTTTATAAGTTATACACATCATAAATATATATAAATATATATTTGTATATCTCCCACATAAATTTATATATCTATATAAAAACATATAAATGCATAAAATATTATTTGAAATTTATTATATGATAATAATGTATTTTTGTATTTATAACTGTAATTACATACCTTTATTTTATTATAATTTATTTGATCTTTCTATACGAGCTCTTTCTTTATGAAATAGCAAACCTTTTTTCAATATTTATATCTATTTTTAGATAAATTTTTATTTTCATTATCAGAAAAAATTATTATTATATAAAAATCATATAAATGTTTTTTGAATAGCAAAATAAAATCTTATAACTCAAGTTGTTGTATAACAAAAAAAAAAGATTTTTCGAAAAATCAAATATTATATGACAAATATACTAACATTTATATCAATTTTAATCTTTTCAATTTTAAATATTTTGTGTAAATACACCCATAAAAGATTTTGTATATTTTTTCATAGCATAAAATTATAAATTAAATTTTTTTCAAACTAAAATTTTATTTAACATATCTAGTAGTAGTACTTTACACTACATTTACTGTGTTTATACAGCATATACTTTTAACTAACAAAAAAAAGCTTTCGTATGATAAGTGGTTATGTTATTAGAAATGTTAGTTTTGTTTACACAAAACCAAATGCAAATGTCATACCAAATGTCTAGCATTTTATGTATTATAAAATCACTATATTTTGAATGTCAGTACATTTTTGAATACTAAAACTTACGGTATAATTATAATAGTTTTATAAACTATATACACTAAATTATTACAAGTAAATGTCTATTATAAATCACTGATATAAATTATGATTTAATAGCATCATTTATTAATTGATATAAGATAACACTGTATAACCAATTTTAATAATTATAATAATAATCTTATCAACTTTATAAAAATTATGATTTATGAAAGGAGTATAGGTTGCTAATAATAAATGAATGATTATAAATTTGTCATTATATATAAGTATATATACTATACTGTATTATTTAATATCAACAAATTGATTACAATATATTCGAGAGCTTAATAACAAATAAATATTTAACATATTTACTGTAATTTACGTTATTATCAGATTTATTGGCTAAAAGATCTTTATTGAGTTTTTTTTTAATTTTTGCATATTATATACACGGATACAATGTGTGTCATCAATAAAAATAACAATTTTGTTTTGCTTTGTTTTGTAAAAATTTATATTAATTATAATGTATTGGTAATTATATAACTATTATAAATAAAACAATTTCCAATAGCAATCCTTTTTAACATAATCTTAAGTTAATTATATTATAATCGTTTATACTATTAATTGTGTATCTTATTGTTGTCTCGACTGCTCACAGATTATTTAATCTATGATACAATAGAAGTATATATAAAAGTATATATTATATATAGTATTATTATATAATAATACTAAATAGCTATTTCCGATTTATTGCCTAATTTTATTATACAATATGACTAATGAGGTACACATTACTCTAATATTAGCCTCATTTCAAATAATAACTTAGCTATTTATATAATAGTATAAAATTATTTTATATATAAATAGATATATAAATAGATTTAACAATAAAAAATCGTTGATATAGTAATTGAATAGTACTATAAAACTATTATTAGTGTTAATCAACACAAAGTCTTAAAATTAATATACAGTTCATTGAGAAGTAAAATGAAAAATAATTGAAGCGAAATAAATGTTATTTCAAATTTAATCTCATATTTAAATAATAATAATAATTAAAAAAAAGTTTGTAAGGAATGTTTTCTGCATATTTGGCATAAAATTTGAATTAACTCTGAATTTAATATCGCTTTTATTCAGTGTTTGTTATAAAAGAATATATTAAAATATTTTTTAATGAATTAATATTATGAAAAATATTAAATTATGAATTTCTTGTGATTTTTCATTCATTCATCTAAGAGCACAACTCTCTCTCTCTCTCTTTCTTTCTTTCTTTATCTCTCTCACACACACATACATAATTTACATACATACACACACACACACACACACACACACACACACACACACACACACACACACACACAGACACATATATATATACATAAATACTAAAAAATGAAATCAAAATTGAATTTGATTATCTATTCAAAACAACACAATTTATAAATTGATTTGTTGACTAATTTTTATTATTCAGATAAAAAAAACGTAAATTTTTAATAAAACTATTTAATATAAAATCATATATTTCTTAAGTAAATTTTAATAAAATCATTTTGAATAATATTTACTTATAAAATCTTTATTATTAAAAAAATATTTACTACTTATTTTTGTTGAGATTTGAATTAAGTATTCGACTAATTATTGTCAATCAAATCGTATCCGAGAGGTATTAAAAAACCCGACACTAACTTAACTAATAAATGTCGTCAAATGATAATTTAATAAAACTAACATTTGAAGTAAATTTAGGTAATTTACTAATTGACAACAACATTACTTTAGGCATCCAGTCATATAACAGTAACATTCAATTTTAACAAAATGTTTTTATTAAAAAAACATCGATTTTATTATATACTGGGATGATATATTGTGTACATAAAATTAAATGTTTTTTTTTGAATGTAAATTGACAATTAAATATAATTACACTAATATCAATATAATTTTATATACTCAATTATTTAAATTATACAATATATCTTATATCATATATCAATATTCAAATTTATTAGAATGTTTCTAAAATAGTTACTAAAAAATAATAATAATAAAATATACTATTAATATATATATATATATATAATAACAATTTCTAAGAAATGATATTACATAATAAATTAAAAATAATAAAAATTTATAGTTTTATATTATTTTATAGTATTTTATAAAGTTATATATATATATATATTTGTAATATCACATAAACTGTTTAAAATGCAGAATACGTTTCCATTTAATTAAGATTTAGTATAAAATTTTTCTAATACTAAAGTTATGAGGTTTTAAAGAATATATCAATATAACTATAAAACTAGAATTTTATTTCAAAATATGTCTCACAATTTTTAATCTTAAATATTGATATAAAATATTTTATAGACTTAAAAAAACAAATATCAATTCAACACTATAATGGCAAATGTATTGCCATATTTCACATAAATTAGTCTTTAATGGCTTTATATTTATAAAACAGTTATCTATAAAAGTCCTGTAAGTCTTTTTTGATTAAAAATAAAAAGTCACAGAATATTCTGTTTTTGTCTCTCATTGTATATGTAGTGAAACTATAATATAAACTCTCTCTCTCTCTCTCTTTCTTTCTTTCTCTCTCTCACACTCTCTCTCACTCATTCACTTACTTTCATACAATATATTCTAACATTTATTTTTATTACGAAAAAATACAACTTTTAATTTGTTTTTTATTTGTCATACAATTACTAACTAAGGTTCTCATATAATGTAATTAATTAGATTTCATTGCATTTTTGCGATAAAAAAAACTTAAACTCAAACACACACTGAATATTATTATCGTTATTAAAACTACTATTAAATTACTATTAAAACAGAAGTAAGCCATTTGCATAACTAATGGATTTTCAAAATATAAAACTTTTATTATTATTATAAAACATTAATTAATAATTTCAATTAGAGGCCAGTGTGATCATCAACATATTTTCATTTTCTGTAATTGATAAAATAAATTATTAGTTGACTTATTTAAAAAACTTAATTGAACATTGACTACTTATATTTATTTATAACAATATCTATAATAATAATATTAATATAAAATTATTAGTATCATTATTATTATTGTAACAAACAATAATGCCTAAAAGTACTTAATCTGAACAAATATCTGTATAATACAGGTGACACCTGAACAGTTGGTTAGTATCGATAAAAAAAGAGTTATATTTTATCATTTAATTTGATGTGACACATGTGCCATACATTTACTTATAGTGTCACTAAATTTATGTCTTAAATTACTTAATCACAACAACAACACAGTATATTCACGTGACAATCAAAATCTCTCTCTGTTTTTAATTTACGTTTAATACCTCTTAAGTGGTTTAGTGTTTAAATTGAGGAGAAAAACATTGACAAACAATATTACCGGTAAATAATACAATAGTGTAATCCCATCGATAAGGCATACATTGCCATTAAAATTAAATGTATGTTATATACAGTATTTATATTATATATTTAATTTATAATATACAGTGTGTACATATTATATATAGAAATAAGTTATATAGTAAAATATACTGTACTGTATAATTTTGTCAGATATTTAAAAAAATATTACATATTTTATCAGATAATAAATATTAATTATTTTTAAATAAATTATATGTTACATAAAATATTGAGAGAGAAAGATATATATATATATATATATATTGTATCTAATGTTAATTTTTATGAATTGCAGGTAATATATTGTAATTCCCCGTTGAGTTGGGGTTTAATTTTAGATAAACTGTCCTATTGTTGCCTTTAAATTAGGCAATATTTTCATTAGGACCTTACAGTTGTATACAAAATGGTTTATAAATGGCAAATGATAAATGATTTCAATTCATTAGAGAATTATATCTCTTACAATGTTTTTTCGTCATTTACAGTATAATAATTGATTTAACAATTAGTTTTTTGATATTTAATAGATAAAAAAGGCTAAATGTAAACTAATTTACAAATAACAGTAATGATTATAATTATAGCTTTTTTATTTTTGTACGTAAAGCCATCGCATAAAACAATTATATATACAATATTTATATACAGTATTGTTAAAAATAAACTTTATATAAAATGTCAATTAATTAGTTGCTTCATATCTTAGTTTTTTTAAACAATTTTATTATAAATACCGTATATTTTTATAATTATTATTAGTACATAATATTAAATGTCAAACAAGTTTAACAAATTAGTAAAATAAGTTTTTTTAAACATAAACTTTAATGGAAAAATATATAAATATTACTTAAGCATTTTGAAAATTTTCAATCATAATAATTATTTTCAAAAATAGTATCAGTGTTTATTGTGAAAAAAGTTAATCGATTAGAAAAATCAAAATATTATATTGCATTTATATATAAAAATAATAATTATTCTTATGTATATTTATATATATATAAATTATACTGTATATAGCTTACTGATAGATTTTAACTATTTATAGACACTGTGTTATTGTAATATTACCTTTATGTTGGTTATGCCTCAAGAAATATCCGAAAAAATCATTGAATATACAAATAATATAAGCAAACAAATCGCAACTTTTTTTATGATACAGTATATAAAAATTATTTTACATACAATTCTTTACAAATGTATATTTTTTAAAATGATTGAACAGAATATTCTATACTTAATATTCAATATGTAATGTTTTGAAATAAGTTTTGTATATTTTTATTTAAAAAAAATTATTTAAAAATTGATATTATTTTTTTCATTCAATACATTCGAATACAAAACATACTAATGATAAAACTCAACGGGAGTTACAAAACGATAGTTTGATTTTTTTTAATGAAAAACTTTATCTTATTTTTTATATTTCCTACTAAATTACCTACAGATTGTATGTAAAGTACAGTAGATATTATATTACTTTATATACAAAATATAAAACATGTAACTGTATCTCATATATATGATATAAATATTATATATATTAAATACAGTATAAATTTTCTTAATTATAATAATTTTTTCGTATAAATTTCTTGGTAATATATTAATATTTTTATATAAACTTCTAATGGTTCAATAATTGATATTACGATAAAATACAATATAATAGATTTTTTGAAACTTAAAATATAGTTACTCAAAATATTTTATAACAATTTATTAATAATATTTATTTATTTTATAATATTTTAAACAATTAATACACGAAAGCAGATTTAAATTAAATTTGACTTAATATGAAAATTCTTAATATACAGTATTATTAGTTGTAGTTATATATTTTAAAGTTTATTTTTTCACAAAGTTTTCAATTGTTTAGCAATTTTTTTATTAACTATCTATGATATATTCATATTTGCATTATTATCTTATTATATATAAATACAGTACAATATAAATGTTATTATTCACAATTTATAACTAATTAAAATTTCTATTTTAAGACATTTTATAACATAAATTGAATATTTGTTAAGTGAATAAAAGAGGTATTGTATGCAAAATACGTTTAAAATATTCTTTATGTTAAACTGATTAGAATGTTGTTTAAATATATACAGAATATTTGTATACATATATAAATAGGATATTTTTAATATTATACATACGGTATATACAATATATTTTAGCATCTATTGTGTATTGAAATTTTCATTTTATTTCAAATACTGTATACTATTTATTGATTTTTATTTATAAATGAATTTAATCAGTTTTTTTATTATTATTTGTATGTTACAGAAAACACACACACACACATAGATTATATTAAAAATAAATTGACAAAAAAATATTTACTCAACAAAAATCAGTATATAATGTATATATTTATATGTTATCTCAATTCAATGTATACGGTATTATGAAATAAATGTATTTTTTCTGAATAAAAATATCCGCATATTTTATATACATTATAATAACATTAAGTTTAGATTTTGTTTATGAATAATGAAAAATATAGTATTTATTTTATGTGGGTTTATTGGTAATAATTTATGAGTAAATATGTCTAATTAGATAAATAAAAAAATAATTATAAGCACTATTATTATATTTAATTATATATTTTTTGTAATTAACTATATTCAAAATAAAAAAATTTTATTATAATAATTATGATGCTTAAATGACTTTTGTTAGAAATTTAAAATAAATATAAATATATTTAGATTTTTATTCAATAATTTGTCGTTGTCTGAGCACATAATTATAAACAAGTTTATTACTTACACAGAGTGTAATAATTAAAAAAAAATAATATTTAGATATATTTACAAGAAAATAATAAATTAAATGTTTGTATTCTTTAAAAACATATTAAAAACTATATATATATATATATAATTATTTATTACATAAATTTTAATTGAAAAAAATCTAAATAAAAAATAGATGAATTTTGAGTAATAAATGTGGGCACATATCATACTAATAGATAACATACTACTGTATAAAACTCGAATTATCATGATAACTTTTTTAATTTAAAGATAAATGTTATTTATTTAACTACATTTGTAAATATTTAAAATTTTACTAGTTTAATGTTTATAATAGTTTATATGTATTCTTTAATTTTATCAAGGTTCTTTACATAAATTATGATTTTTTTTCATTTATACTTTTCAATTACTGCTATAAATCCATGTAATAGTTAAACATAATATACAGTACATTATATTTATATTGTATAGAATAATATGATATTTTGTGTACAAATTTTTATACTAGAATTCAGTTAAATTTGTTTAAACAAATAAATATTTGAATTTAAAAACTCGATTCTATTGGTTATATTGAGAGTTGTTTAAACAAACTTTATATAAACTTATTAATAGTTAAGGCCTTGAAAACTATTTTATAATAAATTGATTATTTAATATTTTTATAATAAATTAGCACTAAATAAATATATATTATTATAATAATAAGCTAGTTAGACAGTGACATAAAAATTATAATTTCATTATTTAAATATTATGCAATAATAACAGTAAATGTTGAATTAATTTTTATTTTAAATATATATTTGCTTTTTAAGATATTTTTTAAATATTATTTTAATTTTTATAATAAAAATACTAAGTTTGAATTAATTTAATAATCTTCAATTTATTAACTTATTTGAGGAATAATTTATTAAAAGTCTTTTAGTATTTTTTGAAAAAATTATATTATTTTATATTTTAAAAATTAATTACTATTAGCAATAATTTATTTTAAAAATTTATTTAAAAATATTATTATACATTATTAAGAAAACAAAGAATTATATTTATTGTATAGATTTTATTATCAAAAATAATAATACATTTAATTTTTATATATCTTTAGAAACGCCACGAAAGGCACGAGAAGAGGACGACATCGTGCAGTCAATTATAGTAAGTATTAATTTATTATTAAAATTATTTTTATTTTTTAAAAAATAATAATTTACATAAATGTATGATATCTATGATTACTTTAGCCGTCAATTTATGTGAATTTAGTTTTATATACATAAACTCGTCTTATATAACTTTATATATATATATATTTAAAAGGATTGTGTGCACACTATTATGAAATTTATGGCACCATTAATTCAATATATGTTTTTATATATTATATATATATATATATATATATATATATCATATATATAACATATCGTGTATACAGTACTTGTTTATCTTTATATATATCATGTATATAGAATCTTATATAATAATACTATATTATAATAGTGTCATACATTACTGAATTAATATTTTTATATATAATATTTAAATATTCTTATTATATATAAAATAAGTTATTATTGTTGAAGAATATTCTATGAGTCAGTTAACAAATAAGTCCCAGTATTTATGTATTTATTATATCCAGTTTATGATACAATTATAATTTCTATATGTAAATACAGATTCTATATGTATATAGACTGATATATAAATTATATATAATATATGAGCAAATTTGCGTATATATTGTAAATTGTTTTGTAATGATATCTTTAAAATAAATTTTTGTTTTACTTTTCTTCTTAAAAATATTGTTCAAAAAGTCGTTGACATCTATAGTTATATCCAATGAATTTGATGACTCTATTTCTCTCCTTTTTTGTGCTGATATTATTGAATATAAATTATATTATATATATATATATATATCACTATAACTTAACATTAGTGTAAAACAGTAGTATTCTTAAACCAGTAGTCTCTGTCTACCAGTATTTTAGCCACCATTACTATCATAGAGTAGATGTGTACCGATTTGCGCATATATCATGTTTATCTTCATATGTTTGCACTTTAAATGCACTGTACATTAACTATACAAACCGAGTTAGTGAGTGAGTGAGTGAGTGAGTGAGTGAGTGAGTGAGTGAGTGAGTGAGTGAGTGAGTGAGTGAGTGAGTGAGTGAGTGAGTGAGTGAGTGAGTGAGTGAGTGTGTGAGTGAGTGAGTGAGTGAGAGAGAAAGAGAGAAATATTGGCTATTATTTTGTATGTTGTGATACACAATGCAATATATTTATTTGTATTTCAATTGCAATGACATTGAATTTCACAATAAACGAAATTATTTTTTTTATTGTATTGTTATATAAATTTTATATATATAGATTAGTATACCAAATATAGATATCAATATATTTATAATATATTATCCAAAATTGGTTATCACTGACAGACAGAGAGACAAATCCTAAAAGCTTTTACTTCACTAAAGACTACTTTCATTTGTTTCAGTTATATATTCAATATATATATTAATAAAGACATTTCAATGACATAATATATTTTAATAAAATATATTGCAAACTAATAAATAAAGTCATATCCACTTATGATAATAGATACTAAACTATAGTATATTTAACTTTAAGGCATTTATCATATGACAAATGGATATACACTCCGGTAAAAAATATTCTAAACAATATATATATTAATTTATATAATAATGTATTATGAGATACGATATATGAGATAAAAATATAAGTATATCCTACAGTATATATTGTAGATGAGTATAGTTTATGAGCTTATAATTGATTTGATGGATCAAATTAATCTATCACATCATTTTCAATTTTATATATATTTATTATTTATATATTTGTATGATATATTCATCAAAATTAAAGCACTCACACTAACATTTTCATTTAAAAAAGTTGAAACTATAAATAAAATTTTGAGTAAAAATTAATTAATTTTTAATAAGTTATAAAATTAATAGAAAATATTCATTACATCAAAATTAATGAACACATACTTTAGATAAAAAAATATTTTTTTAGTCATTAATTTAAAAAAACAAATTATTAATATTATTAATTTTATTATGATTTTTTTTGTTGATGTTGAAATACTAAGATAATGTTTATCAAAAATTATTAATAATAATATATTTAATTTGTGTGCACGTGTTTAGGCTCACGCCCGGCTCCGTAAGGAAGAGTTCGCGCGACTACTTGAAGAACACGCGCAGATCGTCAACGAAATTAATAGAGCGGAGACCAGTCTATTGTGATCATCACCATCACTGACCAATAACTAACCACACCATATACTATATTTATATATATATATATACTATATATATATATATCCATATAATAATCATTGGGATTTGTGGTAAATTTAAAAAAACAACAACAAAAAACAATTGTTTTAAAAGCCAAATATTTAATATGTATTATAGTCAATGAAAATCAGTTAATTTATTTAATGAAAAACAATTTGTTAACAAATTACTTATAAAATAGAAGATCAATAATAACAATAAATAACAATAATATTCGGTAAAAAAACAATTTATAAGTATATCAGTTATGAGTTAAACATATAAAATAAAACTCATACATTAATATTTGTATATTAATATAAATAAATGTCTTATTGTATATTAAGAAAATAAAAATGTCTTAAAGAAATGAATCCCAGTGTTGTCTACTACTATAATAACCTCACATTTATAATCATATATTTATATATATATAAACACCGGGAGTTCAGTCATATTTGTTATGTCTATATAGGAAAATGACCCATAATTTCCCAACTCATCTAGTTTTTAAAAATTGGTCACCAAAATAATAATAATGTATCAAATTTATATAAATATTAAATATAAAAAAACAAATTATTTCATTTGATTTTTTAAAATGTTGTTTAGACTTATAGATACAATTATTATATTGTTATAAAAAATATTATATATAATTTTACATTGAAATTATTTGTGGATAAATGATTATATATTTAAAATGTGTTTTTAATTTGATGGATGTTTATTTTGATAAAAATATAATTAATATTGATAATTATTAATCATTTTAATTATTTTTGAACTTTATATTTAAATTATTGTATATTCATTTTATAACTACTATATGTTACCTAAATATTTAAGTAAATAATAAAATAAAAATAATAAAATTCCAAATAAATGTAAAATATACAGGAGATGATGAGCTATATTATTAAAGGGCAAATTTAACAATATATTAAACATTAAAATTAAACTTTTCAATTATCTATTAATATATATCTATTTATATTTAAAACAAATTTATATATTATAATCTAATATAATTGATTATAAAATATTTTAATATATAATTGAAGCCATTAAATTTGAAACTATAGTTTAAAAGTATCATATAATGTAAAGGTATAATGTAATGGGTTTGGGATATAAATTTTTGATATAAATTGAAAATAATCAATAATATATTTGATATTAAATATAAAAAATATAATATCAAAAGATTGAATAGCCAGTCAAATCACAAATAGAGATCATAAATAAATTAAGGAAAAAAAATCTTAATATTTTTGTCATTTTAGATTTCAAATGTTAATTTAGATTTAAAGCAAATATATATTTTATTTTCATATAAAACTATCTAACAATATCTAGGATTTTGTTAAAAATATCATTAAAATCTTAAAATATCAAATAAAATGTTTTACTCTATAATTTTTGCCCGTAATAGTATTGCTCACTCTCTGTAATAAATCGTATGAAATATTTCCCCAAAAATTATTAGTATACTTTGTGTATTTTTTTTTATTTTACATAAATATATAACTCATGTTAATAATAAAAATTATAAAAACATAAATTTAAAAAAAATTTGTAAAACAAATATCATAAAACTAAGGAACAATTTAAGTATAATTTGTTAATAATTGTAATTTTATTTTATATTTAATAAGTCTATTAGTAATTGTATAATGTATTCATTTTATGATATGTTGCTTATATTAATATTCTATTCTTAAACTAATAATAATAATAATTATTATTATTATTATTATTATTATTATTATTGATATATTAATATTGAAATTATTGTTTAATCTTATAATTATTATTAATTATACATATTATGATATTTTGATTTTTAAAAAATTAGTATAATAAGTATATATATTATTATTTTTATTTTATTTGTGATAAACCTTTTGTATATTTAATACCAAAAATATTGTGAAATGAAGTTAAGTTATATATAAATGAATATATATATAGAGAGAAAATACAAATTATAAAAAGACAACAAAATATTTCTTAAATTATATTTAAAACTTATAATTGTTTCGAAAAATATAAATAAAAATCTATATATAAAAAATTAAATTATAATAATTTATTTAAGTAAAATCCTATAATATAAAAAAACAAAAATTATATAAATGTTACAAACAATAAAATAAATCACTTTTTTTTTGTTATGTCTCAGTTAATTGATTTTATATTATATATCTGTCTAATGATATAAAAATACTATACAAAAAAAATCATTATAAAAGAGATAGTAAAATCTAAGCAAACTATTAAATAAAAGCTATAAAATTAATTATCATTATTCAAAATCAGATTAATATATAATTCATAAATAATAAAAACACGTATAATAAATTTGTAACTTTTTTAATCAATAAACAAAATTGATTATTAAAAAAATTATAATAACTTTTTATGGTAACTATAACTAAAAAGATTAATAAAATGTTAGAAATATTTGAATGATTTTTAAAAAAAATTCTATTAAATCAATACAAAACGTGGTTTTATTTTTATATAATTATCATAATTATCTTAAATTTAAATAGCATATATTTATAGTATAAAACATAGATTATACAGTATTATTGCTTAAATGTAAATTATTGAAATAATTAAACTGATGATAATAATAATAATAACAAATTCACAAAAATTAATTTATCTTTTTATAAATGTTGACAAATGATAAAATTATTATTTTGAGTAAAAATCTAAATGAATTTATTTATAATTAATATTTATCACATATTAAAAATAGTCAATTTTTGACAAAATTTTTTAGATTTGTGAGTCAAATAATCTACAGTACATAATGTGATATAATTATTAAATGTTTACTCAATGCTATGATATTTACTCTTATGTTATATAAAAAATAATATATATTTTTAAAAAATTTAAACTAAAATTATTAAATAAGTTATGAATATTCAGTTCAAACTACTCAGAGATAAAACAAATATTATATATTAATTTTCATAACATACTGTATATTTCATTTTAATTAAACGCTAAATTTATAAAAATTAATTTAAATTATTGCAAAAATGTTTTTTATTAATTAATTAATTAATTTTCTAACACAACAACAAAAAATACTTTTGACAATGTTTTTAATACTATTGGTTAATTAAATTTATAAAATTGAAAATAATAATCGCAATAAAAAAAATTACACATAAATTTAATAATAATCGCATTTATCAAATGCTTTAATAATATTTGTTATAATATGGAAAAATAACAATAATTATTACGCTTTTTTAATTAATAATTAATAAGACATTACATAACACACTAAACGTGATATCCATATTCAAAAAACAGGTGATATCGTCCAATAAATCTCAAAACATGTTAACACAATAATCTGTTATCATTTTTTGTATGATATATATAATTATGCAAATATTTGAAACAAAACAATACAATAAAGAATGAAAATAATAAGAAAAATCTAATTTATTCAATTTTCTTTATTAATATCATTGAATTTAATAAAAAATGTTTTTTTTGTGTATGTGTTTGACAATAACAATATTATAATTGAATATCTGAAACATAAAGCAATCAATATTTTATTTCAATTATTGTAATGATTTAAATGATAGAAATTAACAAACAAACAAAAATAATAATCAATGATTATTAACTACACATTAATTATTATGATAAAACAAGTAAATAGAAAATAAGTTTTGAGAAAACAATTTCTAAAAGTTAATGAATAGACAAATGTCATCTCAATCTTCTTCAGAGTCTTCATCAAATATATCGATAATTTCTTCATTTCCTTCTTCGATGTCTTCCATCTCATTATTACGTAAATATTTTTCGCGTTCCTTGTGTTGGACCCTAATCTTTAGCTCTTTGTTAAATTCGATGATACGATCCAAATGTTGTTGACTCGTCAAATGGATTTGTATGTCGGGACGCGAGTAGGACTTAAAACCGCATAACTTGCAAACCAGTGTCGGCTTCTGTTGTTTGTCAGTACTATAAAAAAATAATATATAGTGTCAAACATTATTTAAAAATTATTGAAATCTAAAAATCATTATTAATAAAACATACTTTTGCTGCGATTGTTTCAATTGATCCAAATTAGTTGTTATGTCTTCATACCAGTCAAAGTTGACCAGTTGGACCTGTTCGCAGACGGGCAACAGTTCGGAATTCATTTGAGCCTCATTTTTGTCGGCAGTAGACGAGTGCTCTTTCAGATCAAACCATTTGAAACTTGGCTGATATTTACTACAATCGATAACCCGTCGGCGTCTGTCCAACAGTTGAATGATATTGCGTCTGACTTTGCGTTGCGTTGTGGCCAGAGATCCGGCGACATACTCTTGCAGCGAACGAAGACTAGCCAACAGTGTACTGATATTATAGCGGATAATATTTACTTTGATTACATCGTCTCTCGATATATCAGAATCAAAAATAATCTTTAAATATAAAATAATATTACAATTATTAGTCAATTAATAAAAGATATTTTTAATATTTTCGGCAATACCTCAGCGTCAGAGTCGGGATCGTAGCCTTTAAAAGTTCGTTTGTCATATCCGAGACCACAGATAGCGCCGACATATTCTTTGCGTTCCCGATCGGCTCTTAGTTGGACACGCGGTGCAAATAACATTGCCACAAGTGACGCAAATCCGCGTATGTTTGGCATAAGAGTTGTGTCGCGTAAAGTAATATTGTTTGTATTATTGCTTAAACCAATAGATGATGAAACCAATAGACGACCAGTTTTGGACATATAGTCGGGTTCTAACACTATGTGATTTACTGAATCTTTGTCGACGTGAACTGTTTTGTGAGCAGTTTTACGGTTGACACCAATAAAAGTACACTAAATTATAATTTAATTTAATAATATTTTCAATCAAACACATAATCAAAATTATAAAATATAATTAAGTTAGTGATTACCTCAAGAGGACTGTGTGGACCTTTAATGGCAATCTTTTCGTGACTGTCACGGAATAGATTATTTCGCTCACTGTCGACATCAAACTCGATGACATCGTCGGGATCAAAGATACCCGGTTTGTCAAAAGTTTCGAGTTTTAGCGGATCCTGCGAATGACTGAGTGTTTTGTTTCGGTCGAGACACGCCCGACGCCGGTGATCGTGATTTAGCTGCGACTGTTGTGTTTCAGTTATCTTTTCGGCCAAACCGATAGACACCAATATATCGTTGAATGATTCGTCCCGTTTGTTGCCTTCAAATATTTCCATTCTAACCACCCGATTGACCACTGAATAAATGCGGGCTAAAAACAGGTAAAATTCAAGTTTTATAATCACTATTATGTACTATTAGTATAATTAGTCATCGCATACCAGTTATTGATTTTTTCTTTAAACTATTAAAACATTTAATGGATCTCTTCGACCATCTATTGTCAAAACAACTGATAGCTGATGGGCTCACTTCAGAGAGGGAACACTCAAATGCTAGCGGAGGTATTCCTGTAAAGGATGTACTGTTACGTGACGTAACACTTGACACTTCTTTTAAGTCGTCAAACGTAAGATTGAATCCCATATCGATATAAAACACAGAAATCTAATTGTGTAAAAACAACAACAAACAGTTATCACTACCAGAAACGTCACGTTTAATGGTCCAAAACATACCCGATCCACTTCTTTGGTGCCCATTTTGTATTCAATATTATCGATACGACCTCTGCCTTGCATACGGGCCCCCTGATCATCATAATAGGGTGCGATCACAATGTCGCCAATTTTGATGGTCTCTGAGTGACAATTTCGGAACTCGCATTCGTAGTTAATCATAAACGATAGATCTTCTAAATGGGTTCTAATAAAATCGTGATCGTATTGTGCGTAAAATTTAGACGGATCCTCAATATGGGTAATCTTAATGTCTATTTCAGAACAGTCGAGCGCCGGCAGTGGTAGTTTAGCCAACTTATATCGTGGCGTAACGTGAGGTACTGCTACGCGATGCGAACGAAATGTCCTGAATTCTGACATCGATTCCTCTTTAACTCTTTAGATAAATAAAACAATATATTATCAATTATTAATAATAAAATAAAAAACAATTAATTCTATACCTCTCGAGCTTTTTCATTAGCTCAGAAAGACTGCTGGGATGAAGTCGTGACACTTCTTTGGGAATCGATCGGTAACCTCTCATAGCCAGTGCCACGTAGACAGAAGTCTTAATCAGAGTATCTTTGGCGTCTCCCATTCTTATCCTATTCAAACTGGTCAAACTCGATGACAAACTGGACATCGATGCCGTGTCGGACATCGACGAACTTGGTCTCGATTCAGACTTAATTGTTGAAAGTGACAACTCTGATGGTTCTCTCTTAAGATGAGACGGAACGTGTCGATCAAAAGCATCAGTCAATGGGTGTCTGTCATCCAAAAATGTTAGATAGACTTTAGTGTCTTCAAAGTTGAGATCAATGCGTTTCGAGCAATAAGTAGAAAACAATTGACGAATTTTGTTAGCATAGAGAGGACCCTCATTGGGTGGAAATCCGTTAATAGCCACAGTCTTAAGCGGATCCTTCGCGCTCAACATTTTCGGAATGTTTTCGATGTCTATCTGATTGCGCGTAAAGAAGTTGGGATAAAAAGCGGCGCACATCACAACCTAAATACAAACAAAATGACAATTTTTTTGTAATCAATAAATCAATCAAACCATTAGTGGCCAAACATTATCTTACTTTTACAATCAATTCGTCTTCGTGTCGATTACGCTTACGATTGGGTCGGTTAGGAGGTATGATATTAGAATAAGCTAAACGACTGATCAGATCACCGATCATGTAATCAACTTCGAGTAGACGCTTGTATTGCAAAAAGTTTTGTCGACACCAACTCTCAGCCAATTTGCCGCTCCGGTCGCCTTCAAAGTCAACGGAATATTTTTTAAATATTTTGTATGCGTTAGACAACGCAATAGCGTCACTAAATGATCGGTCGGCCCACGAAAGGCGCGATTTATAGGCGTTCAGTCCTTCATTGAAATCCTTACGGAAAATACCTTTAAATAAAGTTTTTTTTGTTGTAAATAAACGTTAATTTTAAAAAATTTACTGTAAGTAAACCGTACCATGAGTTGAAAGACAGGCAGCTATTATAATACAATCTTCGAGACAATCGAATACATGTCCCATAACGACAAGTTTGCCGAGTCGTATATCGATTGGCAAATTAGATATAATGACTCCCAATGTGGTGATATCGCCATCTTCTTCATCATAATAAACTCGATTTGTTTCCCGATCTGTAGTCATGATTTTAAAAGCGCCCACTTGTTTGAGTTGAAGCATCGATTGATAAATATCAGCCAAATCGGGTGGTGAAAGAGCTAATCCTAAGAGCTCTTTTGGTGATCCCATGTCTAACATCTTGACCCTAAGTATCGATAGATCCAGTGGTGCGCGGACCAACTCTGGCTCGTTATAGTCAGGCAAGCGTCTAAAAAAAGGTTCTTCGACTAAACGGTAAACTCGACCAGTACTTACACGTCCAGCACGACCGGCCCTTTGATCCAAATTGGCTTTTGATGCCCATTCCAGTCGAAGAACTGGGAAATGAGTTTCTATATCACATACAAGTGTTTTGGTCAGACAAAAATCAATAACATAAGTCACGTCGGGCACAGTTATAGAGCTTTCGGCTATATTGGTGGCCAATATAACTTTTCGTTCAGTGAGCAGCGGACGTTTAAAAATTTCATTTTGTTTATCAAGTGGTATGGATGAGTGAAGCGGATAAATGGCCCAATTTTTACTCGGTTTAGACGTATCTTTTTTATCCTCGAGTCGAGCCTTTAATTCAGTGATTTCCTCGAGTCCGGGAAGAAACACCAAAACAGATCCTTTAGTACTCGACTCTAATGATTAAAAAAAGTAATTACTAAATAGAAATATGATATTAATTAAGTAATTACCATCGAGACCCTCGAGGCCCTCTTCAAGTATCTTAACACAGACCTCCATAGCCTCATAAGACACACAAGGAATGTCCTTATCGATAATGGCACTCTGGTATTCACGGATATCACGGTATTGCGGTGTATCCAAAATGTTTAGACCACTTTTGATTGAAGACAAATAAAAAATTGACAATTTGTGTGGTCTCTCAATAATCTTGATGTGTGCCGGCGAAAACTCGTTGATCTGT
Organism: Oppia nitens; assembly: GCF_028296485.1. Classification (NCBI taxonomy): domain Eukaryota; kingdom Metazoa; phylum Arthropoda; class Arachnida; order Sarcoptiformes; family Oppiidae; genus Oppia; species Oppia nitens. The sequence continues at coordinate 503,104 of NW_026533250.1, forward strand.
TGACCCTCATTGTTAAAGATAGGAATTGTAAAATAGTCCATCAGTTTTGGCACTTCAAACGTGGCCGACATCAATATGATCTTTACGGATACACTTTGAACAGACATTAATCGTTTAATAACTAATAATAGCAGATCTGTATCAATGGATCGTTCGTGAACTTCATCGATAATAATATGCGAATAGTTGTCGAGTTTACGGGTGTTTATAAGTCGTTGAAGAAGTACTCCAGTCGTACAGTAAAGTAAACGAGTGTCTTCATTGACTTTCGACTTATCCATACCTATCAACAAAAAATAACCAAATATTATATGATATCTAATAAAATTGATGGTATTTTCACATAAAATACAAACCAATTTGATATCCAACAATAGTCCCCAATTCCCAGCCTCTTTCTTCAGCCACACGGGCACTGATAGACTTGGCTGCGATACGTCGCGGTTGAGTAACCACTATATTGAACGGTAATCCCTGTCCCGCACAGTGATCGGCAATGTATTGCGGAACTTGTGTAGTCTTACCGCAACCTGTGGCGCCTTCGATAATAATCACTCGGTTAATGTCGATTGCGCTCAATATCGTCTCCTCATATTTAGTGATCGGCAGTGCAGCGCGTTTTGGTTTATCGCTGGAAAAGTACTGACTAATCAATTCACTCATATCTTCGCCCTCTTCGATGGTGTGCGGAAATGCCGGAGGTTTAGCCGTACCAACACTTAATATATCAGTCGATGCCGTCGACTGAAGCGATTGGGTGGACAAAAATTGTCGTAATCTGCTTTGCGGTCGTTTAGATTGGCCACTGATCGACATCTGACTCGACGCATGACTTGGCTCCGGACTGTCGTATAACTCCTGCCGAAGTTCGGCCTTTTGTCGATTCTCTTCTATTTGCGCTTTCTGTACAACAAAACAAAATCAATAAATTATTATCACTTCAAATGTCGATACAATCAATTGATAATCAATTCAATTGTCGAAAATTATTTACAATAATCCTTTGTCTCTCTTTTTCGCGAACTTCGGTCACATATTGTTTTCCTCTGTATTTACTGTAATAAAACAAATTAATCTTAATTTAAACTGTAATAACATTGAAGTCATTCAATCGGTGGACAACAAGACATCTACTGTTGTCGAGACTGGACATCACAGTCGGCAACAATTGATAATACCTTTCTTTTTTTTCCTCTTTGACTTCGGGTTCTTCTTTCTTGACTGAATCGGCATACCATTCACGGTTAGGATTGCCGAGTGGATTGAGACTCGGATTGGTCAACATAGCGGTCGGATCGCCATCTAGTTTGAAGAACTCTTCGAAGAATCCAAACGAAACTCCAGCCTTATCTTCGGCCTCTTTCAGTCGTTTTCTTTGCTTTTCTTCTTCTTTGTCGACATCAGTCATCTCGACATCAGACGAGACAGTCGACGACTTTGGCGTCCGTCTCGACATTTTCAATGGACACCAATTGATTGGCCAAACAAACCGATTGATTCAATAATTGTTGATTCAATTGGCGCTCAATATTGTGGATCAAATGTGTTATCAATTATTGAATCAATGCTTTCAATGAAATGATTGAATGATTACATCAATGAAAAAATATATTCAATTTGTGCTAAACATTGCCAACACGTGACTAATGTTTCACATAAAACGTGTGTAAAACTCAAAACTTTTTACTTAATTTTTAAAAACTTTGTATATATTTAATAATTAATTTTTTTACAAAATTAATTATATAATTATTTATATAATTATAATATTTTTAACAAATGTAAATGCAATTTATGATTTACATGTTATGAGTAATTTTATTTTTTTATTGCTAAATATAGTTTATACAGTAGTTATTATTTTTTAAAAATATATATATAATTAATTTTTTGAATTTAATTTAATAAAAATAATTTTAGATCTTTAATTAGTTTGCTTAATATTTTTTGTTAGTTTATAATTGTATGATAACTTCAAATTATAGATCGTTATCCATAAGGACAGGGCTGTTGTTGCTGTCTGTTAGGCATAAATCCTTTGGGACCGATCATCACTCGAATAGTACCCCTAATGACCTGTCCGTCGACCATCGGTCCGCTGGACATAGAGTTGGCGCACGGACTCGTCGATCTGGATGATGACATTGGATTAGATGACTGTTGGGAACCGGCATATTGTGAACCATATCCACTAGACTGTTGACCATATCCACCATAACTAGCATATCCACCATTACTACTATCACTACCACCTCCTCCACCATAATTGGAATACTGTTGGGGTTGAGCTTTCATTTGACGACTTCCACCGCATACACCACTGAGAAGTCGTTGCGGTGAATCGTAGCCGAGACTGTCATCGGGTCGCGGACGACATCCACATTTCGTATGGTTTTTTAGCGTTACATATTCGGGTGTCGGCCTACTATCGCCACCCATACACTCAATGCTATAAAAAGCTACTCTAAGCTCCTCTTCCTGTAGGGGCAGACATGAGTGCTCTTTCTGTGGACAACAACCCGACTGATCGTTACAACGGAAGAGTAAAGTTCCTAATAAACAATTATTTTGAAATTCAATTACTATTAATAAAAACTTTTTATTCAAACATTTATAACACTTTCAAAAATATATATATATAATTATTGATTAGTGTTTAGTATTTAAAAATTTATAGCTATTTATACTAATTTGTATAAAAAATTGATAAAATGATTTTATTTAACTATTTAGTAAATTGACGTTAATATTTAGTAATAATAATAATAATAATTTTTATGTTTTTTTTTGATAAATATAGAGTATTTAATCTAATTATATAATGGATTTAACAATTTTCTTAAAGTGATATTTAGAGTATAAATACTGTAAAATATAAAACTATTAATTAATAAATTTTAAAAAAATAATATTTTATATTACAAAAAATATGATGACTAACCTCTAGGCATATATATTTTGGTGGAGTCGTCGGGATAAACAATCTGTTGTCGTGGTTGATCGCATCCACCCTCCAAACCCATTCTCATGACATTTTCTCGGGCCAAATGTTTGATATAACAGTCAGCATCGGATGTCTGGCTCCGGGCGCTCATACAGTTAGCACTTATCGATTCAATTAGCAAATCACATACATATATTATTAATAAAATATTTTTTAAATATTTCATTTGCATATTATTAGTGTTTACATATAATTTTTATTACAATTAATTTTTTGTTGTTGAAATTATAATTTAAGTTTTAGTCATACAATTATAAAAGTAAATAAATTGTTGTTTTTCGTAAATATTTATATTTTAGAAATTTTTCATCAATTTATAGTCAAATATATTTTTGATATAAAATATTTTAATATTTGTAGATTATTAAAATTAAAAACAAGTTAAAAACAATAGACTAATCAATAGTAATATTAATGAAAGTTCAGTACTCGCACCGGTAGTTAACTTATGGCAAACATATAATTAGATTTGCATTTAATTTATAAGATTATTATTAGATAACGAAAATGTGAAGGCTATGCGTAAAATTTAATTATGAAAAAAATTATATTCAATTGTTTTTCTTTATAACATTAATTTATATTAAATAAATATATATTTATTTCTTATTATGATATTTCTATTCACAGTATATCTTAGACTAATGTTGAGAAAATTAAAAGTTTTGTTTGAAAATGTTTGCAAAATTATTTTTATTTTTTGAATAGATTGGGGAATATCATTGTGAAGGACATCATTTAATTTTAGTATTTTTTATTTTTAGTAAAAATATTTTTTATTATTATTATTTTTAAAATAATTATTAAAATACGATCAACAAAAGTATTGAAAATAGAAAAATAATAATGTTTATTTATAATTAAACATTTATTTAATTTACAATTAAAACTTATTTATCAAATATAGTAATAGTTTATCAAAAAATAGACTTTTTTAATTTTATCTACACTTTATAATTAATAAAAGTTTATAAATAGAATTAACCATAGTCAATAGCCTCTGTATAAAACTATATATTTATATATACAATTAATTAATAAGATTATATTGATTAAAAAAATCAAATATATTTATGGCATTGAACTTAACTGACAAAAAATGTAATTATAATTTTAATTATTTTCATTTTTTAAGATTTTCAAAATTAGTTGTAAAAACAAAATATGAATATGATTTTAGCAATATTTTTTAAATGTTTAATTTACAATCACATTTACATTATATAAATAATAAATATAATTTTATATATAGTTTATTGATTAAATGAATTTAATAAATATTAAATATATAATAATAATTTTAATCAATTGTCTTATTAAGACATTTCAATCGCTAAATATATCAGACATCGATTCCCATGTATTACTACACAATAGAGTAAAGAATACATTAGTCGAGATAGCAATCAATGGTCGTTGCGATCTACCGAAGCCTACTGTAGTATATGTTAACGATACTAATAATAAGATATATTTGCCCCGGGCTACCATACTGTATCGGTGTAGTGATCTGTTTGCCTGTTGTCCCAATCCGAGACAAACTTGTAGAGCCAGTGAGGAACAGGAGGTCGACATTGGTTTTTATACATTGGTTAAAACAGATGATGGCATTACGGAACGGTAAGTAAAATATGTTACATTTTCTTAGAGGGATAGTTATCTGATAGCAATTTCTTAGACACATTGAGACAATTAGGTTTTCCAATCATACAAAATGTCAATGCCGTCGACGAGACGATCTGCAGACTAGCGGATCCACTATAAGACATGAAAATATCAATGGAAAATATCCACATAAAGAAGTTACGACAAAACAATTGAATGATAGCAAAGGGCATAATAAGACAATGTTTATTGAGATGCATATGAAAAAAACTAATAATTATACCACTTCTTTCATATCATCAACAACGACAACAAGATCTTTGACACCCAAAATAGTTTCGAAGACTACAACTATACCTCATATTAGTATATCCTCTAAAAAACAGACCATAACTTCTATACAATACACACCAACGACACAGAGACCAAGTTTAAGAATAACTAAATTGTTGTCGACGAGCACTTCCAGCAAAACACTATCGACCACAACATCGGTAAGTTTGAGAAAAATGATATTAATAACTAACAATCTATTAATATACAAGACACATATCAATCCCACTGTCATCGGTGGCAAAACAATTGAAAAATTTCAAAATTCATATACATCTGCACCAACAAGAAAATTACATACAATTGGCATCATTTTTAACACAACTGTACCAACAACTCAAACAATATCATCGACTACTATAAGATCAACACTAAAGATGACAAAAACAACTGAACCGCATAAGAGTACCATTAATTATGGAGAATTGGAACGGGAAGAGGATCTCAACCCAGAAGAGGACGTCACTTCTTATTCAAAGCCCGGCCACGGATTTGATATTTTCTTTACAAATGATGTATTTTTTAGGTCATACACGAGTACAACACCGATGCCATCGCCGTACAACAGGCCACTGGTCACCAAACGTTGTAATCGACATTAAATAAATAATTAATTCTTTTTTAATTAATTTAATAGTAAAAAATGATTATCGTATTTATATTTGGTTTTAAAAAACAATTATAATATCTATCAGTTTTAAACAAAAATGTTGATTGATTACTAAAAAATATATTTACGGTAATATAAAAAATATTGCATAAAAATCACACAAAATATTTGAAAACACTTAAAAAAACATTTTTAAATTGAAATTTAAATTAAACATTTTGTTGAAAAATAATTTTTTTTTAAATTCAAACAAATCTAAATTTAATTGCGTTTACTTTGTTTTTTATGACTAGTATTTAATTGGTGTAATGTTTGACAAGAGTATTGTCTGTCTCTGATGTCGTTGAGCTTATGAGACGAGAGATCAGATAATTGAGAGAACTTTTGACCGCAGAAGACACAAATGTGCGGCTTTTTATTGTATGGATTAATTGGAAAAGTTTTAGATATCTTTTCAACAGTACGATTGGCCTCAACATCGGGAGTGACATCTGTCAAAATGTTGGTTGTATTGGAGGCATGTTTTTGATTATTATGTACTTTAAGTTCAAAATTTAAATTAAATGATTTTCCACAACCATTAACATCACATTTATATTGCTTTTCAATCGGTATTGCAGTCAGTTTTGGTAAATCATGGCTTTTGGCTGACTTTGATTTACAATAGTATTTCCAGTGTTTTTTGAGTGTTACCTCAGTTTTAAATAGTTTGCCACAATCTGGTCGATCGCATCGGTACTGGTTTTCTTTAACCACTGTTTCTGGCGAATAGTTCGGTAAATTAATATCTAATTCCTCGACATTCTTCTTCTTCTTCGCAGAGCTTTCATCAGTCCTGTGCTTATGATCTCTATGTTTTGACAACTCTTTATGTGTGGCAAACATTTCGTAGCAATTCTTGAATCGACATTTGAAAGAATTTACACGTCTCTCGTCTGACTTATTATTATTATTATTATTATTATTATTATTATTATTATAATTACAATCAATTGGAAGACAAGTTTTTGTGGATGAAAATGGAGTGGAAGTTAAGTGTCTGGTATTAGTCAACAATTGACTGTCGAATAGTGATGTCGTTGTTGACGTCGATGACGAAGCTGTCGATATACCACTTGTGGTTATGTCATCAATCGATCGACAATTGGTCGACTGCTCGCTAATCGGTAGAGTTTGACAACTACTCTGTCCATTAGTGGACGACTTCTCTGAAGTAATCAAATCGTTTACGTTTTGGTCAACTGTTGTTTCTGTCGATTGTAAATTGTGATCAAAATCAGTCATTTGATTCTCTGCCGACGGTTCAGTCGGTGATTGCAAATGTTTGTCATTAATTTCGGTGTCGTCTAAAACAATTATCTCAAATTTAACCACTGTTTTCGTCGACGCGTCGTTGATATCATTGGCAATCTTTCGGACCAAACTCTTTTCAAAACACTGTCCATCGGTTGCCTTCAAAACGGTTAATATCTTCTTTAACGCCGATTTTTGTGCCAAATTAATGTTGAGATCATTGATATCTTTATCGACGTCTAACAACAGTAACAGCTCTTTGCTATCAAAACCGTTGTCTAATAAGACTTTAATGGTGTTGTCTGTAATCAATTGACTTTTTTTGAAGAAAGTTGTAGTAAAACAATTGTCTGTTGAATTCAACGACATTATCAACACATTTACAATAAATTGATTGAAAAGAAAAATATATAATTATTGCAATTGATTTCAAATTTGATGATAACCTAAAAAACACATTTTAGTTGATATGATATTAAATTAATTTAATACTAATATTACTATTAATAGTATGAAAGTGTTGACTAAATTATTATACATGTGTTGAGAGGTTTGTCTACTTATGTGACAAACTGTTATGTTTTGCGCCAAATGTTTTCAAACTTAAAATTGAAAATAAATTTAATTGATAACTAATTAACAGACATAAGTAACGTTATTATAATTATAAAAATATATGTAAATTACGATAATATGAAATGTTTTAATTAATTAAATTAATTTTTTTTACAAAAGTTAATCAATTTAACATTTACCGAAATTTTCGATAATAATAATAATGATTATATTGTATTCGTTGTAAATAACATTTTTGTTAATTTGTTTTTAAAGTCAAATATTTTTTTTTGTATTTAAAATTAAATAATGATAAGTTTATGAGTATATAAATTGTATTGTATATAGAAAATACCGTTAAAAAGCCAACTGAGCTTATATTACGGCCATTAATATCATTGCACACAACAATCAAACACATATTGTTCAACAATTAGTTAAGTTTTGTAGATAAATATTATATAACTTTTGTAAGTCATTGATAAGGCACAGGTCTATCACTAAAAATACCGTTTTTCTCAAATCATTTGTCTTTAATGTCCTTATCGTTGGCAATGATATGTGTCAGTCGATGATTACGAAGTTCTTCAAAATGGCTAAACTTTTTGTTACATTTTGAGAACAGACAGTCATATTTAATCTCTTGAATATTTTTTATTGTCTTCATATTCTTTGACGAACTCTGAGATGATGTTAACGATGTCTTTCTTTTGCGTCGTTTGCCACCCGATCTCATTGTTGACGTCGAGTTGTACCCATTATTCATCTCTTCAACTTCTTCTTCATCTATTTGACTCTCAGTCTGAGATTCATCAGTAATGGTGGTCATCGACATATCATTTGTCGATACATTATTGTCTTCAATGCTATCGGCGGGCAAAGTGTCGTCACTCGATTGATTGCTATTGAATTCCTGAGAGTTGTCATCAATTGAATCACTTTCTGAACGTTTGTCTATTATCAATGCGTGAGTTTCTTCTGCTGTATTTTTGTCAATATTTTTTGGCGCAAATGTTTGATCAATAAGTGAACTCCTGAGCACATATCGGGTTCCGATACAGACATCACATTTGTCCAATAATTTTTTCGTTCTTTCATATCGTTCTCTAATTTCATCGATTCTACATTTGGGACCAATTGGTGGCCGATTTCGGCGAACCAGTTGTCTATTTATGGCAGGCGTTGACGTTACTTCTGGCTTTGGCATTTGCAAAGATAAACTATTAGTTGATAATCTACTCGTAGATGGTTTCGGTGATACATCTGATTGATGACTATTAGAAGGAATGGGTGATATCATAATACAAGGTTGAGTAACATTATAAAGTGTTTCATCAATGGATCTCTTCAATTCTCTACTTTGATGACTAGTTGTTGGAATGGGTGATAACAGTGTGGCTGATGGAGATGTCACTAATGATTTTCTTTTGCTTGAATTAGTCTCAACAATACTATTGAAGTCACTATTAGTGTTTACTGTAGCTGTTGTTATTGTCGTCGTTATCACTGGAGGTAGTTGTGGTGTTGTCATTACAGAAGAGAGTGATGTTGTTGTCGTTGAAGACAGTGGTAATGTTATAGCAGAAGACAGTGATGTTGTCATTACTGAAGACAATGATGTTATCACTGGATGCAGTGGTGATGATGTATTGGTAGTACTGACAGATTTGCATTGTTCAAATAAGTTGTTAAACAATTGATCAATTGGTTCCTTCTTAACAACAAAACTACTTCCCGATGGACTATCAATCGGTTCCGACTTTACGGCACTCGCGACGATAGAAGTGTCAATTGGTTCAGTCTTAACGAGACTTATATTGGCTTTTGTGTCACTGATGTCTTGAGCTATCTTCTGCTGGAGACTCACTTCAAAATCGGTTTCCTCTGATTTCTTCAGTTCAATCAAAATCTTTTTTAGTAATATCTTCTGAGCCAATGCTATGTTCAACGTTTCCAAGTCTGTGTCGATGTTGATGAGTAAGAGTAGCTCTTTATCTTCGAAACCATTGTTAATCAGTTCATCGATGGTTACCTCTTTGATCAATGGATTCTTACGGAGAAAATCGCGGGTAAAACAACTGTCCGCTGTTGACGAAGAAGACGCCATTGTTTTACTACATTTGCGGTCAACTAATTAGATAACTATTAATATCTTATATAATATAATAACAATATATTTAATAACAAAACAAAAACAATAACAATGTCTTTGGCTTATCATTCATATCATTACAAAACAACACAACACTACAAATGTGTCACAAATTTCATATACTTATTGTAAATACCAGTCCTCTCTCTCTCTCTCTCTCTCTCTCTCTCCTCTCTCTCTCTCTCTCTCTCTCTCTCTCTCTCTCTCTCTCTCTCTCTCTCTCTCTCTCTCTCTCTCTCTCTCTCTCTCTCTCTCTCTCTCTCTCTCTCTCTCTCTCTCTCTCTCTCTCTCTCTCTCTCTCTCTCTCACACACACACACACACACACACACACACAACACACACATTGATAGCCAATGTTTTATTTGTTTTATTGATAACTAAAATCAAATATTAATATTAAGCGCCAAATACTTTAATAACTTTTAACTTATACAGTATTAATACAAATAATGTAATTTATTTAACTAATATTAAATCAAACTAACGTTAAGCTGTATATACATAAATATACGTTAAAATAGAAATAATTATATAGATGATAATAAATTTATTGAAAATATTTTTATACAATAGATACAAATGAAATGATATACTGTATTATATAATAAATCATTGAATTAGTACAAGTGATAATGATTTGATGATTATTACCTTAAAAATGTTGGTGTATATGACATTATAAATTTAATCAATTAAAAATAAATAACAAAAATTAAAACTTTAATCAAATAAAAAAATATAACAAAATTAATTAATAAAATTTGTTAAAAATTGTAAATTATAAAATCAATTAATAAATGCATATTACGTTAAAAAATACTAATTGTATTAATAATTATAATATTAAATTGATTTTAAACATTCAAAACCCGACAATTTAGAGTAAATATTACATTATTGTCATTCAATGTATAGTAATAGACAGACAGTTAGTTATATCATCATAATTGGTGTCATTGTTTAACACTATCACCAGTGTCTTCATCTTCGTTATTATCATCAGTGTTGACCAGAATAGCCTTTGCGTGAATCAGTCGGTGTTCTCGTAGTTCTTCGCAATTGTCAAACTTGAGGCTACAATTGGAAAACAGACAGTCATATTGTATGTCTTTATTCTTCTTCGACTTTTTCTTCCAATTCAATCTTTTTCGTTTGATTCCTCCTCTCGGGTATTGTTGTCTAACAGACAGTTCACCGCTGGACAGCTCATTGTCGTTGTCATCCGTTTGACTATTAGTTAACTCATGAGTTAACTCTTCATTTATAACCAAAGATTTGTTATCAGTATTACTACTACTACTAGTAATAGTAGTCTTGTGATGATCACAACCATTAATGGCATCGCTGGCTGAAGAAGACAGGTCTTCATTGTTTTTAACTTTGTTTGTCACACTTCTAGTGTTAATACGTTTAGGTTTAACCATTGGTTTCGTTGAAGTGATGGTCGATGAATTCAAACCCATCACTTGTTCATCAATTAATCATATCATTCAATAGTATCACCAAATCATTTGACACCACCAACGATGACAACGACAACAACGGCTGTTATCAATAGACATAATATACTTTTCAAACAGTAATATGAGATATAAAATACAGTCTAATAATAACTATTTGAATTTGGTTTCACATACAGTAAGTCAATAGCTTAGACATGTCGTTCCCCTCTATAAACATAACAGTGCTCTCTATTGTCTAATTAAATCTATAAAATGTGACAATATTTTCAAATTTATCTCTAAATTGGCAAATATTTCACTGAAACTTACAGATAATTCTATAAAATAGTTTGAATAAAAAAATCATATTAAATAAGTTATATTATTATTAATATTTATTAAATTTATTAAAATGATATCATTTATATATATTATCTTTGTTTAGTAATTTACAGTCCAATTGAATTGTCTGTACAATCATTAAAGCCGACTACAGATCACATGAATGTGTGGACAACAACACAATGAATAAAGTGATAAATAAATAATACACAAATACATTGTCTTTTTATATACAGTACTATAAAATACAATATTATTTAGTTTGACATACAGTACAGTATTATTATATTAATATATTGATTAATTAAATTATTCTTTATATTTATATATATTTGTGTAGTATTACAGTATTATATAGACTCTATAATAGAGAGTCTATATTATAGAGAGTCTCACAATTCAATATTAATCAATATTATACAAGTTGTCTGTATTTAGACAATTTTAATCTACTTTATAATATAAAGTTTGTATTCGGTATATAAATTATATACTATACTGAATATATATTTTCATACATTTTGTACATTACAACAATTATTGATTATTGGGATTTTATTAATAATAATAATAAGTTGCTAATGTATTGCATAAATATATAACAAACATTTATTTAAAATTAACATTAATTATTATATTTATATTTCCATTAGAATCTGTTAAATCTATAATTAAATTTGCATTTAAGTGATTGAATTTAGCAGTAATTGAAAATCAAATTTATGAATACAAAAGTTTAATTTTATTACAATAGTTTGCCAATATATATATATATATATATATATTATATCTTATATATATTAGTTTATATGTTATAACAGATAATTTTAAGTTTTGTATATTTGTTTGACTCTAAATATCATAGAGTAAATCATTATGTTATTTGTAATTTTGATTATTGAACATTATTTTTTATTTGTTATGCTATAAATACAATAAATATTAAACGCATAGTTAACTTAATATTTTAGTGATATAAAGTATAACATTTAATTTATATTAATAAATATTGATATCATAGTACAGTATCTAAAAATTTTCAATAATATAATACTCAAAATTCTATGAAAATGCATAAAAATCTCTAAGAGATAGTCATCTATTTAGGAGAAATTTGAATTAATATTTATAAATTATAATATAATTATGAATTATAAGTTTTAATGTTAATTAATAAAAATTGTACATTTCAAATAAAAAACGTAAAGTTTAAAATTATATTAAGGTATTGATTTGATAATTTTATTATAAAACTTTATAATGTAATTATGCAAATTCATTGCTAGATTATAATTTAAACTTAATTTTGTGATATAATGAGATTATTCACTTAAGAAACAAATTTCAAAAATATTATGACAATTATTATTTTCTTTTAATTAAAATTGTATGTTGAATCAAAATTTGATTTGATTTAAAATATTTTATATTTAGCACTAATATACAAGTTTATTGTGATATACAGTATTATATATGAGTTATTTACCAATTATTTTAAAGGTTATATTTATTTTATTTTTTGAGAACAGGTATGTCTCTACAGTATATATAATATATCAATATATCTCTTTCCTCGAGTAATATTTACATAACATGTATCCCAGAGTTAATGTTTAGGATTTCCTATCTATTTATAGATTGTATGATATATTAGATGTTGTTGTATGGCTAGTATTTTTTAACAAATAAAATGTTTGCAATTATTTTGTTGTTAAACATTAATTTAATTTTTTTATAAAATTAAATTTGACAACAAATTCAATGGCTAAACAAATATAAATACCATATACATAAATATAAATTTATATTATCTATAAAAAAGATCATAAGTTTATATTTGTATATTTAATAAAAAAATACGACAATTACCGACACACTGTCGATGTGTTGTTATGTAATCCTTGAAACCAACAAATGGTGAAAATAATTGTCGCAAAAAAATTAGTTCATAATTTTAGATATAAATATAAATTTATTTATATTTTAAATTATGATATAAATGGCCAAATAAATTGTTTAAAAAAATTATTTAAAACTTTAGTGAATTATTTTATAATTAGTTAGACAACACTTCATAATATAATGGAAAACTGTTGCTTAAAAATATCACTTATATTATTAATGTTTTATGTTTATCATTGCTATACAATATCACCGATTTGGCCAAATCATGATATATCAACTCTAAAACTTTTGCAAATAGTCCACAGACATGGAGATCGAGCGCCCATCAGTTTTCCGCCTAACGATCCCTATAAAGACCCGAAATACTGGAAGGAAGGTATCGGCCATCTGAACACTAAAGGCAAGTATCGTATGTATAGAGTCGGCCAATTCATACGCCGGGAGTACAGCGAATATTTAGGCGACGCATACTCGCCACGAGAGGTCTACGCCCGCAGCTCTCTATCGCATCGATGCATAGAAAGTGTGTCGACATTACTGGCGGGTGCTTACCCACCGCGAACCGCTGACTGGCAGTGGAATAACGGTAGCGAAGCACAGTTGGGTCAGGACTGGCAGCCCATACCAATCGAAACCTTTATGCCAAAGAAGGACGACATTGTTTTGCGTCAGGAAAAGCACTGTCCGATCGTTTACATGGAACGCGAAAAGACATACAGAGCACCTGAAATCCAAGAATATCTGAAAAATCGTACCCAACTATTCGCTAAACTGTCCGAAATTGTAGGCTATCCAATAGATTCGGTCAAAAAGTGCGGTCAATTACACACTGCCTTACAAATTGAAATGCTTAACGGCTACTACTGGTCTCATGTGTGGTCACGTGAGGAACAGCAACAAATTGTTGACCAATTGCTGGACATTCATCGAATGGCATACAGGTGTGTGTGTGTGTGTGTGTCTGCTATACATTTAGCTTAACTATTAATATTATAACTATAATAATAATAATTATTATTATTTTAATTACAGAATCGATTGGAACAGTACTATAATTAAACGTTTGAGAGCCGGCGGTTTGGTTAAAGAGTTAAAGAAAAACTTTAAATCAGTATTGAAAGAAACCAACGATAAGAAAGTCTACATATATTCGACACACGACTCAATGTTGGCCACACTTATGCACGCATTGAGCATCTTTGACAATGATTTACCACTTTTCGGGTCAACACTACTATTTGAATTGCATCACAACTCTAATCTTGTCGACGACCAGTATTTTATTCGTATCTATTATTTGCGGGACACGTTTGCCGAGTCGCCAACACCGGTCCAGTTGGGTAATTGTGGCAACAAATATGATTGTCCGCTAACAGAGTTTCTCGAGTCAACCAAACATTTGATTTATGAAAATTTTAAGAAAGAGTGCAAAAATTTTGTGAATCACGAAAAGTATATCTACGACGACAAACTTTATTTTATTAAATAATAGTTTTTACAAATTGTATATATATATTGTATAATTTTTAAAAATATTTTATATTCAATTATATAGTCATCTAACAATTTATAAAATTTTTGTGTATATGAATAAAACTATTTTTTTAAAAAGCAATTATTGTGTTTTATAAAATATTTTATTAAAGATTTATTTATCAGAAATTAATGAATTATTTGTAGATTTTTCTTTAGTTTAGTTTATTTAATGATACATTTGTTAGTCAGTATATAAACTCACATAACGTTATATTTGATTTATAATTATAATTTATAATTACATTATAATGTCAATCAAATGCAATACTAATATACAATATATATTAATTAGTAATAAATATATACTGTATAACAAACAACCTTCAATTAGATTCCGAAATTGTGTTAATAATAATAAGTTAAATTGAATTCAAATAAAACAAAAAAGAATTGCATATAATATCTATTAATATTATACAGATATACTTTATATATATATATATATTTGTATATAATCTTATAAGTTATAAATACATTTTATTTTTAAATATTACATAAATTTACTCATTTATTTATACAATTATAAAAACTAATATTTATAAATTTAGTTTGTTTTTATTATATCTTTATCTTTGAGTAATATTGTTATTATATACATTTACATAATAGAAATAAGCATAAAATTTATTTAACATTGTTAAGAAGGTTATTTTTTTAATTATAAATGAATTAAAATAAAATAACAAAAAATATATTAGATATTATATCAAAATTAAATGCTAATCATATTATCATTATAAAATTTTAGTCATGCATCACAAATGTTAAGCAATTATTTAGATATAAATAGTGAATATAAAATAGATATTACAAAATAATATTAATGTTCACAAAATATTTTAGAAATGTTACAACATTTTTAAAAATATATAACTATTTGATCAATAAATATTGGATAACATACAGGAAATCAACTATAATTATTATAGAGTTAACAAAAAACTATTTTTTGTCAATACTTAATGATTGTCAAAATAGTGTTACTAATTAATTAAATTTTAAAAATATTTCACAGTATATCAATCTATCAAAATATAACCTACTATTAAGTAATTTTATAAAAATTTTTAAAAGTTTATTATTGTGTTGTAAAGTTTATCGTATTTATGTTTTAAAACATGTGTTTAGTTAATGAACTAAATTTGAATGCAATTAAATAATAAATTTATATGTTGCCTATACTAATAATACTAATGTATAGCAATTTTGAGATTACTTGTAATAATAATAATTATTATAATAATCACTTAAATTGATGGCACTTACAATGATTAGATAACTAATGTGCGTTAATATTGAATTTATTTATTTTTTTGTGTGTCAATAAATTTTTTATATACTGTACAACTCAAAATATACTTAAATAAAATGTATAATAAAAAATATTATAAAAGTATTTTTAGTTAATTTAAGTTAATATTTTATAATTATGTTTTTAACTATAAAAAATTGTTGACACAAAAATACTTAGTATTTAAAATAATTTGAAATTGATTGCAAAGTTGTTATCAAAAAATTTACACAATATTATCATTCATTATGATTGTGATGACAACAATTGCTACAATAGTTTTGACGGCCGGTCTATTACAAGCTCAGACAGTTCCCGATTGGATTGATCACAATATAGAAACACTAAGACTTGTACAGATAGTGCACAGACATGGAGAACGGACAGCACTTAAGGACTCGTTTCCCACTACTGACCCGTTTCGGGACTCAAAGTACTGGCCCGAAGGTTACGGTGCGTTGACCAATGCAGGCAAATATCGGATGTATAAAATTGGCGAATATTTACGGCAATGGTATGACCTGTATTTGGGTGACGACTATTCACCCCGCGAAGTGTATGCCCGGAGTTCGATAGAGCACAGGTGTATCGAAAGTGTACAGTGTTTGTTGGCCGGTCTCTATCCAGAAACCCGTGGCATATGGAACTGGGCTCAAACGGGTAATCCAGTATTGGCCAAAATGTGGCTACCGTTTCCTATCGAGACATTTATGCCCAAAGATGACGACACACTACTTGTTCCTCATAAGAAGTGTCCGAAGGCGACAAAAGAACATCAAATTATCAGCGATTCCGAGGATGTGATGAAAATATTTACGGATTACAACTCAAATACAATCAGTCAGTATCTGAAGATATTGTTCAACGAATCGATAACAAGTCTCTATAGAGGACAACAATTTTACGATACACTCAATATTGAATGGGAAAGGGATCGCATTTGGCCTAACTTTACCACAACTGATGCGCCATATAATCAAACGCAGGTTCTGGATGTGTTGCGTGTGTTTTCAGTAGGAAGTTATGTCTATGATTGGAACCGGGAGTTTATATTGAGAATTAGGATCGGAAATCTCATTCAGACGCTCATCAATAACATGAAACTCGTAATCGATAGCAAACATAACGAGAGTAGTGTTAAAAAACCATTTAAATTGTATGTGTATTCAACTCACGACACGATAGTCGTACCTCTCTTACAATTACTAAATCTATATAACAATATGATACCGGCCTACGGTGCATCCATTATATTTGAATTACATGAGCGACCTAACAGTGCACAGGTAGCCGACAAATACTTTGTCGACATTTACTATTTTAACGACACACTTAACCGTATACCATATAAACTGAATTTGGGAAAACCGTTTGAAACTTTTGAATCACAAAATACCAAATGGTTTTACGAGGATTTTAATAAACTATGCGGTATTGATGATGACAATAGTGAGGCCAATAAAAATGTTGTTTTGGGTCAAATGTTATTTATGGTGGTCGGCATAGCTATTGGCGTTGCATTACTGGGMATCAATATACTGGTCATCAGATTCATGAGGAGTCACTGAAATTGAATAACAGATTGTGTCATAATATTCTTGATTTTAAAAATTATGTTTCAATATATGTATAAATAATGAATATTTTTATTTTTATTATTATACTTATGTAATTCATTGAAATTATTGTTATTATTATTACTATTACAACAAAATTAATATTATACGCGAATATTACAACAAAATTATAAATGACTTTAATTAACAAAATATCTAAAATATAATGTATTGACAAAATAGTTCTCTAATTTGTTTGTTATTATAAATATCAAACTAAATATAAATATTAAATATTTAGATCACAAAAATATTTGTAATTTGTTTAAATTGTCACATACTGTCACAAAAAAAATATTGATATACTGTATATTAAATACCGGTATATATAATATATATGTACATAACTTTACATTATAGTTAAAATTGAGTACAATTTAATAGACAAATACATTATCTGCAATGATGAGTAAAATATGTGTACTATTAGTAAATTTTTATATGCATATAGTTTTAAGATATAAATTATATATATTTAACACAAATTTTATTGATCACTGCTCAATTAATTGACAATAAATGAGATAAATTATATAACATACAGTATATATATAAAAACTATTGATTTAGACAACTTTTGAATGTTAATTAAACCAAAAAACAAATTAATCTCATGTTTAATATAAATTAAATTCATTAAATAAATTTATTAATAAAACATTCAATAGTGGTCTATTATATTCTTAAAAATATAATTAAAAAAATTTATAAAAAATTAGTCAATGTAATGTATAGCAAACATGTGTCGTACAAATAAAAATATTATATAAATTAAATAAATCAAAAACTCAATATAAACTCATAAATCAGTGATAATATAACATTAGATGTAATTTAGTCAAAACGTTTTAAACTTTATATCAAGGACTGTCACTAATAGTCTCAATATTTATCTGTAACTTAATTTTTAAAATGTAATTAATGTATTGTTATAAATAATTTTTCGGTTTTAAACCTTAATAAATATTAAACAATACATCAATTAAACAAAAATAAGTACAATTAGGGGATAAATACCTACAGTGTAATCACTAAATCAATTACAGGAATATTAAATGAGAGAATAGATTTGGTTTAAGTTTGGTTTCACAAAATATTAATCAAAACATATAATATTTGGTTGCTTTGTATAATACATAGAAAGCCAACCAAAATGATAGATAAAACCCGTGAATGGCTATTATTTTGATCCAACTCAGAGTTACAATATTGAATTTTTGTAATGTTTGTAACACAGACTGTTTGTCGGTATAGTATTTAAAAAGGAGTTCCTCTTTTTCCCGCCAAATCTGATTGAGCCACTGTTCCGTACGGATCTCCGGATTCTTTCGGATGTCAAATATACGATAATTAAATAAAACGTAAGATTTTTTGTGTCCGCGTGCGATATCAAGTATTGTCTGCGGATTTTGTAGATCTTCGTAGCCTATGGTTAGATCAACTACATGAGTGACACCAACATCTGACTCCATGAGCTCGCTATAGGCGCCAAATCGGGGATATGTGACGTGCGATAGTAGCGGATAATTATGTTTTTCCGCGTATTTGTTCGATGAATTCAAACGCTTATAACGAAAACCACCTGAAAAATAGTAATTGTTTTCATTTAGAAACTCAAATACTGGTAGATATTTGGGTAATACCTTCTGGAAATAAGATAATGAGATCTTTGAATTGACTGTATTTAGTGATTGTGTGTCGGTATATGTCTCCCGTTTGATAGCTTTTTGTGTTCAGAAAATAGTCGCCATGGGTTATGGAAACGACACCAAAGTTGGTCCATTTGAATGCCACATCCATTATCCATAACAGTATCCGTTGGCTCCGGGATGTGAATGATTGCATTATTAGCGGCACGTCGGCCGTTGACTGATGGTTGGCGATCACCAGTAAACGTGACTTTTCCTCTGGTTATCGATAATCATATATAATAATAATATTAATGTTATTAATCAATAATACAGTAAAGTATGAAAAATATTTAATTAAATATTTAGCATTTTATCTAAAAATAAATCATTTACAAAAATATGTAAAAATAATTACTAAATTTGTTATATTGATTGTTATATTTGACAAAAATATAGTTATAGTATTTTTGAGATTTTGTGAAAAATACATGTTTTCTGAATTATAAATATATATTTAAATAAATATTTTGCAAGTTTTTAGTAAATATTATATTGAATATTATCACTTTTATATTAAAAATTTTTTCATGCTTTAATAAGCCAATAATTTCTATTATTGAATCAATAAATTAAATCAATTTGAAATAATATATAAAAAATGTTATTTTTATATTTCTTTTATCAATTATTTTTATAATTCAATTAATGTAATTACTATAAATTTGCTAATTTATTATACTGTAGTAATTAATTCAAAAACGTTATTAGTTAGTTCAGTTATCAAAAAATAAAATAAAATAATCATATAATTACTATAGACATTAAAATAAGTGTTACATATTTTTAAAAATGATAATTAATTTTTTACATATTTTTAATAATTAATTTTAAGACACTCATTGTTTGTCTTAAAACAATTTTAATATATTATATCATAATAAATGTCTCAAATATAATTTATAATATTAATACCTTAAAAAGTATATATAAATTTATGTTACATTATATAAATTCATTTCAATTTTAATAATATCTTTGAATTAATCTCAGGTCACTGTTATCACACAGTATGACATTTTTGTAAATATTTGAAAAATTAATAATTTTTGTATAAAATTAATGTTTTATATACTTTTAATTTATTAATTTCGAAATAAATGTATAATTTTTATTAATAATAAAAAATGTAGTTAAATGTGTTTATTTTTTGAAATATATATGTATATATACAGTCCTGTGGTTGAATAACGACTCTCGATTATTACGTCATGTAATCATGTTATGTATCGTACATTCATATATATCGAGATATAAATATATAGATATAAAATTGTATTACATGTTGTCATTTATTGTACTAATAGTATGACAATCATTTGATTCATTATAGGTCTTTACGGTTTAAGTGTGTGCATAGCATTAATATTATAGATACAAAAATTAGATGCACATATCACATGATACAAATCAACTTTTTTGCACTACTCCTAAACTACGTTATCATATATACTGTTTAAACTAAGAGCGCATTTTTCAAACAATAATTTCATTTTAAATAATAATTACAATAAGTTTTAATTATTTTAATGTATTTTCAGTATTAATATATAAAATACAATATATATAAACAAATATAATAAAACAAATATATTATAAAATAATTTAAACTGAAATTATTGTTTGAAAAATGCGCTCTTAGTTTAAACAGTATATATGATAACGTAGTTTAGGAGTAGTGCAAAAAAGTTGATTTGTATCATGTGATATGTGCATCTAATTTTTGTATCTATAATAGTGTATTTTTATTAGGTCACTCTTAGACAACGTTATCATATTTATTTCTATTTAACAATAAATATGATAACGTTGTCTAAGAGTGACCTAATAAGAATACACTATTAATGCTATGCACACACTTAAACCGTAAAGACCTATAATAAATCAAATGATTGTCATACTATTAGTACAATAAATGACAACATGTAATACAATTTTATATCTATACTATGAGGACTACAATTATTATAAATATATGTAATGTTGTATTTGTATGAATTTTTTACTAGTATTACTTTTTATTACGTCAGAGAGTCTTATTTGAAAATCTTTACTGTATATAACCGCTACACATAATTTGGTGTCTCTAATAATGACTACTACTTTATTAGTAAAATGAAAATAAACAATAAAATTATTGGATAAAACATAACATTATGTAAATAATGTGAAAACAATTTGCAATTAATGTTCAATTTTACTGTATAAGTAAAGTGCAAATACTGTAACATACAGTACTGTAATAATATTTATTCATAATAAATTAYAAAACAAAGTAACTAAAAATAATTTATTTTATTTATCTATTATTATTATTATTATTACTTATAAATTCAAAAGTCCACAAATCATACGATTTTACTAACAAAAACAAAAATCTATGTGAATTAATAATTATCTAAAATATGTATTTATAAACTTAACTTTTGATAAATAATGTATAAAGAAATGCTTACAAAATATAATTTCAAACAAAAATCTCGGGCTTTTAATGACAGATAGTAGTTGACTATCGTTTAAAAAAACAAATACATTATATATATTGACATTATTATTGAAAGTTATTAATACAGTCAACAAATCAAATGATAAAACTAAAAAAAAAACAAATCGGAAGACAATAATAGATATACAATAATAAAAGTTTTTTATTTCCATCCGATTTGAAATACTATCTGATAAAACACAATGTAAAAATAAAATATATAACAATTATGTTATCAAAAAACAACAACAAATCAATAGACTGATACATCATTTGGTTTTTACATTATATTAGAAAAAACATTTTCAGTTTATTTAACATTTTATTTCAATACATTTTCTTTCTACAAACATATGTTTACAAAAAGAAAAATAATGCAATAAAATCCTTGAGATTTATTTATCAATCAATACTATTAATATTATCTACAGTATACTATATTTGTCAAAAAATGTAACTGTATTTTTGCTAAAAAAATAGCATTTATTATAATTAATTTTTATTTTAGAAATAATATAACGCATACATAAGGGATTATTTATAGTCTAAAGTTATAGTTTAATTATATTTAGAGTTCGAGCAACTTTTCCAGGGAGGGAAGTTCCATAATAAAATCCCTCCAAATTGTCGGGAAAATATTTTATTTTCCATCCCTTAATCGTTAGAAAGGAAATATATATATATTTAATATAAATAGTATCAAAACTTAAATATTTTGCAAAAAAATATTAAATATTTAAAAATAAATTTCAATTCAATAAATTTAGTCATACTATTTATCAATATCACTTAAAATACAGTTAAATATAATATTTGTTTTTCGTATATCATAATAAAATATGTTGTTTAGGGTACAATAGGTGTGTAGCAAAAGAAAATTATTTAGGAATTTCAAGGGAACTTTAGGAACTTTTGGTATTAAAACGATGGAATAAATTTGATCGAAACCTACTATTATATTATATAATGATTTATATATACAAATATGATATATGTTATTAATCATAAAGCAAATTAATACTAATAACACTGTATATTATTATATATTCATTTTAAATAATCATTTAACGAATCAATAGTTTTGTAATATTTATATCATCAAAATTATACATAAAAAGGATAATACAGTATATTTAAGCAAATTTATAGAGAATTTAATAATTGTATTATTAATTACTTTTTACGATTAGATAGTTTAAATAATTGAATGGCTTAATTTTTCATTATTATTTAGAAACTCGTTAAACTAGTAATTGATGTTAAAACTCATCAAAAT
Source organism: Oppia nitens (assembly GCF_028296485.1). NCBI lineage: Eukaryota > Metazoa > Arthropoda > Arachnida > Sarcoptiformes > Oppiidae > Oppia > Oppia nitens. Next base: position 526,239 of record NW_026533250.1, read on the forward strand.
AATTACTCAAAAAAAATATATTTCAACGTAAAATCCAGTACTTAAAACAAATATTGTTGAAACAATCAGAATTAATAATTAAAAAACTTTATGAAGGACTTTCCCTCAATAACAATGTGATTTTATATATATATATATATAATATTTATATATATATATATATATATATACCGTTATTTTAATATTTACACACAGGTATATTTTAATACTATTAACAAAGTTAACACTTTTCAATTAATGAAAATGAAACAAAAAATATATTTTAAAAATCTGACATAAAATTAAAAACATTAGATATTTACAATAATTAAATATTTTTAAAAATTATTAGTTATTAAAATAGATAACCACATAAAATGGAAATTTCTAATCATTATTATTATGATAATTACCTTTAAGACGATACAAGTCATCGCCAAACTCATGTATGGCTAGACCAGCGCCATAGCTCCAGGAGCTGACAACATATAGACACCAATTGTAGAGATAGTTCTCAACAATCATATACTTGTGAATATTGAGATAATAGAGAGGAACCAGTAGTGTCCAATTTATGAACAGGTAGATGGGTATGACGTATAGGTTATGGATGATGATTGTCACCACCCGTAGGTATGACCATACGTTGAATAGCATCTTCTGGACGTCCGCCTGACTGTATGTCCACAACATAACTAATCAACCCTTTTAGGTATAGGCTTACAATTAAAAAAAACCACAAATTTATTAATATTATATAATATTAAATTATTTTTAAATGATATCAAATATCAAAATTAATAAATTATTTAAGTTTTCAAATCGATTTTTTTGCTAAATTTCTAATTTAATTTCAATTTGGTATTTATGTTCACAAATTTTTTAAAAAATATTTATATTATTATTTTATACTTCAAAATATTATTACTACTACTGTTATGAACGTAATTAAAAATTTATTTTTTGTTGTAAATTAATTATTGCAACACATAATTTAAAACAAAAATAATTCAATATTATATACACTGTTAGTTTACAGTATATGATTTAATTTATCAAATGAGATAACATAATACTTATAATAACATATTATAATTGAAAAATTAAATATTAATAAATTAATTTAAACATATTATTATTAATAATTTTAGAGATGAGTATATATATATAAGATACTGTATATTATGTTTTTTTTATATATTAATTATTTTAATAAAACAAATTATCATATAGTATTATTAATATAATAATAATAATATATTTATGTACTATACTGTATATACTAAAAAATATTGATAACAAAAAAAATTATAAAATAATAAATTGTTAATATTATTATTATTTAATTATAATTTCAAAATAAATGAATCATATAATATAATATATGATATTTACTTTATATATGTTATTATATGGATTACGCAAATATATATGTAATTATAATATTAATATTTCAATTACGATGGGTTGCCATCAATACATTTGCTTATGTATTGTATTATCATATAATTGTATCAAACGTTTAATATAACAAATTATAATACACTTTATTGTCTAAATTAATATTTTGTTTTTTCTCTCTCAATAAATATGTTTTAATTATTAAAAATTATTATTTATTTATATGTTTGTTATTATTATTATTAATTACATCAAACACACCATCAAAACACATACCAATAATAGGAGTCAATAATTAATATTATTATAAGATATTAATTAATTTTAATCATATTGTCATTCAAAACAGTTTTGGACACAAATTTTGTTATTAATAAATGAAATACAAAAAAATCATTTGACAATTAATTATTATTACTACTAATAATGATAATAATGTTTTTTATCTGACAACAAAAAACAACAACAAAAAACTGACAAAACATATGATACACAATGTATTTAAAAATGAAATAATAATATAATAATCATAATAACAATACTATAGTAATAGTAATAATAATAATAATAATAATAATAATAATAATAATAATACCATAAACTGTATGTACAGTAAAATCAATGGATATTTTTTGCCGGATTTTTCTATACAGTATTATATCATATATAGAGTACTATTAATACTATTAATTTGTTGTTAAATATTTGATAACACTTTGTATGACACATACAGTACAGTACGGGTAGAGACAAAAATCATACTATTTTTGAACACAAATTACGCTCAAAATGTTGTTTATTAATATATGTTTGAATGTTATCAATAATTAATTATATCTATAGAAAAAAAGTTACATGCTAACTATTTAGTTATTTTTAAATAAAATTAAATTATCAAGTTAAATTTTATTTTCAAAATGATATTCAATTTAGGATTGATAACCATATAAAAAACTAATATATATATATTAATCTAAATCTAAATCACAACAATAAATATTCACATTTTTCCTTATGGTTTTTGTAATATTAAGTAAAAAAAATAAAAGTTTTTTAAATACTGTATATTACAGTTAGTGTAACAATAGCTATACATATTTTTTTTGTATATTAATAAAGATAATAAAAGTTATATACACTTTCATGCATATCCACTTATAAGGCACATGTAGGCTACGTGAATGCCGGTGACCTAATATTGTTAGGTTTGAGGTCAGCCCAAAGCAAATTAAGATTTTTTTTACTTTCAATTTCAATGGTTTTTAAAAATACAGACACAAACACATACATACATATATACATACATTTCTACATACATATTAGATATACATTTACAAATAAACACAAGTTTAATTATTGCCTCAAAAAAAATGCTAAAATACAAAATTATTATTCATTATCTGTGATATTTAATAATGTCTATGAACTTAATTATAATCATTAACAATAAATATTGTATTTATTAATTAGAAGTTCAATGCAAATGTTAATGACAATTTTTTTATAATTTAAAAATGTAATGTAATGTTGATATTTGTTAATATTTACAATTAGTTTTTTAACCTTTAATAAACTAACTTATTATTAAATGAAAAGTTTAACAAATTAATAATCAGTAAAAAACGATTGTGTGTTTTAACAACAAAATTATTTTTTTTTTTGATTCTAGATTAATAAATTTCTTTCAAAATTTTAATATTTTATACAAAATAGAAATATATACTATAATTCTATTAAATATAAATATATTTAATTATTTAATTACAAGTAAACATAATATCTTATACAAATAGTTTATTGTATATACTGTATATACAATGTAGAAATAAATCTTTAACGATTATTTTTTTCATACTAAGTAATAAAAAATTATATTTTGTTTTTAAATATAAAATAAACTATTAATAAAAATTAAAAATTTTATATTATATTAATAATTTTACTTACTTTCAAATTGAATTTTTTTTCGGTAGATATTAAATATAAAACAATATTTAGTAAATTACTAAATATTCAAAATAAAATGTTTTCAATCTTACTGTATAACAAAACTATGAAATATTTTCTCATTGAAATTTTAGATTAATAATGACTATTATTGTCTGATAAATGTCTATAAGTAAACATATGGTTTGGGGTGTCATTGAAATTTAATGATTAAAAACTTTATAATTGTATAGTTTTATTTTTATATAGATTTGATTGATCATTAAAATAAGTATATTATTTGCTGGTTTAATAATTTAAGCAATTTAATAAAAATTAATTAAAAAAATATAATAGAAAAATCAACAATTTACATATTGTAAATTCATATAATACATTATAATTTAATTAAAAACAATTTATTGAGAGATTGATATCAAGCAATACGAGAGGAATAATGTATGCAAATTGTTTATATGATTTGTATTTTTTTAATATTGAATTTTTTTAAACTAAACAATTATATGATAAACAAAATTAAATAAAATATGGGCAGTTCTGTAATAGTTATTATTTTAATTTTGTTTATCATATTTAAAAATTTCAATATTAAAAAATACAAATTCAATTTATATAAACAATTTGCACGCATTATTCCTCTCGTATTACTTTATATCAATGACTCAATAAAATGTTTTTTTTAAATAAAATTATAATGTATTAAATTTATATAAACTAACAATACTTACAATACTTGTTAGTGTTTTCAACTAAACTAAGTTTTTTACTTAAATTATAATGTGTGTACAAAATAACTACAAATTACTCCAATAATAAATACATAGTCTATATAATAATAAAATATTATATTATTTATAATTTATAAATTTTTTATTTTATTTATATTAAATTTAGTTGAAATATTAGTAATTTCTTTATTTTTAAATTTTTTAGCATTTAAATTAATTAATAATAATAAAATTATTATTATAAAAATGTTAATAGAAATCTTATATCCAAATAATATTATCACTGATATAAAAAAAATATTTTTAAAAATATAACAATCGTAAAATAAAGTATTTATCCATTTAATAATAAACTCTAATATAATTAATAAACAATATATTTTTAAAAAATACTTAGCAAATGAAAAATTATAAAAATTATAAAACAAAAGGTCAATGAATATGAATAGTATATAACAAAACAAAACAAAATATTAATGAATTATTTATAAAACAATTTCATTATACTGTGTGTATATATAATGTAAAATAATTCAATTTATTAAACAAATTAGTAATTTCTTGGATTTTTTTTATAAAGAAATAATTGGAAATCTTTTTCACCGATAATATTGTGAACATTTTTTTTCTTATTTTTCATTAATATTTATAAATCGACTTTATTTAGGGTTAGAAAGTGTGTGCACTCATCATAACGAAGAGAAAATACAAAAAACATCGCAAAGAAAGAGAAAAATCCTGCGCTAAGGAAAACCATACGACGGATGACAAGACCTCTCTGTGTCGGACTATTCTTCTCCAACGTATAGCTATCGATATACTTGTCTTCTTTCATGAGTGACATCTTGTCGTGGGTTTCTTTGCATCGTTTGTTTGTACTGTTCAGCCAAACCATTAGCCAGAGAACAATAGACATGAAGTGTAAAATTCGGATAATTATGAACACAGATTCAGTGAGTCCGCGAAATTGTGGTGAAAGCGAACTATCCATCCATGAGCTGACAATGTATGTGTCGAACAGGAAAAATAGTATACAACGACCCGTTTCGACAATTGGAGCCATTGGTCTTATCAATAAAAAAATTATTGGTTAGCTTTGGTATCTATTATTTTTGGTTTAATAAATTAATCTAACCTTCCATCAAATATTGTACCAAAAGCGGTCAATGTTAGTATAATATAGATAAAGAGTATCATTAAATTGATATGCGAGTACCGGATCAACGGGTGATCAGTGACTACATAGAAACCTAATGCCACCAAAAAGCCGTGAACCATACAATATAATAATTTCCACGTAGCTATGGGAGGGTCATAGCGCTCCAGTGGGGCAAAGGGGTCCACATCAGGTATGTCTGATAGTAAACCACACCGTGGTTTGCCTTAATGTATGAAAAATATTATTATTATTATTATTATTACATTATTGTGTTGTATTTTAGTAATTGTAATTAGATTAGTACTGACCCGGTGCCCATCCCGGACCATAAAATAATGCCTTCATTTTATTGCCGAAGCCTTGCATTTGCTTGAATTTGGTCCAAACACTGTCATAATAATAGTAAAACTGAAGAGTTGTTGAATCAAATGTCTTATATGGTTCAGCAGTGGTGCCAAAAGCTATTTTTTCTTCCTCGGCCTGATAGGTGCCAAATACACGGTCCCATATCATGATGAGTGCCCCATAGTTTTTATCAATACAGTACGGGTTCTTTCCGTGATGAACCCGGTGCTGACGAGGAGTATTAATGATGTACTCAAGTGGTCCCAAATGGCTGACTATCTCTGTGTGAAGCCATACCTGATAGATGAGTGAAAACTGCATGTGTACCAGTAGTATGGGTGGCGGTATAATTAGGGCTAACGGTATTGGAAAAAACTATATAAATGGAAAACAAACGATTAATTTTAATTATTAATTAAGTTTTTTTATATTACTTCATAAATAACGAGATCTATTAGGGTGTCCCTCAATGTGGTGGACACATCTATGTCTACGGCGTTGTGATGAAACTGATGACTGGCCCAGAATATGTTGATCTCGTGTAGTGATCGATGAACCCAATAATAGACAAACTCAATGAGCAATAGTGACAAAAACCACGTCGATATACAGGTCGGCGGCAGATCAACGATACGATAGTTGTCGTATAAAAAGTAAAATATACTCAAAACAGTGCCCAATAGTAAAACTCTATATTTTATGATTAAAAATAATTTTTAAATAAAATAATAGCAATTATATAAATTAGGATTTTTTTTGTCAACAAACCTCGCGACGACAAACAAGAGTCCGGCGCCTAAATTGATGAGTATATCCGTCACTCTTGACGCACGTTTGCGTTGAAAAAACCGTATGATTTGCTCGATAACCATAAATAGAGTAAATATTGGAAAAATCTTTTTGTTTTTTTAGTGTTGTTGTTGTCGGATGTAAACCGAAAAAGTGAGATTAAAATTAATTATTATTAATTACAATAAAATAATTATTATTAAAATCAGTCTTAATTTATTTCAACTAAAAAAAAAGTTTAAATTTGTATAAAGAATAATATCTTACATACAGATTAAAAATAAAAAAGTTATGTTTTAAGATTAATTTTTTATAAATGTTTTTTTAAATATGCTTAATTATAAAGACTTTTTATATTTAAATATTATTGTGTTTTAAATATTTAAAATTATTATTAAACAAATTAATTAAATAGAATAAAATTAATAAAGTTATTTAAAACATTTATTGTTAAAATCTAAGATTTAATGAAATCTACAATAATTATTGATAATTATAAACAAATATCGATATATATATTATTAAACAAACAAACATAAGAGCATTAAGAAAAATAACTAATAAATTTTGTTATAATTAGATTTATAACCTAAACAACCTAGATAAAATATTGGATGATAACTAACAAGCACAAATTTACCAACAATTTTACCCAGACGATAAGAGACAAACTTAGCAAGATGATTTTATTACAGGAGGGCATATTAATATGTGTGCAGATTTTTTAAGCAAAAATTTTCATATATTTTTTTAGATGAATTAAATTAAAATTACTAAATATTTTTACCTGAACTTCATAATTGGGCACTTCGTGTGGTGTATTAAATAATGATTTGTTTGGTGATATTAGATAAAACATCCAGCCCAATTGTTCAATACCACCATCTAATAATCTCTGGCCACACGTGTGCAAGTGCTCTACTGATGTTTTGGCCAGTGGTGAACTGTTGGCCAGTGTGGCTAACGTTTCCGATATGTTTATCATGATTTGTTAACGTTGACGAACTTTTATTAATTAATTAATTAATATAATACAAAATTTAATTATTACAAATATAAGTTTAATTACTTGAATATGTAATCTTGAAATCTTACCAAATATATAATTAATTTACAACATTTATACAAAACATTTATTTTGTGCACTATTTTTAAAAAGTCTATTTAAAGTTTAAAGGTCTTAAAGTAAATTTTTGTTTAATAGATGATTCACTTATCAATAAAAAAATAATAATATCACTTATTAGTATTGTTGTGACAATTAAACTAAATAAAACACTGTTTATAATGGAAATGGCGTTTTTCTATCTTCACTTTTTTGGGATGACCTAACTATGCGACACAAATATATGTTGAAAACTACTTAATGAAATGGCAAACTCCGAAAATGTAATCACTGACTGATCGGACAACTCAATGGCCAATCTTATGGGAGCTTATGGAGGTGTACTGTTTTGATGTGTGTATAATGCGAATAGTCATATCAATACTTGTTTTTTTCTTACTAAACTAATTTATTTTACATAATTTCCTGTAAAAAGTAAGTTTTATTTTGTTATATAATTCTTATATTTTGGAGAGAGAGAGAGAGAGAGAGAGAGAAAGTTTGAAACCTAGTTATCAAAATATATAACTGTATATAAACAGCCCAAAGTTGGTCTGATAAGCTACTGGTGCTCTCTCTCTCTCTCTCTCTCTCTCTCTCTCTCTGACTAACTCTCCCATTGGCTTATGAGGTCAAAGTCGGTCATTACATCTTTTTTGTTGAACATAGCTTTGGGTGTTATTCTGTTTTAATTTTATATTAACTTTAACTTAATATTCAATAATATAATTAATTCAATTTAATTTACTTTCTCTCTCTCTCTCTCTCTCTCTACATGTTTGTGAGGAGCACAGGGATGCCATTGTTGGTAAAATTAAGGCAAAAGGGGTATTAAAAATGATGGCACACATATGATAAATCACATTCACAATCAATCTGATTTTTTTTTAGTTTAAATTGTTTGTCAAACTATAACACATTAGTTTTTATTATATTAAATTTTTAATAATATTAATCTTAATAATACAAAAAAATATATTATATTTTGTTTTGTGAAAATCTAGATAAAGTTTATTGACTATAACTGTTGTTTTGTTGAAATAAGGCTACAGAGGGTGTGAACCCATCAGTGAATCACATGAATTGTAGTTTTCAATAATATAACATAACATATATTTTTAAATATTACTTTATTATAATATTTGTTATATAAAATTATATAATATAAATTTTCATAATGTTAGTTAGTTTTAATTTAGTTAGTATTTATATTTTTATAAATTTTAAATTATATAAATAAAAAAACATTAACTATATAATATAATAAAAGTTAAATTACATATATTATAACTTTACTAATTAATTAATTTAGTATCGATAAATAAAATTTATTTTTAAAAATGCAGTAATAATTATCAAATATTGAGTTAAATAAAATTTAAAAATTTTACTTTAGAAACTTTTTTGTAAACAAATTTTCTTTAATATGATAAATATTTATTAAGAAAAGTAAATTATTTTCAAATAAACAAGTTTTTAGATAGAAAAAAATGAGTTCAAAAAATTAATTATAATATAAAGAAACAAATATCTATCAAATTTGATTCATTATATGTTTTTTTTTTGTTTTTTACTAATAAAATTAAAAATATATAGAAAGTTGTTTAAAATTAAAACCTTTTTTTATTTTTCTATATTTTTTTGGTAAATTTTAGAATTATATTGTATCCGATTTAATTAAATTTTTATAATACTTTAACTCTATTAATATTGTATATTTTATTAGATACTAGCTAGCTAATAATAATTGTTATAATATCAATAATTTAATAATTAAAAATAATTAAAAAACCTTTTTGGGTTATAGGAAAATCTAATAAGGTAAAATATAAAACAGTTTAACATATTTTTTTAAATTAAAAATAAAACTCATAAATTAAGATAGTGTAATTAATTATTTAAAATATTATTATTAGTTTAATAAATCATTAATTAGTAAAATCTAAATTTTTAAATTATCCCTTTCATTACTTAATAATGTTTAAGTTATATAATATAATAAATAAATAAAATATAAAGTACTGTACTGTTAAATCAAGTTATAACTAGTTATGTGATTTAAAATAATAGTTTTATACTATCATATAGTATAGTACTGTATAGTCAAATATGTGGAACACTTAAAATATATAGATATATTTATAAAGGGAAAAATCATATTTAAAAAATTATAAATAAATGTAAATTAGTTTTAAATATCTATTGACGAATCAAATAAATATTTTAAAATGTTAACTTTAAATTTTTTTTAATTTAATTTATTAATACAAATATTGTAGTTTAGTAGTCATAAAACTGTGTCCCACATTAAAATCAACTTAATATTCAAATTTTGACTTGTATAATATAATAATTATCTATTAGCAATTTTTTTGCGCTAAAGATCAAGGTTAATTTTTAATAGTTTTATTTAAAAATGTAGCTCCCAAAAAATTAACTTAAAATATAATATAATTATATTTTAATATTTAAAAAACACTAATAATTTTTAATTAAGCTACAATACAATAATCAAATTAAACTAACATTTAACTTAGACTAAAATACTTAAAATTGTTAAAAAGAAATTAAATTTTATACTTAAATATAGGTTTAAACAAAAAGTAAGATGTTAAGGTTACATAACCAATAACTGTTATAAATAAATTTAATTAATTAATTAATAGTTATTAAAATATCTTTAATAAATTAAAAATTCGACAATAAATATGTGTATATAAGATCCTTCCATCAATGAAATGTTTGCAAAAATGATAACATTGCCGAATATGTAAAATCTAATAAAAATAATTAAAAAATAATAATTGTTTTGAAAAAATTAGTATTAATAAGTATAGAGTATTTGTAAGAATGTCAAATAAACCAATTCTCTTATAATTAACAAAAAAGACAATTCAAATTATTGTTAAATTATATTTGTATATAAATATCAATTTTGAATTTGAATCTGGTAATGCCATATTATGTAAATGTAATAACTATTTTACATTCACATTTTGAAACTTCACAGAATCTCAAGTTAAGTCCTAACTGACAGTTACTCAACTAACACATAAAAATTAAATTTAATGTTAGAAATTATCTAAAAATATCTTTATATAATAGAGAATTCATCAATAATTATAGTCAAATATATTTAAGATAATAAAAAAAATTAATTAATTAATTTATACATTAGTCAGATTGCTAACTAAAAAAACGTAAAAATCAATTAAAACATTTGTCGACATCACTTGTTGGTCATATCCGTTAAACATTACGAAAATACAAAATGAAATTTAATACATATGAAGAACCTTATGGTATTGTGTTTTGCGAATCAAACCTACCGTTTCTTTTTCATAGTCATAGTTAGTCGTCAACTTCTGGGACAAAGTAGCCATAAAATATTATTATAAAATTTTTTAAATAAAATATACAAAATGTTGCCTAAAATTGGTTTAAAATTGATTTTAGTACTTTTGTTAAATGTATTTTCCACTGATGTTATTGGTTTTGGTCACAGTGGTCAACAACAACAACAACAAGCAGAACATGGAGGTTTTGGTGGTCAACAACAGCAGCAACAAGAGAATGGAGGTTTGGGTGGGTTCGGTGGGGCCCTACAGCAGCAACAACAGCAGCAACACGCTGGACATGGAGGCTTAGATGGTTTCGCCGGCGCTTTACAACAACAGCAACAACAACAGGCAGGAAGTGGTGGTTTTGGAGGAATTGGCGCTCAACAGCAACAACAGCAACAACAAGCATCTCTGGCCCACAGATACGGTATTTATGGTTTTTAATATTTGTGATACTTTATCTTAATCTTCTTTATATTATATATGAATTTTATATATGCTTTTGTAATTATAACTTAGGTCTCGGAATTTATGGTCACGGATACGGTGCTGGACTGGCTGCACAACAACAACAACAGCAACAGGCAGGAATTGGTGGTATTGGGGGATTTGGTGCACAGCAGCAGCAGCAGCAACAACAACAAGCTGCCCATGGTGGTCATTTTGGGGGTATTGGATATCCATATGGTATTTATGGTCTGGGACACTATGGCTTGTATAATGCTGGATTGTATGGTACAGGATTAGCTGCCCAACAACAACAGCAGCAACAACAACAAACAGGAATTGGTGGATATGGAGGACTTGGGGCACAACAACAACAACAGCAACAACAAGCAGCTCTCGCACATCCATACGGTATATAGTTTTCCAGATGTTATATCTTATGCTAATTTCTATGCTCTCTATATTTAATATAAACTATACTCTATTGTGTTTATGGATCATGTATTGGTATCGTAGGTCTCGGTGGATACGGATATGGATATGGCGCAGGACAGCAACAACAACAACAACAAGCTGCTCATGGTGGTCATTTTGGTGGTATTGGTTATCCATATGGTATTTATGGGATCGGATTGCACGGTGCTGGACTGGCAGCTCAACAACAACAACAGCAACAACAACAGGCAGGAATTGGTGGATATGGTGCACAGCAACAGCAGCAACAACAACAACAAGCTGCCCATGGTGGTCATTTTGGAGGTATTGGATATCCATATGGTATTTATGGTATTGGTTTGCATGGTGTTGGACTGGCTGCTCAACAACAACAACAGCAACAACAGGCAGGAATTGGTGGTATTGGAGGATATGGTGCACAACAGCAGCAACAACAACAAGTAGCCGCTGGTTTAGGTGGTCTTGGACACTATGGATTATATGCTGCTGGACTAGCCGCCCAACAACAGCAGCAACAACAAGCAGGATTGGGAGGTCAACAACAACAGCAACAACAACAAGCTTCAGTAGCCGGAGGTTTAAGTCATGGACCATATGGCTTATATGGTGCTGTACCTATAGGTTTATATGGTGCTGGGCTGTCTGCTCAACAACAACAGCAACAACAACAACAAGCAGGATTAGGAGGTCAGCAGCAGCAGCAACAACAACAACAACAAGCTGCACTAGCTGGAGGCTTAAGCCATGTACCATATGGCTTATATGGTGCTGTACCTATAGGTTTATATGGTGCTGGACTGTCTGCCCAACAGCAGCAGCAACAGCAACAACAAGCAGGATTAGGTCAGCAGCAGCAGCAACAACAACAACAAGCCGCACTAGCCGCAGGTTTGGGCCATGGCTTATATGGTGCTATACCTATAGGTTTAGGTTTATATGGTGCTGGACTTACAGCCCAACAACAACAACAGCAGCAACAACAACAAGCAGGATTAGGAGGTCAGCAGCAGCAACAACAACAACAACAACAAGCTGCACTAGCTGGAGGTTTAAGCCATGGACCATATGGCTTATATAGTGCTGTGCCTATAGGTATATATGGAGCTGGATTGTCTGCCCAACAACAGCAGCAACAGCAACAACAAGCAGGATTAGGTCAGCAGCAGCAGCAGCAACAACAACAAGCCGCACTAGCCGCAGGTTTGGGCCATGGACCATATAGCTTATATAATACTGCACCTATAGGTTTATATGGCGGTGGACTTACAGCCCAACAACAACAGCAGCAGCAACAACAAGCAGGGTTAGGAGGTCAACAGCAGCAACAACAACAACAAGCTGCACTAGCTGGAGGTTTAAGCCATGTACCATATGGCTTATATGGTGCTGTACCTATAGGTTTATATGGCGGCGGACTTGCAGCCCAACAACAACAACAACAGCAACAACAAGCAGCTGCGGGTCTCGCGGGTGGTTATGGATTAGGCGCTGGTCTCCAACAGCAGCAGCAACAACAACAAGCCGGCTATAGTGGTGGTCTATTGCATAACTTATATTCAGTTCCACATACACTGCTGGGTGGTTATGGTAGTGGACTGGCAGCTCAACAGCAGCAACAGCAACAACAAGCAGGATTAGGAGGTAACCAACAACAGCAGCAACAACAACAACAAGCAGGCTTTAGTGGTCTGACGGCTGTTCCACATGTACTTATATAAGCCTACTATTTAATTAAATTCATTATTTTATTTTATAAGTTATTATTTCACATTATAATTTAAAATAAAACAATCAATATTTTGTGACATTTCAAACTTACAAAAATAATAATTATCTATTTAAATTATCTTAATTATTTGGTTGACCATTGGGCCCAACATTCACTTAACAAATAAAAAAACAAATTTAAAGTATTCAAAAATGTAATGTTCAAAAATTTATAATACAGTATTTATATTTAGTATTTGTAGTGATAATTGTAAAATCATATATATACAGTATATTGCAAATTGCAATTAACAATAGAGTAAATATAATATATTACTAACAATCTAATTTTTAATTAAAGTAAAAGTTTGTTTTATAATAATAATAAAATAATTATTTTTACAAATAAACATTAAAAACACTTTTGTCTATCAATTGTCAAAACTTTAATAAATAAACAGAATATTCCTATTTTTGAAAACATATTACTGTATAATACTGTAAACGTAATTCATTTGTATAGTAAATGATATCAATTGCCACACGTTTTTAAAATACAACACAAATGTGTTTACAATTATTTTTTGTGTTTTAATATATTTTCTATCAATCATTTGAATACATATTTAATGTTTAGTAAAGTTATAAAAAACAATTAGTGAAAAAATATATATTTTTTTAAAATTACAATATGAACATCACGTGCGGCCACTTATTGCGTGTGGCCAGAGGTCAGACACTGGCCGGCGCCATATCGGTGCGTTACGCGCGCGGCATCAAGCCGTGGAACATCGGTCCCGAAGGCGCGTGGAAAAAGGCACGTAGTAGGAAAGTGATCAAGATTGAATTACCCGATTTCAACGAAATGAGACTCGAAGACAAACTGTCACCCGAAGAGATCCGGTCGCGACTCAAGGAGAAAGGTGTGGCACCGCCTCGGATGTACAATGAACGCGAACTGACAATCACCAGTACAAACGGTATACTTGACCCGTATGTGCCGCCTGAAGGCGACGGCAAGGCATCAATAATATCGGCAACAGTTGAGTGGTTTTTATTGGCCGATAAATTGCGGCCATCAATAAGTTGGTCAATCATCTAATTGCTGTTTATATGTTTTTCTCTATCCTTCTACAAAAAGGGTGCCAAACAGCGTATGGATCAGTTGACCAAAAAGGGCAAATCTATGTTAGCCATACGTAAGGTCCGAACCTATGAGGACGAACTCGACTTACCGACCTTTGCCGAGAATGCTCTCGATCTCTACGTGAAGGCCCACCGGGCGTTAGCCGATAAAGAGTGGGATCAATTGCACGACTTTGTGACAGAACACGCGTTCCCGCAGATGACACACAAGGCAGACCTGAAAACAATTCGGTGGCAATTCATTAACAGTATTGAGAAGCCAACTGTGGCTCACGTCAGGACACTGGACGTGTTGTCCAAGAATAATCTGTTTGCACAAATCACTGTACGATTACATACCCGACAGATACTGGCCATCTATGACCGCTTCGGTATTCTGATGCACGGAAGCGAAGCGGTAGTCAAAGACGTATTGGAGTACGTGGTGTTTGAGAAACATTTGGCTAATTTGTACGGTAAATGGCGATTGCATGCAAAGATTGTGCCGAATTGGATGCCACCGAAAGAGCCAATCATTAGAACTTTTGTGTCACCGCCAGCACTGCCACCTAAAACGGAAAGAGAGATCCTATACGAAAAGGACGGTATAATTTCTGACCAGAAATCCAAAGATAAAGACGATTCGAAACAAATCGGTAGCGGCAGTGACGGCAAACATACCGGTCCTCAACCGGCAATCGCTTAACATATAGTCAAACAATAATTTTTCTTTTGTTTAAAATCATAAAATTTATTATTTTAAAATATAGTCAACTCATTGATCAATGCCTTATAATTAAATAAAAATCAATTGTATATATAGTTAGATAATTTAATTTTTAAATAAAGTTATTGTCGATAAATATCTTAATTTACAAGTATTTTTAAATAAGTAATTTATAGTTACTGTAATAATCAAAATATACTAATGAATAATCTAAACAATATTTTGTCGGTAAATATTTTTTATTTTATTCGGTGACAAAATACCGGTATATATCTGTGATAAATAGCATTAGGTTATTAGTATTGGAGGGAAAATATAATCAACTAAATGGACAACATTGAGGTCCCAGGTTCTAATCTTATTTAGACGACATTTTTTTTTGTGTTTGTGTAACATTTTTTTCAATTTTAACACCGACTATCAACAATTACCCGGATTTAACTTATCAATAGATTAGAAAGATTTTCTATGTTTATTATTTTAGAGATTTTTTAAAAAAAAATGTACCATGAACATTTAATTCTATTTAATTAAATCAATATATTCAAAAAATAATTTACATAACTATTAATATATGATATATAATTTCATAAAAATCATTTAAAAATTGATATATTTTCATTAGAAATTTATCAAATTATATAAAAAAAAACAATAATTGTTACAATAATAATAATAATTGTTATTATAGGTATCATTCATAGTGTAATAATGAATATAATAAAAATCATTATAACGATTGCCATAAAACTTATTTATTGTATGATATTTTTTGTTGATTATTATTAACCGATTATACACACACACACACATAACAGTGCTTTTTATGAAAAATATACTATAATATTGTAGGAGAGAGTCGGTCGGTGTAATAAATTATATGAAAAAACACTGCAAAAGTCTTATGTGCTGTCATATTATGGGCACTGGTAGTTATATCATTGATATAGTCAATAGGGGGTTATTTTATATACATGTATTGTTGTGTTTTTAATAGACAGTACACACACTAGCACTGGTAGATTATATAGACAGGGCGCTGTCGCCATTTTTATAAGCTACTGGTGCCCATAGAGTATGTATGGCACTAACATCACCACTAATATTACTAATACAGTACTACTACTACTACCAGTGCATAGATAAACATAACATAACACACATTCACATTGAAAATACATTGAGTTTTATATAACAATATTATGTGTGTTGTATTCAATGGGGTTTTCGCAACACTTATATTATTATTATTATTACTACTATTGATATAAATATTTAGTATTATTTTGAATGACAACTGCATTATAACTATATGTAAAGCAATAGAAAAATCAAATAAATATGAACTCAAACGCCGTGTCCTACAAATGACAGGCCGTGTTGTGTGTTGTCGACCGGCCATCACATCGACGGGCCTCACGATCGGTCGTCACTCAACTCCTTAAGGACGGCAGTCATCGCACCGATAGCTGTCATTTTTTTTGGCTAACTGTTCAAATCAATTATAATTTTGTGTATGTTTTATTTATTTTTTTAAATTTATTTATTTAAATATATCTTATATTTTATTTTAATATTTAATTAAAATATAACAAATAATTATTAATTATATATTTAACTATATATTATATCATGTAATTGATGCCAAAAAAAGTCAATAGTTTTTTTTTGAATGTTTTAAATAGTAATTATGATATAATTTTTTTTAAATGATTTTATTGAATATAATTGAAACATAATTTGATTGAGTGTTTTGTTTTGTTATTTAAAAAATAATTAAATTTTAAGTTGATTTCAACAACAAAAAAAACTAATTGATTACATATTTTTGTAGTAATATATCAGCCAATCGGTGTCGCAATTTAGTGACCATTTAGTGGTCATCTCGTTGTTTATATAACAACACCGGTATCAAGCAATTAGCCGAAGTATATTCAACACAGACAAACAATGGCCGCCTCTATGTTGGATGAACCGGTCGATCAGCAATTGGTTGCCAACAATCAGTGCGAAAATGATGGCAACTTTGCAGTCATTTGTTCCTTCTTTCACAAGTTTGGCGAACCATTGGGTATCACATACAACATACAGCACTTGAAAGATATGATTGAAGACAATGATCACCGTATGTGATGTCATCAAAAACATACACTAACTAACTATCTGTTAATTTTTGATCTTTTGATTTACTCGTAGTTAACGAAGAGTTGGTTGAGCTGCACATCAAGTTGTTGAGGAAACGACGAAAATATATTAACAAAGATAAGTGGGAACGGGCTTTAGTCAAGTTTTGTGCCGAGTATTCAAACGTCGACTCCTGGGAACTGGAAAGGTATGGCTACAAGAATAGCAAACTGTCCATCAAATTGGAGTTATTAAAGGTATTTTAACAAACAATTTATCGACACTTATTGTATAACTATTGTTTGAATTTATTTAATTGTTTATCGATATTATCTACAATTAATTCTTCAGCGCTTACTTGAGGCTCAATTTGACTACAACTCTAAGTTTAAACTTGAGGTTAATGCCAATGACGCGGCATCGCTGAGGTTATTACCGATTGGACGCGACATCAATGGTTTCATGTATTGGTATCAATTAGACTTAGACTACAACTTTAGGATCTATAAGGAAGAGGCTGAAGATGAAGAGTCTTGGTCTTTGGTTTGCCAGTAATAATCACTTTATTATATTTGATAACAAAATTACGAATTATAACTTAATCTGTTTTATGTTTTATCTTTCATCAGAAATAAGAAACAATTAGAAGAATTGATTACAAATCTCGAAGCAAACAATACTATTGGGTCACCTAAAGAAGAGACTTCTTCGTTGAGCGACACAAATGATGACAATAGTAATCTCAACAGCAAATTGTCGAGTTGTCTGAAACAGGAGTCCAACTCTAATTCAGTCGATTTATTAGACATCGAGTTAGAACAGAAGCAAAAGATAAAAACAAAGATTATGTTAAATATTAAAAACGATGACATCGTTGACGATGTAATGAAAATATGTCAAGAAATGTGTAGTGAAATGTGTGATGAAATTGAGTCGAGTTTTTGTGAGTCCAAGAATGAGCTTAAAACTGAGATAAAGAAAGAACCAATTGATGACCAAATCAATGATACACTTCATGAAAGTTATGTGTTTGGTGTTAAACAGGAACTGACAGATAATGATAATAAATGTAAAGTCAGTAGAAGTGATGATAATGATAACAACAACAATGGCAAACGTATTGTCGAAAATGGTTTGCCGACAACTGAACTTAATATTAAACCAAATTTGATGACAAAATTGGACACAAAATGTTCATCAAATCAACTAAACGAAAATACTGTGAATTGTGAGTTAAAATTAAATACTGTTAACGAAACCAAACAACTGTTGTCCATCACAGAGAAGTCCTCTATTTTTACAGACAATTTAAGTGAACTTAAAATGAATGGCTTTGATGGACATAATGTTTGTTTAAGTAATAAGAAAAATGATAAAAATAGAGAAACAGATTCTTATTTTAATAATAATAATAATAATAATAATAATAATAATAATAATAATAATAATAATAATAATAATAATAGTTATAAATTAGATGTAGATATTGATAGACTAAAATCTCAATTGGATTGTGATGTTAAGCTTGTGATGGACGACATTATCGGCAAAGTGTCAGACAATTTGTGTGCAGTTTCAGTGCAATCAACGGCTACTAAACGTCTCTCTTCACTAAACAAATCTTTATTAACGACAGGCGGCGGCCACTCATCATCCGGTGCTATAACTGACATGACATTGCTTTCAATTGAACAGACAGTTTCGGTTTTGTGCGACTTTTTAGTTGACGAAGTTTGCAGAACTTCTGACGATAGAGAAGAGACGACCTCAACATTCAGAGGTAGAGGAAGAATAAGGGGTCGCGGACTCAGTAGAGGACGTGGTAGAGGTCGAGGTAGAGGAGCGTCGACCACTTCTGCACACAAATCTAATACTACGAAGATTACTACAACAACGACAACGAGATCAGCAACTGGTAGGAGAAGAAAGAGAAGTCAATCGTCGGAAAAGACCGAAAGTAGAGAAAGAGATAACGATTTTGAAGAACCAATGCTAAACAAGAGGGCCAGTCGTCGAATAGCAGCTCTGCAAGAGAAGAAGGCGCAACAAATGTCGGAACAAGTGAAGCGCGAACAGCAAAAGATCGAGGAATTGGCCAAAAAACGAACGGCACAATTGAGTGCACTCAGAGAAGAACAGTTAGCTAATACGGGACCCAACAAAAAAAGATCTAAAAAGATAATTGAGGTAAAGATTATTCAAATGGTTTCTTTATATTACTAGTTATTTAAACATTTAAAAGTAGTTTATTTAAAAAAATTTGACACAATTTTTATGATATATGATTTGTCTTGACTTTCGAAACAAATTCATTAATATATATATTTTTCTCTTAATTTTTATGTCTTCTTTAATAGAAGAAGGGATGTCTCGATACTTCCTCTTCTGTAAGAAAGATAACAATTATTATATTCTAATAATTTCTTAAACAAATATATATATATATATATTGTTTTGTTGTGATTTAAAATTGATTTTTTTTTCTTTTAGAGCGATGAAGATCACATTGAAGAAGAAGAAGAAGAAGATGATGATGACGATGATTCGGATGCCTCGGAAGATAAGAAACACAAGAAAAGAAGAGGTCGTAAAAGGAAACGAAAACACGGCCCCAATTCGCGGCCGTGGGAAGAGAGCGACTCTTCAAACAAATCTGATGAGTCTCAAGAAGATGAAGAAGAGCACGAAGACGAAGAAGAAGAAGTACTAAAGTTTGAAGACAATGAAGACGAGTTTGCGTGCGAAGAGTTCGATCCCGACGCCGAACCTGTTGTTGTACGACGCGCTCGGACTGTCAAAAAAGGTTTGAAAATTCATTTTTTAAAATATATTTTTCAGTATTTTGTAAATGTTTTTTGTTGTTATAATTACAGTCCGTTCGGTCAGTCCTGACGATAACGAGCCAAGCAGTGAATCAGAAGTCGAAAATGATGACAAACCGTGTGGTCGGTGCGGGAAATATGATCACCCGGAATGGGTATGTCCTCCATATTATTTTATATTAAAATTATCATATTTAATGAATTTTATTATATCATGAAAACACAGATACTTTTATGTGATAAATGTGACGAAGGATTTCATACGGCATGTCTTCGTCCGCCATTACTTATGATACCAGACGGCGACTGGTATTGTCCACCGTGTGAACACGTGAGCCATACAATTGATTACTTTTTTGTTAATGTTTTGTAATTATGATTTAAATAATATTTTTTTATTTGTTGCAGAAAATGTTGTGTCAAAAATTACACGAAGAATTGGCCACAATATCTGTTCATTGGGTGAAAAAAGAAAGAGAAGAACTACGCAGACAACGACTTAAATATGTGGCCATTAGTGTAGATAACATATTGAAGAATTCGGGTCCAAGAAATTTAAAGAATGAAACGGAACAGACCGACGATTTGATTAATGATGGAGAAAATGATGATAATGTTAATGAAAATGACGAAATTGATGACAAAAGTAGTAATAAAAAGAAGAGTAAAAATCGTCGACGAATATACAACAGTGACGATGAAGATGATGAAGAAAATAGTGATGATGTTGACGATGATGAGGATAGCGATCGTGAAGACGATATTGGAAGAGCTCTTTGGTCAGATGAGTCAGAAGACGAAGTGGACAAATATGCGGCCATCAAATCGCGCCGTAATAGGAATCGCAAAAATATTAACTATAAATTTCAAGAGTTTGACGAATTAATAAAGTCGGCGATTGAATTGGAAATTGATGGTGACTTCGATGTCGATGATGTCGATGATGTCGATGATGTCGACACAGAAGCTACTGGTGTTATGCAAAGCAAAGGCAAAGACATGTCTAATATAATCGCCAGTAATAAGGGAGAAGAACTTGACTTTAGTTTGACTCCAATTGAAGAAAAAACTGGAGAACCAAAAGCTGACGAACAAACAACAGCTGTTGAAGAAAAGGCCGGTAATGATATGACTGACGAGCAAAAGACAATTGTTAAGAATGATGTTGAAGAAGAAGAAGAAGAAGACGACGATGAGGAAGAACATCAGAAAGAAGAATCTGATGAAAAAACTAAATCTAAAAGTGGCTCAAAAAAGAATAAAAAACGAAGAAGAGATTCATCAGCAGCTGCTCGTAAACGACATCGAGGTCTTAATGATTTGTCAGACACTACTGAAGATGATGACTACGGCGATGAGGACTTTAAAGGTGATGACTCTGACGCTACAGAATTAGAAGCGTCAGATGAAGAGTTTGTTGATGACGAAGAAACTGACGACGACATGTCTGATGCTTCCGATTATAAGCCTCGACGGCGTTCAACGAGATATTCTAGCAGTAAATCAAAGAGTAAATCCAAAAATAAAAGTCGGCAGAAAAATATTGGCCGAAGAGGTTATAGAAGAGATGCGTTTGTTGTTAGCAGTGATGATAGTGATGGCAGCTATCGACCGGGCGGTCGTTCAAAAGCTCGATCGGCGGCCAGAAAAAGGGTTTGTTATAAGGAGGAGACTTCAGAAAGTGACGAAAGCGATAACAAGTATTATAAACCGGCCAACACTAAGAAGAAAACAAAATTCGATTCTGAAAGCAGTGAAGAGGAATGGGGACAACCAAAAGAGTCGAAGACCTCCAAAGCTGAGAGGAAATTGAAAAAACTTTGGGCAGAAAGTGATGATGAAGAGGAAGAAGACGAAGAAGTAGACGAGGAAAACGAGGACAATGAAGATGAAAGTGAAGACGAAATTAAACCAAAAGATAAAGTTTTGCCTCAAAAATCATCTAAAGATAATACTGACCAACAATTAACTATGAAAGGAAAACCACGACTTTCAAAGGCAAAAGGTTTGGCAAATCTGAAAGAAGAATCCGATGAAGAGGTAGACGAAGAAGAAGATGAGGAAGAATTTAAAGATGAAAGTGATTTTAATGCTAAAAAATTATCGAAAAACAGTAAAAAATCTAAAGATGTTATTCAAGAAAATGAAAAATCAATGATTAAAGTTAATGATAAATGTAGTGAACTGTTAGGTGATAGTAATAATAAAACAATTCTTAGTGAGACAATCATGTCTACTGTTGTTGACAATCAAGTGAACGCTAATGTTGTATCATTACCGCCACCACCGCCTCTATTAGTTAACAAAGATAGTCATTATTTGTCAACACCAGTAGTGCCCAATTCAGCAACAACTGCTATAGTATCACATATGGTGTCACCAAATATTACACAATTACAAAATAGTTATCCACCAAATACTGTTCCCATTGATGGCAACTATAACAAGAATCCAAATAATTTAGACTATTATTCAGTGCCACCGATGGAAGCATACTCAGCCTCACGGCCACCACCATTGAAACCCGCGTCTGTCAACGAACCCTATATTCAACAGTCGAGTCCACCGAGAATTATGACATTAGACTCAAACCCCAGTGGTTATCCACCGAGACATCCAATACATGACTATACACGACCTCCTATTGGACATTCATTACAAACGCCTAAAGGTGTTATAGATCATCGAATGGAAAGACCATATTTGGGACATAATATTCCACCAAATGTTGGCCCAATGCCACCATATGCTGGCCATCCTCCACATGCTGCTCATCCCCCACATGCTGCCCATCCTCCACCTCATCTTAACGAACAAAGACCACCTGGATCAGCCACACATGGTTTTCCAGGTCATTTTTATCCACAAGTTGCAGAAGCTGCTCATCCATATTACGCTCGACCACCAGCGCCTGTTTCTACAGCTCATGAAGCACCTCCATTTGCATCTCCACATGTTAGACAACCAATTAGTAGTGCACCACCAAACACAACTGGTCCATCACAGCCACCGCGCACATCAGCCCCCGTAACCAGTCCAGCAATATCTGGTCAAACACCACCAAATTATAGGCCACTTAGCGGACCTCATTGGACACAACCCGGTGCCACAAATCGACCACATATGCCTCCTTATAATTATCCGGGACATCCTGCAGCAAATCCATACTATAGACAGCCAGCACCTGGACAACCAATTACTGGTCATCCACAACCACCACCACATATGATGCCATTACAGCCGTCGCCTTATCCACCGCCATATGGCCAAAACTATGGCTACTTTGGCCCCAATGCCGGTGTGGCCGGCGGACCGAATGGCGCTTTTATGATCCAAAATTTGTTACAACACAGCAGACCACCGCACGTGCCTGAGGACAGTCAACGTATACCTGCGACAGCTCCGATAACTTCGACAGCAGCTGCACCACCAACTAATACCGGTACCACTTTAACAACAGCACCAGCTAAAACATCTGGTCGAGGAAGAGGCAGTAGAGGGGGTAGAGGTAGTAGAGGTAGTCGACGATCACAAGAGTCAAGGCCTCCTCCTTCTCCTAATAATAATAATAATACTAATAATAATAATAATACTAATAATAATAAGTCAACTACTTATGTCACACAGAAATGAGAGGCATTTAATTAATTTAGTTATTTAACAAACTATTATTTTATAATTTTTGTGTCAAACCATTTATGTGTATAAATAGCATTTTACAAACACATCGATAACATTTAAGTTTTATTTTAACTTAAATTTTCATTTGTTTAATTGCAATCAAAATATCATTTATTTAATTTCTTTTTAATATTATCTTTAGTATCTGTATTATGTTTTTTCAGATTTGTTTTTCTTATATGAATAATAATTTTTAAAAATTTGTAAATATAGTTGAATTTAATTGTATCACCAAAATCATTGAAATTATGGTTATTATTATTATTTTGTATAAATTAATCAAATTATATACTATTTCCTAATTATGATTATTAATATAGAGATCTCATTAGTAAAACATTATATTTACTGAAAAAAACTCATAATTTATTTTTTATTAAAACATTTGGGAAAGCAATTTTTATAAACAATATAATTTTACGGTAAAATAAATTTAAATATTACTATAAATACATCAAACAATACAAGTTTTATCTGATAGTATTTACTGTAAGAATAATTATTGTATTTCATATTTATAAATATATCATAAATAACACGGTTTCCTAAATATTATTTTTTTTTCTCAATATTTGATACAAAAATAAATCTCTATGTTTAGCATTAGTTATATACGCAAATCATAAACTAAATGGTTTATCCCATCAAATATGAAATTAAAATACTAATATAAAAATGAAATCAACATTTCAAACAAATGTATATTTAATTTATTTTTAATGACATATAATTACATAAAATATAAATATTAAATAGACATATAATGTATTATGATAAAGCAAACTTATTTATAATTAATTTTTACAAAATTATATAAAAGATGTTTAAAATGATAAAAATAAAATCTTGTATTAAATTTTAAAAATCGCTATATTTATTATTTTAATACAAATATTAAACGATAAAATTAATATTAGATAATTAATTTTAATTATTTTGGAAAATTTAAATAATCTTTAATAAAAAAAATTGGAAAAAAACTATTAGTTTTTGAATAGTAATAAATCAGATGAATATATTCAATCAGTGTATTCAATAACAACAAATAATAATCATTATATTTAAATATTTCTATGACTGATATATTAATAATTGATTTCTGTTTAATACATTTTTTTTATATCTATTTTTGTTTTAATAGAAACATACAAATGAAAAAACAGCCAAAATTTGTTATCTGTTTTTCTGTCCTTTTCTCTTATCTGCCATTCCTTTGCTTTAATTTCTGTTAGTTTGGTTTGAAAGTCTTTCCTTTGGATAACATAGTTTGAATCGATAGCCCAATCCTTGTATTGTGTAATTATTTGCGCACAGGTAGGTCGCTCATCATAAACGGGAAACAAAGTTTTGCAAAATATGGATATAATATTACAATACTTTTCAGACCAATCGTAGGATTCATATTTAGTTTTTGGACTAAAATTAACGAAAAAAAAATTATGTATGAATTTATTGTAAATATTTATTATTATTTTGAATCATTACTAACTCATTGATATCGGTGTCAAATAATGTTTGAGCGATTTGACCGATACTATAGACATCGGATTTTGTGGAATATTTCTTATTATAAACTTCTGGTGCCATATATTTTGATGTACCGACACATTTGCTTTGTGTTTGCATTGAATTTTCCAAAACCTTAATCAATCCCAAGTCACCCAACTTAACAAATCGACCGTTAATTACATTATTGGCAATCAATATGTTATCGGGTTTGAGATCGCAATGAATTACTGGTGGATTCAATTCATGCAAATATTTGACACATTCTAATAGCTCTTTGAATAGTTGACACGTTATGTAATATTCTAAATAATCCATTGGTTTATCATTTTTTCTATCAAATACCTGTCCTTTTAAATCAATAACAGTTTTCAGATTCAGTGAACAAAACTCCATTTGAATATAAATTGTATTTTTATAGTCCCAAACATATAAGGTTTCGACGACAAACTCAGAGAAAAATTTACTACATTTTTCAATTTCTTGCATTAAATTTTCTTTACCTAAGTTTATATATATTTTTTTCAACAATTAATAATAATAATACTCATTAATATTTACTACATTTTTCAGTTTCTTGTATCACATTTTCTTCACCTATTAATATAATATATGTATATATTTTTAAATTTAATAATAATATTTGTCATAACTTATTATTATTATAAGTAATTAGAAAATAATTATAATAATTACTTTTAATTTCCATTATTTTAAGAGCTGTTATCTCTTTTGATAAATTATTACTAACTTTGTGTACATTTCCAAAGCTTCCCCGACCAACTAATTTTAAACTATTGTAACAACGTTTATATGAATTGGTTAGTAAATCTATAATTAAAACATATTCAAAATAATGTTATAATTCAATTTTTAAATATTTTTTATTCAAACCATTGTCGATAACGTTTTCCGACTCTTTTTTAATTTTATCGATTGTTTTTATAATAAATTGTCTCATATTATCATTTAATTCAAATGCTTTATAATTTTCCATTAATTCATTTAACATATCGACTATTTTGTCAAAATATTTAACAATAGAAACAATTATATTAATTAATTTCATTACAATTTTCTTTATATTTATATTATTATTATCATAAATTGTTATCAAATTTGTCAGATCATTAACAACAATAGTTATTATTTGTAAATGTTTATCAAACAGTTGTTGAAATAAATCCATTTGTTGAATATAAATAAAATGATAAGTTTTATATGTGATCCCTAATTGATTGATGCAATAATCCATAATATTTTGACAGTTGGTATCAATTTGTTTATTATTGATAACATCATATAATTTACCGTTTACTTCACATAAATGTGTTATATAATCGCCTTTATATGAAATAACTTTAATAACATTGGGGTTCATATAATTATTGGGAAACACCATTATCTTTGAATGTGGTTTATAAATATTTTCATTGTGTACAAGTGTGCCATAATAATAAACTAGATCATTTTTACCCTTAAAATAATATCGACCCCCACCCATACACAACATTTCAATATCATTATATATGTTAATCAATTTTTTCGGTCTAAATATAGTGTAATCCGTGTCATTCAAGCCTAATCTATTTAGACGATTGAAACCCCAACTATATACCTGTCCATCCATTGCCAATGCAAACGAACAAATGTCGTAACAATGAATCGATTTTATGATATCATTATCAGTGAAAAGCACTTTCTCGGGGACTGTTATGTCTTGATTGTTAGTCTTTAAACTATTATTATTATTATTAATATCTGTTGTGCCAATCTGTCCCCAATTATTACGGCCCCAACCGTACACCTCATTATCTGTGGTCAGCACTAGTGTATGATATCGACCACAACTTACTTGTTTTGCAACAAAATCTTTGCCATCGATTTGTATTTTACGAGGCCTTTGATAAAGTTGTGGACCAGCAGTGGTTGGTATTCCCAAAATACCCCATTTATTATAACCAAAGCTGTAAATAGTTTGATCACTGCAGTGACAAACAACAAAATATTTACCACTAATAAACTCTTGAATTTTTTTATCCGACAATTCAATGATTTCTTGCGGTTCGCACACATAATTCTGGTGTCCAAAACCCAACTGTCCCCAAGTGTTAGCTCCCATTCCATATACTTTGTCTGTATTGGTAACAAACAACATATTAGTACCTCTAGAGTCGTCAAACACATAGAATAAATCAATTTTAGTGATCAATTCATTCATTATAATCATTGATTCATTGGTTAATTAAATTGAATTATTAATAAAATTTTATTATTATTACTGTATTTCACAGTTATAATGATTATTACAGTACTTTACAGAAACAATTTAATAGATAAAATGCACTGTAAAAATGTTTTTTAGCAATAACAAAAAAAACTTATTTCATCATGCATTAAAAAAATAATCGTTAATATTAATATTAATATTATATTGTATAATATTTATAGATATTTTTAAAAACAATTTCCATTAAAGATTATTATTATCTAAAATTATCAATCGTAATAATATAGTAATATATCATACATTTGTTTCTATGCTATTTATCTAAAACATATCATATATTGAAAAATAAATATATTTATTTAGTTATAATAATTTTTTATTATGCTGAATATTATCAAAAATTAATTTAATTACATTCAAATAAAATATACAATATATAACATAAATAATTATTATAAGATAAACAACAATTAGAGCATATATTTACAATTTTTCTTAATAGTATTTCTTATATGTTTTTGAATAAATAGTAATTACAAATTGTGAAAATTATACTATAAATTATAAGTACTAGACATCCATAAAAAGTTTGAAAGTGTGTGAATACAGACCAACCATTATATACAACATTTCGTATGGATATTATGGCTGCGTTTTGGGGTATAATGTATTGCATGTATTGTAGATAATTAGGCAATGACTCGGTTGGCCAAAAACAACCCGATATTATAGATTGTGAAAATAGTGTACTAATTAATATAATCTAATTAAAAAATAAATAGTTATTTTATAATTTATTATTTAAACAAAATTTAAAAGTTCAAACTTACAAATATTTTGTATATATCGTCAAAGTATAGCATAACTGTTGTGCCAAAAGTCATGCCCTCAACAGCACTCAATGCGGTTAATATGTATGCATCCAAATATGTACCATAGAGTGGATAATTAAAAACATCAAATACAGTGATGACATATATTAGCGATTGTATTAAAATATGAAACAATGCTATTAGCGATTGTGTTATGAATACCTCCATAGGCTTTATACCGGCACTCATATAGCGATCCAAATATCCGTATTGACGATCATAAATTAGATTCATTAAAAACCCGATGACCAGTGCGGTATGACTCTGAGTGGTGGCCACTATAAAAGCGGGTACAATAAAGCTGTTATATGTTATATTAGACGATTTCTGAAAATGGACATCAATTGGCAGTGAATATGCCATTGGATTTTGACCTATAGTTTGACTAAATTTACGGATCACACCAATGATAGAGTCAAATAAATAAAACTGTCCGTAATATCCAATCACAGGATTACTCATATCGATTGACAATTTAATTGTCGATGAATTGGAGTCGTCGTCAATCATATTCTTGTTATCAATTATTTGACTTTTCAATTGATCACTAAATCCTTCGCCAATGAAAATCGATAAATGATTTCTTCCCAAAATCAATGAATTATAGGCCAATGTATTGGAATTGTAATAATTTATATAAAAGGTTTGATTATTCAATGATTGAGTAAATTGTGCGGAAATGGTGTTATCATCAGTAATATCATTGTTGACGATAGCAATGGGTATATTATATGGTTCACCAAATGATGCATTTGCTATAAATATAACAATCAATGGTAGTATATAATAAAATAGGTATATCGCTGGACGGCCTTTAGTTTCAATTAGATTTCTTAATACCAGTGCTTTAATACGTTGAAAGTTGAACTCACTTTTAGCAACTATTTGATTGTTTTCTATACTATTTTTGTTAGTATTGCTGATATTTATTAATGGTTCAGTTATATTATTGTTTTTATAATCATCACTTTTATCTATATATTTTTTACATAACATCCAATAGACATCATCGAGTGTTGAGCACCGATACATTTCTATTAATTTTTTAGGCGATTCGTGTGCCAAACAATAGCTATTATATATAAAAGCAACTGAATCCGCATGTCTGGCCTCATCGGTATAGTGAGTCGTTATTATAACTGTTGTATCTTTTTATATAAAAAATAAATAAGAAAAATAAGGTATTTTAATAATTAAATCTATTAACCATTTTGATGGCATATTTGCTCCAAGTATTCCCAAATACGATATCTGAGTATTGAGTCGACACCGACTGTTGGCTCATCCAATAGTAATAGTTTTGGTGAATGCATTAGTGTTATGGCCAGTGATACTAATCTTTGTTGTCCACCACTCAAACTGTTGACATTTTGGTCCAGAGGTGCCAATTGTAACAATGATTTTAATTCATTAATACGATTGTCAAGAGTTTTACTATTTATTTGATATATGAGTCCATAATAATGAAACATTTGTTTGATAGTAAACTCATTAAAAAGTGCTATTTCTTGTGGCATATATCCCACACCCGGACCGGGAATATCCAATTGTTTGTCATATGGTTTGCACCCAAATATAAATATATTACCGGATTGTGGTTTGAGTCGACCTAATATTAGTTTAATTAATGTTGTTTTACCCGAACCATTGCATCCCAACAATGCAAATATTTGGCCTAAAATAATATCAGAGTATATAAATACTATAATTTTTTAAATAATCTATATATTTGTATAAACTAATGAAATTTGTAAATTGTTTTTCAAACAATTTTATTATTAATAAAATGAAACAATATCGAAAATTTAACAATTTCTAACTAGATAATATTCATAACTATTTTTTAATAGCTATTATAGTTATTATATATAAAAAATTATAAATTATCACTATATTTACATTATTTATAGATAATTTAAAAATTATTAAATTAGTTAAATTAAGACAATATTAAATATATTGTTTTGTAGATTTATAACAAAAGATTATTATAAACTTCTTTACCTTTAATTAATTTTAAAGAAAATTTATTTAACACATTTACAGATGGCTTATAATTAAAATTAATATTTTGCACATTTACTGCATAACTATCTATAATATTAAACTTATTATTATTATTAGTATCACAATTCATAATTAACAATAGTCTCAACTATTACTTTCTATTTTATCTACAAATATGATTTTTAACTAAATTTTTTAGATTTTAACAATTTTATAATTTAGGAACTTTGATAATATTGTGAATATTTTTCATATTAATTTAAGTTAATAATATTATAATACAACTGACAATTATATAACTGACATAAAAAACATGAACACAAAAAAATATAAATTGATACAGGTATTAACTTTTTTTAATGTATACAAAATGCAAAAAATAATTTTGAAGGTTATTTATTAGAAGTTTCAATTTGCCCTTAATAATTGATATGAAAATAATTACAATATAATACATTTTTAATGATTATTCTTACTAAATGTATTTTTTAAAAATAAACAATTACTAAAAATTTTCGTCAACATTGATGTGATGAATATTTTTTTTTTATAAAAAAATTATATAAATAAATAATAATTGTAAATTACGATTTGTAATAATAATTTTGTAAATGATAATAATTATAACTTTGCTTATGTTAAAGATAATTTATAATTATGAATCTAAGTTGACATATCATTTTGTTAATATAATATTTAAATGTAACAATTATAAGTAATTTTTCAATATCAAATAATTTGATGTTGATAAATTAATTAAATGTACGTATATATACTAAATACACTAAACTACATATGTATTTGCTGTCAAATTTAAACTATTGTTGATTGATAAGTATTAATACAAGTATTTAACTTATTGTAATATCAGAGTTACTGTATATTTAAAAGTTATTTATTAACTTTGCAAGTTTAATTACTTAATAGCAATATTATATAATTTATTATTTTAACTTGGTCACTTTTATTAACTGTAATTTTTAAACAATTTGTCACATCTGGATAATATTTTAATTATAACTCTCTAAAAATATATAAAAATAATTTTTTATATTACTATTTAAGATCGTTATTAAAATTTTTATCATAATTCATGATTTTATATACAGTATATGCTGTATAATATTTATTTTATTATAAATTATATTTTGAAAATTATTGTTTTTATATTATATAAAAAAAACAATATATAAATATAATATTAATGACATTGTATATAAAAAGACAACAAAACGGAATTACCGTACAATTAAAATGTTAAAATATTAGTACAAATGCTGTAATCAAACCAAATAAAATGCTAATTCAATATTCATTAAATACTTATAAATATCTTTATATTAATTGTTGTATTTTTATTACATTTAAGATAAGAATTTTACATACAATACGAATTTTGAATTATTTTTAATAAACGAAATTTTAATACTAATTGCTACAAATTTAAAATCAACTAAACAAATAATAATTATTAAATAAAAAAAATATAATATGATTTTCATTCAAATTCAATCATGTTTTACTTATTTGTATTATATAATGTTTATACAATACAACGATACAGTTATTATTAATAAATTAAATTTATATAATATGGACAGTAAACACTATACTGTAATATATGATAATTATTATAGATTTTTTATATATAATTAAATCATAAAAAATATAATTTGAATAATGCATTATTTAATTAATATGTTATGTACGATATACTGTAAATACTTAATATATATTGTATTAATGCTGATATTATGTGAATTTTGAATAATTGATTTAAAAAACATTAATTATCATAATATTAATTCTTAAAACATTTAGTTAAAATTAAATCAGATGATACTTTATTGTGAATATTTAAATAATAGATAAATTTAGACAAACAAAATAAATGATTAGATATATTGTTTAAACTGATAGTTGATATCATAATCAAGCAATACATCGGGTGTCGTACGGCTTCTTTGACTTCGACGACTGTGATGTACGGCTTCAGTACTGCTCAAGGATTTCATTTGAACGCCAACACTGGCTTCGGTGTCATCACTGACCGACCCATCTGTCGACATATCTGAGTCATCCACTGATCCGCTGCTAACGTCAGTCCATTCACTGGAATTATGCGATAATTTTTCGTCAAACTCTTTACGTTTTAGTCGTCTCAGGTATAGTATCACAAATATAGTCAACAATACAATCACAGCCAATGCTGTCAATAATAGCGACACATATGTAACCAAAGATGTAAAGCTAACTAAAGATAATTTAAAAATATTTTTTTAAAATTTAATTTTATTAATATATTTTGTGTTAACAAACTTTTTTCAACTAAAAGTATAGTTTGAGTGTCGATTCCAAACTTATTCTTAACCGAACAGTTGTATTCACCAAAATCCGACTAAAATTATCAATAATGTAATAAAAGTCAACATAAGTATCGAAATCTAAATTGTAGTAATTTAGTTGAAAATATTACCAATTTTGCATTATATATGACAACAGTAGATAAAATAGTCGACTCTCCGGGTATACGATTGTCATTGATATTAATACCACGATTAGTATCAATAGTTACTTTCTAACAAATAATATATATATATATAAAATTCATTAATTATAAATTTATAATATAATATATACATTTAAGAATATAATATTAAACATCAAACATTAATATTATTATTTAAAAAAATAATAACATATAAAAATTAATACTTGTCTATTATGATACCAAACAATTTGACTCGGCTTAGGCATTGATTCAATATAGCACCCGATATTTACTGTCTCACCCAACAGTCCATAATGTATATATGGATCGTGAATACGTGGCGATCCTTTTAATAATTAGTTAATAAAATAGTTATAATAAAATTAGTTTTGTACTTAAGATGTACTGTAAGAACAAACACACCATTTATTTGAATTATGGAAACGGATGTTATTTCAGAAAAGCCTTTGACGGCAGCCCTACATATATATTTGCCAGCCTTGGAATCGGTCACATCTTTAACCACTAGTTCCGCTTCGGTGGCCAACACTTTATGTTTATCCTTCATTTTCCACGTGATATCGGGTTTAGGATTTCCTTCGACATCACATTTAAGTCTCACATCGCGACCCAAGTCTACACCGTAAACATAATCAGGCGGTGCCTTCAATATAGGTCCGTACGATATGTCCAGAGTATGGGACACTTTATTACTGCCCACCGAATTGCTAACTTGACAGACAACTACAGCACCGTTCATATGTCTGTCCACTGCGGACAGTGTTAGTTGTGTTTCGTGATCGCCGACAATAATTTCGTCGTTTTTGAACCATTTATACAATAATACGTTGGGACTGGCTTTCGCCTCACAGCTAAGTATTATAGTATCGCCGACTTTTGTCTGACCTATTGGTTCCAACAATTGAATCTGTATTTCCGGTGCATATTTCACATCAAAACGTATGGACGCATCCAACTGTTCACTGACAGCTGTGCTCTCTGCCCGACAGACAACTGTCCGATTGTCATACTCTTTGCTGGCGATGAACAACCACTTTGATTGTGCATTAAATCGTTTTCCGTCCGATAGAGTCTGTGTCCAATAAGTGACATTTTTGGTCGACACTGGCTCTCCCGTCGAGTAAAACCAATTTAACTATTGTTTTAAATTTTTTTAAAAATTGTTTTAAATACTTATCAAACAATATATATATACTTCTGGTGCTGGTTTACCGCCATTGGCTTCACAATTGAGTTCAATTAGAGTACCTTCAGTAGTATGCAGCAAATCTCCCTGTGCCTGGACCTGTACTATAATTGGCGGATTGGGTGGCACCAGCACAGTCAGTACTGCGCTTCGGGATCTAATTCCCGGAACTTTATTGTCAGTGCTTCCACTGACTTGACATTGAAAAATAGCGTCGTCTTCAATTGATACCGAAGTAATTTCAAGTGAATAATCGCCTATAAATATGTTTTACAATTATAAACAATAAATAAGTTTACAAAACAATTATTAATTGCAAGCCTTCATCATCTTTGCCAATCATAGTATATCTGGAAAAACCACTCAAATTGCGTTCAATGCCTAAACCAAAACCATCTCTTGTCCCTATCGTTTGAATTTGCAAATGAAATAACATTGAAATTACATTTTAATTCAAATAATTACAAAAATATTAAGATATCTCAGTCCAAGACATTACACTGAATTGTGCCGACTTTATTGGCCACCCGACAGGTCAGAGTTACACTACGACCGGCCACTACTGTTTGATCGCCCGGTTCTATTACAAAGCGCTGTTGTATTACTTAAAATTAAAAAATAATAATAATTATTATTTATCAAATATTTAATTTTTTTGAAACAATTTTCAATGTACATTACTTTGTGAATTGCTATAATTAAATTGAATAACTAAATAGTTAATTATAAACAATTTAGATAGGTTGTACCGAAACATTATTGTTACTAATTTTATTATTGGTCAACATTTTTTTTGATCGACTACACTATATTAAAAAAGTTTTTTTTATAGAAAAAATGATATATAAATTTGAATCATTGATTGCATAGATGATCAAATTGATAATAACGCCCATTACTGGTATGCTAACCTACTTTAGTCCATATTATAACAATCATACAATAATATAAATATTATTTACAACTACGGTCTACAAGTCAATGATATTTTAACAAATGTAATTTGATATTACAGTATATGATTGTATAATAAATTAACAATATTATATACAGTAAACTGTGATATTTTGTCTATAGAAATATGCTATATTTTGTTTGTCAAAATGTTGTTTGTGTATATTGATTGCAATTTTTTTTATTTTAAATATAAATTAAAATAAATTGCAACTAATTATTTAATGAATATTTTCTTATTTTACACTATTTTTAAATTAAGAATTTTTATTTATTTATATTAGTATATTAACTATATTATGATATTATCAAGTCTTATACTAAATTGAATAATTTTAGGATTAATAATTCAAATTGAGGAAATATTCATATTTCTATCTGATGTTTAGATACCCAGAGGCTATTTTAGCAAATAAAAAACTAACAAAATTAGCTAAAAACATAGTTTTATATTCATTTCTAAATTTGTAAGTTTAAATAACTTTACTGCATATATATATATATATATATATATATATATATATATATATATATATATATATATATATATATATATATATATAAATTTTATATATAGTAAACATAATAATTACAGTATATATCATAAATATATTATTTACAACAAAACACCTTGATTATTTCCTCTGTAATATCCCTAAAATTTATATTATTAAAGTGACAGTTAAAATTAGCATGCAAATAACACTGTATGCTAAATAAATTACTGTACATTATTAGATAAAATTAATTAATATCTATAATTAATCAATCAATAAATTTATACTTTTAAGTATTTTAATTTACTAATATTAATTATTTTTAAAATTACTAAATACTTTATATTTTTATAAATAATATAGCAATTTATATTGAATAATTGAATATAACATTATTTAAAAAAAAAATCTATTATCAGTATTATTTCATAATACTGTATGTTATTTAATATTTACCTATTTAAGATTATGGGTTATTTGTTGAAAAATTTAAATATAGCTAATATGTTGTAATAATTATTGTTTGAATATTTGAAATATATTTATATTTAAATATAATATCAGATTATCTATTCATAGTTAGTTACTTATAAAAAGATATTTACTATTTTAGTTAAACTATATTTTTATTTCTTATTGAATAGTTGTTTTTTAATAATTATAAAATTTTATTTTTATTAATCATAATTTGTTGTATAATAATTTTAGTAATTTTTATAAATTACTTTCAAGTATATAATTTTCTATAATAAAAAATGTTTAATCAGTTAATATCTAATATATTAGTTAAAATTATAGATTCAGTGATAACAGTATACACATATACAACTTTACCAATTTATTATTATCTACAAAAGCCATGGATCAGACTCAGCCAATCTGATGAGGAAAAAGCCATACATGAGGATCCACTCGACCCCTACAGTCCGTGGAGACGCATAACTACTGATCCGAAACTCGAGGCCTTTGAAGTGGAATCAGTCGATAGTCTTCTGGAAACGGCTGCAAAAACTAATGGCAAAAACTATGTGATATCAGGCGTTAAAGTTAGCGAAGGCGGCAAATATTTTTACGACTGGTTCACGTATGGAGATGTCATAAAACGTGTCGACAATATAGCCAAAGGTCTACAATTGGTAGGCGTGAGTGCCGGCGATAAAGTGCTCATATTTGCCGAAACACGGCTCGAGTGGATGTTATGCGCTTTTGCTGTCTTCAAATTGGGAGGTGTTGTCACCACTTTGTTTGCACAGTTAGGTATCGATGGCATTATTCATGGAATCAATCAGGTATTTGTTAACAATATATATAAATTACAATAAAATAATAAAATATTTTTTATATATTTTAATTTATAAATATATAAAAAAATAATATAAATAATTGTGTTTTTAAGACCCAAGTGAAGTACGCCATTACAACCAAACAACAGCTCATCAAATTGCGGTCAGTATTGACACAGACGCCGAGTGTCCAGAAGATCATTGACATGGATGGTATGAACATTGGTGACGGCACTGTCGACATTATGTCTCTAAAGCGTGTCG
Source organism: Oppia nitens (assembly GCF_028296485.1). Lineage (NCBI taxonomy): Eukaryota > Metazoa > Arthropoda > Arachnida > Sarcoptiformes > Oppiidae > Oppia > Oppia nitens. Next base: position 563,433 of record NW_026533250.1, read on the forward strand.
AGACTACCGGTAAAAAATCGGATATTGTATTACCCGAAGTCTCACTTAACAAAAGAGACGATTTAGCACTAATTATGTACACTTCAGGAACAACTGGTACTCCAAAAGGTAAGACTCATTTAGATAGTTCTTATATTTATAAGTCAATTAATATAATAAACAAAACAAAAAATACAACTACAGGTGCAATTGTTACGCACGGGCAGCTCATAGCACAGGCAAAATCAACAATTTGTATTTTTAAAACTGAATTATCAAGAATTCAAAGGCACTGTTACATCGCATATCTACCGTTGGGACATATGTTTGAGTTTACGGCTGAACTGATATTTTTCGGAAGCGGTATTCGTATGGGATATGCCTCAGCACTAACACTGTTCGAAGGAGCGCCAGGTCTGGTGCCGGGAGAGACACCTGATCTCCAACTATTGAAACCGACTATATTTTTGGCGGTTCCTCTCGTTTTGGACAGAATTAGACGGACAGTTACCGAACAGATGGAGGGAAAACCATTAGCAAAAGGAATGTTTAAAACATTACTCGATTATAAAACTAAATGGAGAGCAAAGGGTTACACAACTTTCCTCACAAATCATTTTCTTTGTCGTAAAGCTAAGCAAAAGTTGGGTTCAAATGTTGAAATTATGTTAGTTGGAGGGGCACCGGTAGGTCTTAACAATTTTTTAGATATCAAAATATATATAAATTTATTTTTGTTTAATCCATAGGTATCCTATGAAACCGAAAGACTAATGTCTTTAATATTTGATCTCACACTCATCCAAGGCTACGGAGGTACCGAAGTTTGCGGTGCATCGCATGCCAGAGGAATGCTTGATTTGACACTCGGCCACACGGGTCCTCCGATGTCAGGTTTTAGGGTACGACTCGTTGATTGGACAGACGGCGGATATTCAGTACGTGATAAACCTAACCCGAGGGGTGAAATTGTGATCAATGGCGACTCAGTGGTGTCGGGATATTATATGATGGATAAGGAAACAAACGAAGCATTTTGCTACGAAAACGGAGAAAAATGGTATTATACGGGAGATATTGGAGAGGTATGTATATGTTTGACCAACATTTTTGTGATCATATAAATCATTATATATTTTTTATGCATATCAACGATCAGGTGGACGGCAACGGATATTTCAAAATAATAGACCGCAGAAAGGATTTGTTAAAACTACAAAACGGAGAGTACTATTCATTGGGAAAGATAGAGTCGGCGGTCAAGAGTTGTCCTCTCATTGAAAACATTTGTGTTTACGGCATATCGACTCACGATTATCTCATAGCACTTGTCATACCAAATACCAATGCACTGCAAGGGGTATCTAAAAAGTTATCGTTAAGTGCTTTTAGTTTTGACCAGTTGTGCGACAATAATCGAGTCGAGCGCTCGGTGTTGGACTCAATACGAGAGTATGGTCTCGATAACGGTCTGTCCAAACGGGAATTGCCGACCAAATTGAAATTATGTGCCGACGAGTGGACTACCGATAATGGTTTGTTGACGGCTGCGTTAAAACTCAAACGTACAGCTATTATCCAAAAATATAAATCGGATATTAATCTTATGTTTGATGATATCAATAACAATAACGATAATAATAATAATAATATTTCAAAACATTAAAAGTTAGTATCGAGAAAATTACTCAAACATTTTCATTTTAATACTAATTTTATTTAAATCTCTGCATATAATAATAATAATAAAATATTATCATATTTTGTTGTTGTTGTAATTTGGCGTTAATAACAAAATGTATAATTTGTCTAAATTTTGTTCTTAAGTAAAAAAACAAAAACAATAAACAATTTTTTTCAATTGACAAAAATAATTATTTTGCAAATCTATTTTTAATATATTTAAAATATGTGCTAATAATTATACTGTATATTATGTGTGTGTGTGTGTGTGTGTGTGTGTGTGTTATGTGATAAACATTTGAAATGTTAGATCTCATGCAAATTTAAAACCACAATTTTTATATGTTATATAATACATCATATATTATAAAAAGATTGATATAAATAAATATTTTGCGATAAATTCAAAATCCGATAATTTGCTAATTAAACGCTAAAAATTTTTTAAAACAAAATTTTGTTTGTTTTCCATGTAAGAGATCAAGTATAGCATAAAAATTTCAATTACGATAATAATTTGATAAATAAGACTATTTGTAAAAAACAACATAACAATAACAATAAAATTAATAAATTCATAATGTGTTTGCCAGTTGTTCGTTAAAATAACTTTCAATTTGTGTGTATATATAAAAATATTTAAAAATTACTTAACAATAAATTAATTAATTATAAAATTTGTATTTAACTAAATTAATTCATAATTTCTTTTTGTCCATTAACTAATTTCTCATTTGATCATAAAGTTTTAAATACTAAATCAAACAACAAATGCACTGATGATAATCCATGTGCCTACTATCACATGTCCGTACCAATATACCTGACTATAAATGTGATACCATGTGGGATACTGGAGATGCATGAATGGCATAAAACTATAGCCTAACAGATAAATAGTGTAAATGCGGAATACTATCCATATAAACATTTTGACGAAATATGAATTGAGTAAAGAATCTAATTTCGGCGATTTGTTCCGTTTTTTGGCCACTTTAGCCAATACATCCATTTCCATTTTCATAATCAGAAACTCCATTAGAAAAGTCACATAATAGCCTGTACTAAGTCCGTGCCATATGGCCAGGAATATTAGTGTCAGAGACTGACTGGCCATCCGATTGCCCAAAAACTTAAACCTCTTAAACAAATATTTGGCTGCAAAACTGTTTGTCGACAAATTGAATGACTTAATGACACCATCGAAAGTCGGTGTCGTCTCGAATTTCCAGACGTATATGTTTGCACAGGTATAATAGGACTTGCCGTCCCATGAAATTCCCGATAGTATACATGAGCCCTCCGATATAAGCCAAGAGGCCAAGTATTTAGTCATTCCTATTTTGCATACAATTGCTACGGCAGTTATCTTCCACATAAAATCAGAGCCTTCGAACTCATGGGTCAGTAGGTATTCCTGAGGCCAATAAACACATCCAATCACATAGACATACAGATAGACGAGACCGGCAGCCAATCGTCCCAATGCTGGTACATAACTGTGTGATATATGAGATTCTTGGCTTTTTATGTAAGACATATATTTGTTGTATGATATCAATGGTCCGACCAAAATAGTGTACGGAAAGTAACAGTGACTTAAAAATTCAATTAATGTCGGCACTGTTGGTATAGCTGTGTCCAAATTTAGTAATATCACATCATTTTCCTATTCAATAAATACAATAAATATTAATTAATTTTTGTATAAATGAAAATTGTTTAAAAGATATATGACATATAAAATAATCTGATTATTTTAATGTGTATAAACTTAAATGTTTATATTTCTATCTTAAAACATATTAGTAGATAAAAATTTGTTTATATGTCAATAATTATCGTAAATTTACATAATTTGTATGTTATATATCATGATAATAACTAATTATTATAAACAAAATTTATACGATATATACAATATTGTATAAATATGAAGTACATTATAAATACTATAGTAGTTATAAGAGTATTAATAAATACAGTATTAAACATAACAATTAATTAACAATTATTAACTAATAGTAACTAATAAATCATTTTGATGTAGACGTGGAGTCAATGAAAGTGCACTTAAGATAAAGCAGTTATCGATAAATCATTATTTGAATTAATATTATATATAATAATTGATGACAATATTATCATTGAATTTAATACCTGTTTATGATTATTGTCCGACTTTTTCAACGTTGCGGCGTTTCGTTGGCCATCATAGACGTCAAAAGTGACGGCAATGAGCCGCAGGGTTAGCACACATTGAGGTAATGTCCATCCGATCGTATAAATGGACCCGATCTGAGTGATATGACAACCGTACAATAAATAGACCATCGGTACGACTACATTGATGACCAACGCTGTCCGTATGGGACACCAACGGATAGTGGCGTAACACTGGAGACAGACGGCCAACGAGTGGACTATATTGAGGCCGTTGTTGATCAACACTAATGTCATACCAGAGATCAAGTAATACAAGAGTTTTGTCTGTCGGGAGGCGTCGACCAACAGCTGATTATAGATGACGGCTATCGGATAGGACAACAACAGACACATCATTAGGTACACCGACTCGACCGGCGTTCCCACCGCCGACGCTATCGACGACGTTAACCACGATATCACCATCTTTTTCGGTCACTTATCGGTAACTAATATTGTTTGACACAAACAAATCAATGGACAACTTTTTTTCTGCGGCAGTTATTTAGCAATCGATAAAATTTTTATTAATTATTAATATTTACATAACATTTCACAATATATATGATATGACAACAAAAAAACTATAAATTCAATCAATACTTTTTCAATATAACAAAAAATATTTTTATTTTTTCAATAAAATTATTAATTGATTTATGAGTTAAAAAATTAAAAATCAAGTATTTTTGTTGTATTTTTTTTCCTTCAAACAAATGATTTATAAAAACTAATATTTAAAAAACACACAGAGTTTTGATCAATAAATAAAAGCCATAAATATTGTATTAAAATATAATTATATTGTTTTTAATAATTAAAGTACAGGTTTGTTGTGGACAGTCATACATAATCACAACACAACACAACAGCAACACAAGTGCATACAAGTGCTGTCAAGTCATTAAAAAAATAAATAATTTTTAATATAACTATTTCTGTATGTATTTTGTGATAATTATTATTCTTATAAATAGTGGATATTTATACTCTTTATTAACAAATTGAGTGAAATATGAAAAATGTTTTTAAATATTTAAAATTATTAATGTTGTCATTTTACACACACTGTATGTATATTTTATTAAAATTTATTATTATTTATTTCTATACAAAATTGAATTTATACAGAGTCTGACTGTAATATATATATATATTATTTAGTGTCATCTGTGAACAAAACAAGAGAATTACTTTTTTTAAATATAATTTATTTTTTAATTATAACTTTTTTAATTATAATTAAATAACTAACAATATATTTTAATATACAGTATTACAGTTTATAAATATTTCAAAACATTAAATGTATTGATGTAATTGAAAACTAGTACTACTACTACTACTGTGTGATATTTTAATGAAAATTAATTTATTCATTAAAATGTAATCGGCCAACCATATAAACAAATATTCACTTGTGTACAATACATATTGAAATGTATATTGAATTTTGTTATAATGTTTCAAAAATAATGTCCTTTAAGTTTACAATATCTTTGTTTATCAATTAATGACTTTTATATAAATATAAACTAAATATTTGCTGAATTTAGTGTCTTTAGTACAATAGAGTACAAAATTTTTTTATGTACAGTACTGTATAATTATCAGCTGAAATACATTGATTATACATTTTGTTTAATTAATACTACAGTACAGTATATACTGTATTTCATTATCACTATTACTCTACGGTATAATAATAGTAATATTAGAATAATTAATTTAATACAATACTATGCACTTTATATTTATTGTTTTAGATGTATGTTAGAAATACTTGTCAATAAAATTTATTAAATAACCATGTTAAAAATTACTAAACCTTTTATAAAAAAAATTTAAAAAAAAATTATAAGCATATTTAGTAAATAATGGCATTAATGTACATATTTGCTCATTATTATTATATAATTATAGCATATTACATTTTACAGTACATTGTTTTTAATACTATTTAATTAAAATAATTCAATGCAAATAATCATAGAAAGCAGGCAAAACATTATTATAATTTCAAGTTAATAAGCATGGTGAAATTTGTCAAATTATTTATCATTTATAACGTATTTCATAACTAATATATTCAATGAATATTATTCATTATCGAAAAAACATGATTATCAAGGTTATAGTAATTTGTTTGACTATTAAAAATTGTAAACTGCTTTATATATTTATAAAATTAAATAAAATGCAATAAGTTATAGCCTATAAGACATATACAATTTTTTATGAAACATTCAATTTATGCAAATAATTTGTTTTTTAATTGATTAGATACTGTATTAAAGTTTACATTAATGAATAACATAAAAATGATTATCGATGAAAATGTAATTATTTTATAATTATTATAAATTAAACATAATAACATTAAATTAATACTGTATATTATCGTATTGTAAATGAGAAAATTATATAATAAATATTTACAGTTTATATACTAATTAATCATAAAATTAGTACATTACAGAAATTCAGATAATCTAATCACAATTATATTAATAAAAAATAAATGTTACGGTAATTAAATAATAATCAAATTGTCAATACAATATAATATTTATAATTATAATATTGTCGTACAAAATTAAAATATTTACTACAATTTTAAATTATATTGCTATACAATTTGATCTAAATATTGGCCAAACATTTGGAAAATTATTGTTTAATCACCTAATGATTGGTGAGGAACAAGATATAGGATTTTTTTTTTAATATATAAACTTTACCGATAAATATCCAGTTATTAACGCCTTTAACATTATCGGTATAATTAATAGATCAAAAAAATTATTTAAAAAAAACAAAAATTTCAAATGTCTAAATATGAGAAAAAATACAATGAATATAATATATTTATAAATTCATATCAAATATATTGGAATTATATAATTAAGTATCATTTTTCTCTATATATTTATATAATTTATGAGTAATCTTACAATTATTATAATCAATCTTTGCTCAAATATGCTAAATCAATAATGTACACAATAAATATTTCACATTATTTAGCATATATTAATTAAAAATTTGTTTTCACAACTATATTGATAAATTAATTAATAATTATAAGGAAGATTTATAATAATAATAGATGATTAAAAATAATATTATCAATATATAGTATATTATAATTATATTTATAATATAGTCTACAAAAAATGAATTATTGGTTAGACTTTTGAACTGATTATGAAATAAATTAATATTTGATATAATGGTTGAATAAGTCTAATAAACAGATGAATGATTTAAATGATATTTAAATTCATTTTTGTTTTTTTATGGTTTTGTTTTATTGAGCGCTGTGTTGAACACTCTGATGTCTCATTAGACTGTATTTGCCTGAAAAACAATATAAAGAGATCATTAAATATTGTAATATTACGGTAGTTATGATTAAACTAATTAATTAAAAATATAATTCAAATAAATTACTTGAGAAAAATTTGCCGCAATTTGGAAACTCGCAGACATTAGGATTGACACTGGAGTGCAGCTTCCGGTGCTCAATGAGGTTATATTTGCGGACAAAACTTTTGCCACAATTAGGCCAATCGCATGGAAATCGGCGACCGGTGTGCACATTCTTATGGATATCCAGATGGGGTTTCTTGCGGAACCGTTTGCCACAGTTTTGCCAATCGCAGATATACGGCTTGTCGGCCGCGTAACAGGACTGACACGGCTGTACTGTTTGCTGATATTTGCGACCCTTTCCTGTCAATTATCAATACAATAGTGTTAACAGAAAATTGTAGTCTAAGAGTAATATCATATACTATTTATTAATGAATATTGTTTACAATATATTACTATATTTTTTGGTCAAATTATTGTATTAATTGTTAAATATATGCCAACAAATAGATGACAACCAATAATATCATAATATTAAGACAACATTGTTTTCATCGATAGATCACCAGTACTACAGTACTACTAATACAATGTCGTGGATCTAATCATAATTAGATTAACTAATCATAAATATGATATCATTTATAACATGAGAAAAACATATAAAATATCACTTCAATTGATGACATTTATATCGATATCAATATAATAGTCTTTCATATATCTGTTATCACTAGTCATTGGTATAAACCCTTTGTCGGTAATATCTAATGGTATGTCAATAAGTGAAGACAACATTGATGTATGATATATGATATGATAGTTGGCACCGGTATCTCACCTGTCTGTCCATTTTGGTTGACAATAGTGTCATTCAATTGCATCATAATTTGTTTATATCTGTCGCACTCTAATTTGATTTCTTTGATTTGTTGCTTCAATTTATCGCATTCAGTGTTCTTCGCCGACAACTTCCTCCTCAGCTGTTCGTTGTCTGCATTCAGACCATCGATCTGTTGCTTCAGCGACTGTGACTCCGATATGGCATTACTGGTGCCCAACACATACATCATTGACGAGTTTGCGTTCATCATCTGCGGTAACGGGTGTTGTGTAGCGCGAGCCGAGAGATAGTGAGAGCACCGGGAGGTCAGTCACGTGATAATAAAGTTTATGTATTGAATGCACTGATTATAAGTGTTTTTAAAAACAAACCCCAAATATAATGAGTCACTTAATAACTGTTTACTATAAAAGCCATTCAATTATATACAGAGCACTACAAAGGCATCGATAAGTTTATCATATAATATATGCATTGGTTTTAGTATTACTACTATTAGTGAGCATCCAATCGATGGGCACTTAACTCGTTATAAAGCATTGGTGCCCATCATTGGACAGGTAGTGGTGGGTGTGGCCATACATATTGACCCATACTATACAAAACTAGCGGTTAAAACAATTTTATACAATATATTAGAAATTATTCAATTTTCTAAATTATCTAAATATTTATTAAATTATTAGTTTAAAAGTTATAAAATCAAAATAAATCGTTAAAGTGTTAAAGTTATTAAAATTTAATACATTTTTTTTCATTAAATTTTTTTTAAATACACTAACCAAGTTAAAAAATAATAATTACGTAATTTATGAATAGCCCATAAGTAATAATGTACATGTGTGTAAATTAATACTAAATTTATATTATAGAAATATGACCATGGCGCTAAATTTAATTTTATATTACAATTAAATAAATCTTTTCAATGACTGTACAAATAATTTTTTTAGCGATGATTTTTAAAAAGCTATTTATTTACATGAATATAGTTTATTATTATCATCTAAAAATTGTACTAATTAATATTCCTAATTATATAATAAAAAGTATCAAGCATAATATTAAATATATAAATAAATTAACTTATTTAATTAAAAAATAAATAATAAAATTTAAAATTGCAACATTCAATAGAATTTAAATTTTAAAAATGTAATAATAATTTTCTATAATGTATTTAATTATTAATTTTTTATTTTTCTAATAAATGCTAAAAAGTTAAGCCATATTGAAGTCAATGATATGTCGATTAAGTATCGCGTGTTTGACTGACTCAATGATAAATCGCATATTTTCTGTGTCCGTAACGCACGTGTAGTGACTGAATATGTCTTTATCGGTGTTGAGAGACACATACATCTTGAGTACGAACTCACGCGCTTTGCGTGCATTTCTGATCGGTCCGTCGTATTCGGGAAAGTAGTCGATGAGATGCGAACTCTGGATCTTCTCTTCGAACAAGTCTTTCTTATTGAGGAACAGTATGATCGACGACTCGGCAAACCATTCGCAAGATATGATGGTATGGAAGAGTGCCTGCGATTCTTCCATACGATTTTGGACACAGTTTTGCTGACACTCGTACAGTGTCTGGTCGTACTCATTGAGTGCCGCCAAGAATATGATTGATGTGACGCTTTCGAAACAGTGGATCCATTTGCGGCGCTCCGATCGTTGTCCACCCACGTCGACCACCCGAAACCTTATGCTACTGATCTCAAACATGTATTCATTGATTCCGGTGGTCGGTATACGGACACGTAGTATGTCCTCACGGGTGGGAATGTAGTCCGGTGTGGAAAGTCGGTCAATAGAGTCGAAGTAATATTTAGCCGAATCACTTAATTGGTACTCATTTCGTCGGACAAAACACTTTTGGATACCCGAGTCGAACCACAGTTCCTTAATGGCTGTCACCAATTGGTCGGTCATTACAACCCTGTGCTGTGCATTATAGTCGACATAAATATTATCAATAAATTCCGAGTTTGTTATGTTGTAATTGTATTCATATTTTATATTCAATGTATTCATTGCTTTAATAATGGTTTGAATAGCGATAACAATGTTGTGATACACGTATTGAATATAACTTTTTCGTTCGCATTCATTATAATCGCTATTATGAATGATTCGCATTTGTTTAACAAAAGTACTTTTACCCGACTCTCCCGTTCCCAGTAATAGTAGTTTAATTTCACGCCTGGCCTCTCGCTTATCCCTTTTGATGGTCTCATTGATTCTTTGGTTGATTTTTTTCTGTTCCTTTTCCAGTGAAAAGTCTTCACCGCATTTTCTGATACAATACATCTATAGATACTTTAGTTCAATAGTTTGCCAATAAAATTAACAATTAATTGTTATATAATATATTCAAAGAAATTTTATAAATGTTAAATTGATATGTAAAATGTATAAATGATAAACTTTTATTGTAAATTATTAATATTTTATAAAACAACTTTTTTTAATACACTAAATTAGTTTAAATATATTTTGTAAATTGATTAATTTGATTTAGTATATAAACAGTATAATAATAAAAGTATATAAAAGTATTATAAATAGTATAACAATAAATATGTTGTTTTAATATTTTCATTATACAGAATTTACACACAGAATAATCAAGAATTTGTTAATTATATCACATATGACTTATGGTTAACACAACTTATAAAATAACATATACTGTACACTGATATTTAAAATCTCAACAATTATTGATAAGAGAGAGAAATTTCATTTATACAGTAAATTGAAATTTATTTCACTTGACTATAGCAATAATTAATATCATTATTATTATTAATGTTTTTTAAGTGCTTAAAAAAAGTGTACACATCAAAAGTGAAACACATAACTTGTACAGTATATGCCTGTATTATAATATGATATACTGTACATACAGTTATAAATCTATGAAATATTTGTTGGTATTAAGCCTTAAAGCAAATGTAAAGCCCCGGCAATGGTTGTTATGATTGAGGAAAGATTATACGATAAAATATTTTTGTTGTTTTTATTTTCATGTTTTACACTTCAAACACAACACAAACAAATGAAATGCAATATACAGTAAATGATTATAAGGTATGTGTTTATGAGCTCTTGATTTATCCCAAATACTTGTTTTAAGAGCCCTTTAATGAGTTTTGATAGGAATTTATGAGAGCATATTATACAGTATATAACAATAGTTTTCGCCCACAAATATCCAATAAAACTGTTTATTTTATTAATAAATAGTAGTTTACAATCAAAGTATAGAATTTTGTGAAAAATTTTTGTTTAACTCATTATTAACACCATTAACACACATTTTTATTGTTAATATTACGTTATTATTATTATTATTATTTCACTGTCATTAATAATAGACATTATATTTATAATCATTGGTAACTCCAGCTGACATTGCTATGTATAATAATCACATACAGTATGATAGCTCGTACAACAAAAATTTAAAAGTTTACACAAACTTGAAATTTATTGCAATTATAATAATAATAATTAATTTTGTTTTCATTTATACTGTATTATCAGAGTATAATAATAGCAAATACATTATATACAATACAGTATAGTAGACATCAATAATTTTAAACTACACATAACTGTGGCGTAAAATTCCTATGTGTGCCATATGTTTCTCAATTGAGATACGAAATAGACATTTATAAACATTTATTTTCCGACAAATTGTTGTTTATTTCTTGTTTATATATTTAAAATATTAGATCTAAGTTAGATCTCATCTTAAAACTGCTACACCGTATATATAATATTTTATCATCTATTTATATATATATAATATTGAATATATACTGTATTTTTGAAAATTATATGAATAAGAAAAATTTTAATACAAATTTGAATAATTTAATTTATATATACAAAAACATGAAACATTTTTCAATTTATTAAATTAATAACTATTCAAGGCTATAATAGCAATTTGAAGACATTTATTATTATGATTTAAATTTTTATAAATAAACAACTTGTCATCAAAATTTATTTACATAATTTACAATAAATCAAAATTTGTGAGGGATATAAAATAAACAATATAAAATAAAATGACAAAAAATATTTGTTATTTTTTAAATAATTGTTAAAAAAATACTTATATTGCAATATACAGTAATGTATCAAAAATATGCAATAAGTATTACCGGTAATAGGATATTAACATAAATTCATATTTAAGATATTTTTTAATAAATGCAAAAAAATGTGTATTATGCATATTATAGATACTATAGATAAAATGAAATAAAATAATATTTAGCTATAATATTATATAATGATAACTACAGTATAAATTATACTGTATAATTCAGTTTGTGACTCAAATTACTAATATCAATATTAAAATAAAATTGAATTTAATAAAATAATTTTATTATAATAATACAATATCAAATAATATTCAAACAATATTAAATTAATATATAAATAAAGACATGAAAAATAAGTAAAGAAAATTTCTATATTAATCATTTATAAAATAAACATATTATATACAAATAAAATTAAAAAATTATTTTATATTATAATAAATATATGAATCTTAAATAAATGAAACAATAATAATATTTTTAATTATCATCATTTTCAATTATTTTCAATAAGATAATGATAATTTGAATGCGCGTGAAAATAACAAATTTTTTAATTTAACTCATAATCTATAGTATTATATTAAATTAAATGACAGTTGAGTGTCAAGAAATTAATTGATAGACTCTTCAAAAAACAAAAAAAAAATGTTTTTAAGACCTATAGTGACCATTGTGTCAAACAAACAGCTAAAATATATTGAAAAGCATTTGTATTTGAGTGATAGTAGGGCTGCATTGGATGAGTTGGAGCTCAAGAACTATAACATTGAGCGCATCATCTATTTATGTCCGGAAGACGACAAAGATTTACCTCATTTTTCTGGCATTTATTACATGCGTTTGACTCTCAATTGGCAACCGTTTGAACAGATTATCACATACTTTGGTTACGTTCATCAATACATACGAGAGGCGCAAACTTTTGAAGAAAATCTATTGATCTGTTGTCCCGACGGCCAGACATGGAGTGCAGCCATTTGTGTCGCTTTTCTTATGAAACGATACAATCTTTCGACCGACGGAGCAGTTGCCACACTAATGGACTGTAAATCAGATGTTAATTTGAATCAATTTCGGCTTCAACTGAACTTATGGCAATACACGGGACATACTATCAGAGCTGATAACACATGTATCCGACAGTATATCTTTGATCGTCTCATCGATAGAGTGAAAACTGCTCTTCCGTTGCCATCATTTGGTGGTCTATCGCTCACCAATAGTATGACTATTAGAAAAGCGTTGACATTCATGAAGTTGTTGAATGAGAAGGATTTCCAACAACGCCTGATAAAAATATTTCTTCATTATTTAAGAATCATTGGATTCATTGAAGACATGGATCCCAACTTCAAACTGGAACCGATTATATCGTGCAAAACATGCGGCTCTGTATTGGTGTGTCGGTCACAGATTTTAACTGCGGGCGGAACGGATGATCTCAGTATTCATTGTTCAGATATTTATGTTGAACTGACCCAATGGATCGCCATATCTATGCTTAAAAATATCGCTAACGATATCACTGGCCAATTGCTTTGTCCGAATTGTAACCAACAGGTGGGCGACTATGACTGGTGTCGCGATGTTGACAGTTATTGTCGCTGTCGGCGACACTTTGCCATAAAACGATTTCAGTTCTTCCGAATTACTGACACCAACGTCAATGTGTTACCATCGATGGTCAATCAATATCGAGATAAACATCCCAAGTGATCATCGCATTTATATATCATTTTATATTTTAATATTTATTGTATTTATAAATAAATAAATTTTATTTTATTTTTCAGTTATTTTATAATTTGCTCATACAAAAATAACTATTAATGTTTCTAAATCTAGATCTAAAATTATTATTAATATATTATCAATATTATTCTTAATAATTTAAAAATTATTATTTTAGTTATACAGTATAATACTGTATAATATAAAGCTATTTATATGTATTTTATTGTTTTAAAATTTCCTTTTATTTTAAGTTTTAAAATTTATAATATACTAATATACCGGTATCAGACTTTATAATTAAATTCATGAAAAAATCTGTATTATGTTGTTTATTAAATTTTTGTAATACAATAATCATAATTTTGATAATATTAAATGTTTACGATATAATTAAAAAATGCTTATTAATTTTTGTTTATTTTTTATAACAATTATACTGTACTTTACTAAAATAATTTTCTAAATATATAATATTTAATTATACAGTATTTAGATGTTCAGTCATATGATTCAATTTAATACAATATTGCATTGCATTATATTATTATATATTTAAATTCATGATTATTCTTTAGTTTTTATTTTGTACTCTCTCTCTCTCTCTCTCTCTCTCTCTCTCTCTCTCTCTCTCTCTCAATGTAATTATACAAAGTAAATAAATATCTACTGATTAATTGATTTAGTATAAATGATTTTTAATTTAACAAGTATTGTATATATATAAGATTGATTTTTTTAAATATAAAAACTTGTATTATAGTTAAAATATAAAATATTTGATAATAAAATTACAGTAATTTAATTCTTTTGATTTTTTTATTGTAATTGTTATATCATTATCACTTAGTTTTCAAAGTCTTATATTTAATATATTCATAACTATGGTTGTTAGTGTTGTAATGTTTATGTAATTTGTTAATGTAAATTATGGTAAAATTAAATTGGAAAATAAATTTATTAACCCTACTCATAACAATAAAATTATTTGATTATTATTATATGATTATTACATATAGATTATTAAATAAAGTATTAGTTATACCACTACATTATAAACGATAGACTATTTTTATTTCTATTTTGATATAAAAATATATGATAATTATATTACACTTTTATACATTTGATTGAATTGTTTTTATCAGTAAATATAAAACTATTTTATTGTTAAGACAACAACACTTGTATTGTTAATAAAACTTTATATTTTTGCTATTAATGTAATTTTCTTGACTTTCAGTTATAACCATTTACATTAAAAACTAAAATGTCTAATAATTTATTAGATTTATATATTTTTTGTCTATTTTTGATAAATTGTGCAAAATAAACATTACATTACTTTGTAAATCACTAGATTTATTAAATTATAGTTATAAAAAATTATTTAATTTAAAATTATTTTTTATTAACTGTTATAAATAATAATACAATACTTGTGCGACACCAACATTTAGATTGATTGTGAAAATCATTTAATTGGTATTTAATCACCATTTTATATAATAAAATAATTATGCATTATGTTTAATATACGTAATAAATTAATCACTGACTGAAAAAAGTAAAAATAATTATAAATTATAAATCTATCTTGTTAGATATTATTTTTTTTATCGGTGTTTATTAAAAATTAATATTTGTTTAATAAAAATATAAAATACAATCGAAATTTTGTGAAATATAAAAAATGAATTTTATATAATTAGTTAATAATAATAATAATGGTAATAATAATATATTTATATAGATAAATAAGCAAGATCATTTATCATAATTTTATTCTAATTTAAAAAAAATATATTACATATATAAGAATAATGGATTGCTTTAAAAATTGTGGTCAAAACTTGGGTTCAAACAATGAACAGAAAAAAATCAATAAAATGATTGAACAGCGATTAAAAAGAGACGAAAAGTCTGCCAGACATGAACTCAAACTACTATTGTTGGGAACGGGAGAGTCCGGTAAAAGTACTTTTGTTAAACAAATGCGAATCATTCATAACAGAGATTATAATGAATTAGAAAAGAGAGGATTCATTGATTATGTCTACCATAACATAATAGTCGCCATACAGACCATTATCAATGCTATGAGTGATTTAGACATCAAATATGATAACGACATCAACGTTATGAACGCAAACTATTTGATGACAATTAATGTTGACTATAATAGCAATCGTGTGTCCAAACTGTCGCCCGAAGTGGTGAAAGCCATCAGAGAGTTATGGCTGGACTTTGGGATTCAGACGTGTTATAACCGGAAAAATGAGTATCAATTAAGCGATTCGGCAAAGTATTACTTTGACTCAGTTGACAGACTCTCATCACCCGATTATATTCCCACCCGAGAGGACATACTCCGTGTCCGTATACCGACCACTGGTATCAATGAATACACTTTCGACTTGAATGTCGTTCGCTTTCGTGTCGTTGATGTCGGTGGTCAGCGATCAGAGCGCCGCAAATGGATCCACTGTTTCGAAAGCGTCACATCAATCATATTCTTGGCGGCACTCAATGAGTACGACCAGACACTGTACGAGTGTCAACAAAACTGTGTCCAAAATCGTATGGAAGAATCACAAAAGCTGTTCCAAGTGATCATCACATGCGAGTATTTCTTCAAATCTTCAGTCATACTGTTTCTCAACAAAAAAGATTTGTTCGAAGAGAAGATCCAATACTCACATCTCGTCGATTACTTTCCCGAATACGACGGTCCGGTCAAGAATGCCCAGACGGCCGGCGAATTCATACTCAATGAGTACAACAATTTGAATCAATTTGCAGACAAAGAGATCTATAGTCACTTCACGTGTGCCACCGATACTGAAAACATACGACTCGTGTTTAACGCCGTCAAACATACCATTCTTCAGATACATCTCACGGATTTTATGTTGGCTTAGCTTTTAATAAATGATATCATATTATATCATATATTGAATTACAGATTTTATCATTATTTTTATTTTATATTATTATTGTTAAGTTCTTTTTAATAATTATTAGAGCATTTAATTTAAGTACAGTATCTATATATAATAGTTTTTTAAAAATTTATTCACTAAAAAATTACAAAAGAAATTGACTAAAAATTACTAAAAAGTTATTCAGACAACTATTTAGACACAAAAAATTGTTACAAAAACATAAAATATGAAAATGTAGAAAATTATTAAAAAAAATTAGTTATAGTTAAAAAAATTGCTAAATGTTTGTTTGTGATATAATTCTATGCATAATTAATAAGAACATATCCAGTATATATAAAAATAGAAATATTAAATAACTTAAATTAGATGCTTTAATAATTAGATATAGTATTTAATTGTTTTTCTATTTTATAATAATAATAATAATTTAATAATTATGTTTCGAAATATTTATACATTTATGAGAATCTAGAAATATTAATATAAATATTTTAAAATGTATATAATTTTTTTTTATTAATATATTATACAGTAAACAAATTATAATTACTTACTGTATATTTGTAAAAAATATTATAAACTTCAATTAAATTCACAAATATTAATTATAAATATATTAATTTTATTTTATATCAATTTTACAATTATAATACTGTATTTATATATATTTACTATACTCTATATTACAACAATAGATAAAATGTTTGGTAATAACAATGTTTATAAATGTATGAATTATTATAAATGTTTAAATATCTTATCAATAAAAAAATGCTCAGAAAATTTAACTCAAACAGCATTTATATAATTTATTTTTTAGGAAAATAATATTATAATTACTATAATTGGTAACAAGTCTTAACAAAATTACTGGTAAATGAAAAACTAAAATATATTTATAGTCGCATTAATATCAAAATTTGCTAAATATTATAAAAGTCAATGAAAAATAACATACAGTATTGAGTTAGATATTGATATACAGTTAACAGAGTTAATACACAAATGTTAATACAATATATTTTAGTTATAATATGAAATCTATAAATTAATATCATATATCATATATTTTTAATTTTTTTATATTTTTTAAAAAAACTAGACACAAAAAAAGTTTAGTCAAAACAATGTGTAGATAATTACTAACAAAAAAATATGAAATAAACAAAACTGAATAAAACTAACTCAAAGAGACAATAAAAGAGATGAATCCACCACTTCTTTCATCATTACAATCGATTGGATCTCGACTTTGGCTGACGTTTATTATCATCACTCGATTCGGAACTATTCGCTTGCAATCGTTTCGATGATCTTTTGGACGATCGGCGGTCAGTAGGAGACAAACTGCCACAACTCGAGCTTGAGTTCGAATATCGGCGATCACGACGATAGCGACCAAAACGGTCACTACTGGATGATACGCGACGATCACCGCCAGCGACGCGCTCTCTGGAGTTTACACGTGAAGACCTTTTGCCATCAGTTTGAAAGTGACGTCTCTGTGCTGGCGATCGGCTCCGACTTCGGTGTCTTCGTTTCGCACCAGTGGCCAACTCAACGGTCAAAAAGCGACCATCAAATCGTGAATTGTTCATACGTTCAACAGCCAAACGAGCCCCGTCTCGGTGGTCATACATAACAAAACCAAATCCCGGCGGATTAGTGGCCAACCAGACGTTTGTGACGTCACCGAAACGGCTGAACGCGTGACGGATATCATCACGACTTGTATTTCGATTCAAATTACCGACAAATACTTTGCAGCCTTCGGGACATTCGTTTCGGTAACGGTTAGACATTTGGTCAGTCAAACTAGTGGTCAAATCTCCGAGTGATCAACAAAATGATTGATTGATTGATTGATTCAAAGCAAACAAAAAACAATAAATGATTTTCAATACAGAAATCAATGAATTATTAATACTATTAATCGTCTGATGTTTTGATTGAATATCGTTTTCCAATGAATTCAATACACAATATATTTATTTATACACAATATTATTGTACACAATGTTAGCCCACTTTAAAGCAATGCATTTGAATCATACATACATACCATACATATTATATCCATATAATGACTCATTTTTCTTTGTCTAATAATATTAAACATTAATATTTAGTTTTATAATTAAAATGACATTAATCTACATTTCAAACAGAAATTATAAAATAGTATTTAATGGACAACTATTATAATAAATAACTAATTAATTAAAATATAGATTTAAAATTAGTATTTATAACGGATGTTTGAATTGAATAAAAAAAACATATATATTGTCAATAGTAATGTAAATTAAATTGAGATTAACTGAGATTAAAATTATATAATAAAAACTTTTTTTTTGTTAATTAGAAACTAACCAAAAAAATATAAAAACTAAATTTATAGTTAAATACTGTATTTATCAATTATCATCATTGGTTTGAATGTTAAAAATGTAATTATTTACTGACTAAACAATTAATTGGATAACTCTGTGATAGTAACCTCTGAAGAGTTGACAATTGTTTTCTCAAAAAAATGACCACAAATTGCAAACATATTGCGACTAATTTATCGGCATTTCAACAAAAATCACTTTAAAATGTTAGAAAAGCATACATACTGTGTATACAAAACAGTCACTTAAATAGTTTACCGCATAAGTAGTTTACCGATAAATACTACTATTAATAATATTATAATTTATTATAAAGAGTTTAAAGACAAGAAGAGTATCTTTCCCAACGATTAGAGAACTGGACTAATGTTGTGATTCAGATAAAAGACTGATACTATCGGTCACACGAGGCATACTATTGACCAGTAATATATAAATTATTTATTAAGCAATTAGTAAATTATTTATTGATCAAATGTATGATAATTTATCATTTGATACTTTAATTAATCTCAAAGTCAAACAACTCATTAGTCATTTCACCCAAAAGTTACATTCAATTGACGAACATTTTGTTCATCAAATTTCATGACCGGAGGGTAATTGCCTTTAAAACACCAATTTTTAGCAATTTTGTTGATTTGATTTCCTCTTATAAGCAAATGAATGGCGTAATACTCCGTC
Organism: Oppia nitens; assembly: GCF_028296485.1. Taxonomy (NCBI): domain Eukaryota; kingdom Metazoa; phylum Arthropoda; class Arachnida; order Sarcoptiformes; family Oppiidae; genus Oppia; species Oppia nitens. The sequence continues at coordinate 583,408 of NW_026533250.1, forward strand.
TTCCAGTTCTTGTAGTAGATTCTGAAAACTTTGGGACAATCTACTGCTCCGTTGGCACCAAATAGGCCCAAAACTCGATGAATTAGTTCCGGTTGTTTCCAGAGATAAGTTTTGGTGGTTTTGTCAATAAAATACCATTTATTTGAGTCATATTTATAATATGAATTCATCATTAGTTTCAAAACCCGTGTGTTTTTGTAAGCAATTAATGTTTGACTTCCAAAAGCTTGTTTTAAATCCCAATTTATAGTCATTTCATATTTGCGAAAAACATCCAATGATTGTACGACATATCTCTACCCAAATAAATGCCCCCAAATTCTATCAATAATTTAATTCTCATAATATCCGATGCGTGCCATTCAATCCATTTAATATTTAATTTTTTACCAAATTTTTCTGTCGGTTTGTCTACATATATGACAATTACTTTAGTGTTGACTTTATCGGCAACTTTGAGAACCCGTTGGAAGTATTGACCACTGATTTGATGACAATCGCAGTGAATGTAAATGATTTCTGGTCTTTGATTCTTCAGTACTGATAATATGGATATAAAGTGCGCGAACTCTATCTCATGGATTGTGAACAACACGTAGTGAACAATATTTGGTACAATTAGTTGTGGATAACCAGTGATGTTGTGTTCAAATGTCATTTCATCCATAGATTGACTTATTTGTGGACATTGATTAAGTTCATCACTATATTTGTTTGATTTTTGATTTATAAATAATAGAAAACCAATGTTTACTAATGCCAACAATAAAAAAAGCCAATTTGTGATTACCTGTTTGTGACATTGTGTCTTATATTATTAAGAAATAATACATCGATTTAAAAAAAAATTATATTGGATTTTTAATTATAATAATAAAAATTTAAATAAAATTTTAAACATCACATTTGCTATATTTTATAAAATAAATTTATAAAATTACAACTTTTATAATAGTTAGTATTAATTCAATATTATTGTATCAATTTTAATTGTGTATTCTTCAAAATTATTTTAGTTATAATAATTTTATTTTCTAGAATTAACTATAAAACTTTTTTTTAAATATTTTATAGCAAATTCATTTCGTATATTTTCTTTAAACAAAATTTGACAATTAATGTTTAATGACAATTAAATTTTAATTATATTTACTGTATTTTGTGTACTACAAGTACAGTATATGTACTTTAGTTTATATTAAATTACACTAATGTAATGACAAGAATATTGAACAATTCAAAAAAATAAATTATATTTAAAATATAAATTAATTAATATTTAATGTATAGTTAGTAACCAGGGTTGCCTACCTCTACCCCCTCAGATCGCAACCTTGTTTTCTTCTGTTAAAAAGTTAATATTTTTTTTAAAAAAAAAGAAAGATTATTATTTTATTAAATTATTTAATGTAATTTTAATGTAATGCAATATATAGTTAAAAACAATATGTAGATTATTATTTCGTATAATTTATTAAATTATAAATTATAATTTTCTAAACATTAAATTATCAAAAATCATTGTTAATATAATAAATAATTCATAAAATTTATAATTAATATTTTCATTAGTCAATTAAGTCACATAATGTAAACTACTTTTTGTGTTAATTAATTTGTCATGTGATGTTACATAATTTTTATAAATTTTAAACTCCCCGACCGTTACAATATATATATAATAATTATTGATAATTTTATGTAAATGTTTGAGGAGCAGATCCATACTTCCCTAAAAACATCTATTGATAATTATAATGTCACCAAAAAATTAGATGACAATTGATATAAGGGACGGTAAAATTGTTTTAGAGGTAAGTTTTTTTTGTATACCTCCCATTATAAACAAAATTAATTTTATTTGCTAACTATAAAAATATTAATCCGATTGATCTAAAATTTAGTATATTTATATAAAATTATAATATATAGTAAAATATATCAATTAAAATATCAATTTCCAAAATTTGCTTAACCTCGCTTGATACATTAGAGTTTAATATTAAATTTAAAATTTACAAAATAGTATAAAATATTGTATATTCTATTGTAATTTTGATATAATTTTTTAAAAAAAGTTAAATTAATTATTACACTAAATTATCGCAAATAACTTTAAAATAAAACATATTTAAAAAACATTTATTATTGAAAATGATTTTTTTAATAAACGTTAAACATTATCATTAAAAATATATTTTTATTAGTTATATAAAAAATAATAATTAATAATTAATTTATTGAAAAATAAAATATAATATAAATCAAACATTAGCTTCAAATTCAAACAATTCTTTTGTCATCACAAATTAGTAATTTATTTATTGACTTAAAATATAATATACTTTACGATAAATCACTTAATTTCAAAATCTAACAGTTCAGTAACCATTTCACCGAAAGTCACATTCAATTGTCGCACATTTTGTTCATCAAATTTCATGGAAAGACTGGTGAATTGTTCCCAAAACACCAGTCTTTCCATGAAATTTCATTTCCTCTTAAATTCATGTGAATGGCGTAAAATTCTGTCTTCCAGTTCTTGTAGTAGATTCTGAAAACTTTGGGACAAACTAGTGGTCCGTCGGCACCAAATCCGCCTAAAACTCGATGAATTAGTTCCGGTTGTTTCCAGAGATATGTTTTGGTGGGATATTCGCCAATAAAATACCATTGATTTGAGTTATAGTTATGAAATGAGTTTAATATTAATTTCAAAAACCGTGCGTTTTTGTGAGCAATGATTGTTTGAATCGCTAAATATTGATTTAAATCCCAATTAAGAGTCATTTCATATTTACGAAAAACATCCAATGATTTTACGACATATACATCTCTATCCAAATAAATGCCCCCAAACTCTATCAATACTTTAATTCTTGTAATATCCGATGCGTGCCATTCAATCCAATTTAATTTTTTACCAAATATTTCCGTAAGTTTGTCCACATATCTGACAATAACTTTAGTGTTGACTTTATCGGCCACTTTGAGAACCCGTTGGAAGTATTGACCACTGATTTGATGACAATCGCAGTGAATGTAAATGATTTCTGGTCTTTGATTCTTCAGTACTGATAATATGGATATAAAGTGCGCGAACTCTATCTCATGGATTGTGAACAACACGTAGTGAACAATATTTGGTACAATTAGTTGTGGATAACCAGTGATGTTGTGTTCAAATGTCATTTCATCCATAGATTGACTTATTTGTGAACATTGTTTAAGTTCTTCACTAAATTTGTTTGATTCTTGATTTATAAATAGGAAAAAACCAATACTTATTAATGCCAACAAAAATAATAGACATTTTTTAACAAATATCATTATTCATAAATTTAATAAAAGTAAATAATTTTTATTAAAAAATTTATCATTAAAATTATTAGTTTATAAATTTTAATTAAAACGCGTGATGTTTGTTCTATTATCCTAAATAACATATCATTTATTAATAATAAATTATTATTTAGTACAATATGTAAAAGCTTTAGATTTTTATTATTTTAAGTAAAGTATTAGTGATTTCTGAAAAATAATGCAAAATAAAATAATGTCATTTGATATAATATATACAGTAGTTTATGCAATAGATTATAAAACATTTATATTTATTTAAAAAAAACATTTTATTTGTTTTTAAAAATAAAAAGTATTTTTAGTAAATTTATTTTATCATCATAATTTTTCAAAAATAATTTTGTTATAATAATTTTAATTTTAATAGTTTCCTAATTTTAATTATCTTATAGAAAATTGTGTTTAATTTATGAATTTGTTATTGTATTAATTTGGATTTAATAACAGGAAATATTATCAAATTTATGTTCACTAGTCTATAAAATACAATCAAACATAAATAAATATTGATTTTAGAAAAATATTTTTTAATTCAATAAATTTATTATAAAATTATAAACAGTATTAATAATTAGATTTAATGTAAGCAAAATTTGTTGTCATAACTTATAGTATGTTATACTATAGGAAATAGATGTCAGATATATTTAATAATCTATATAACATCTATAATAACAAGATATATCATTATTTTTATCTTTAATATTTTAATCAATACTCTTATTATAATAAATTAGTTTTTTTTTTAAATTCATTGAACACACATTTCAAAATTCCATATATATATAAATTTTATATATATATAAATAATCATATTTTCAAATAAAATAGATTAAAAGTGTCATGGTGCTTTACAATGATCTTACTTTATTCATATTCTAAATTTTATTTTAAAAATAAATTAGTTTATTCGTTAAATTAAATTAGATTTTTAAAATTATATATAAAGTTATTTAATAAAACATTTTTTTCAATTAAATAAAAATTGAAATTATATTATAGAATATTCTACCGAATATTTGATATATTTATAATAACTTTAAGTTATAATTTAATTATTTAAACATTACTTATTATATAATAATAACAAGTAATAACTTATTATTAATAATAAATTTAAATCTTTAAGTATTGTAATAAATGATCAAAAATTACGTCAACTTAAAGACACATATTTTAAAAACCCTTTTGTATTGAAAATCAATTTTATTTTCAAACAATTTGTGAAACATTTTTGATTAAAAATAACTTAATGTTTATCAATATATGAAATCTGAAAAACACCGGAAAATAATTTTATGATTTATTTATTGATTAATAAAATGTTAATAAAAACAAAATATTTTTGTCATTCATTTAATCCCATGTCTTGTGGTCTGTGATTGTCTGTCACAACAAGTGATGATCAAAGCGCAGGTGATCTCCAAGTCGTCGCTGTTAAAGACACTGATAAACACATCCAATGTCTTAAGCAGTCGTCAATTGGACACCACAGCCGCCGTTGACACAACATTCAATGGCCAACAGTTGCCGACTGAAGCCAAAGTAGTCATCTATGGCAACGACTTGACCGCCGCATCCATTGCCTATCATTTATCGGAAGCGCAGAATTTTGGCCACAACTGTATTGTCATCACTGGCAACAAGTCGTTTGACAGCACCATTGGCACAGCTGTTGGTCAGCCGACGGTCAACACATGTCTATTAAGTCACATGAATGTAGCGAACCCGCGGGTCTCACAACTTATACAATACAGTAAACAATTGTTTGATGTCAACCAATGCGGTGCTCTGTATTTGGCGCACAACAAGTTGACAATCGACTCGTTTGGCCGGCGAATCTCATCGGCCAAAATTGTGTCCACTGTAGCCGATAATCAACAAGCAAATCAATTGTTGACCAAAGATGAGATAATTAGACGCTATGGGCATGTCTTGAACTGCGATGACTTCTTGGGTGGTATGTATGTGCCAAACGATAGTATCATTGAAGATATTGATGGACAACAACGTCGATTGTGTCAGTTGGCCGCCGACAATGGCGTCAAGTTTTATGACAATGTTTTGCTGAATAAGATTAATATAAACAGTAATCGGATATCAAATGTAGAGATCATTGATTACAAGACTAATCGCGTTAAACGTATTGATTGCCAGTATTTCATAAACTCCGCCAACAATTACTTAACCAGACTTATAGCTAAACGGTGTCCCATAAGAGTTAGGATACCAACACTTTGCGTACACAATCAAGTGATGATCACTAAACCATTTGATATACCCAGCGGTGATAGTAATAGTCTAAGTAATTATATGCCGATTGTTCACGACTTTGATCAACGATTTACTGTTTATCAAACATCGGACGGTTCCGTACATCTGACGGGTTATGAAAGAGTTGCTAAAATATTACAAAAAAGTATTAATTTTTTATGATTTTAGTTTAATTATAAAATGTTATATAATTTTCACATTATTAGTTCTCAGTGAAAATGATAGGACGGGTGGTATGAATGTCGAAATACCACTAATCAGAGAGAATTGGGACGACTTCTATCGTATATTAAGGCCAATACTGGATACCATTCCAGCTCTGAATTCCGCAAAACTACATAAACTAATAGCACGACTTGAAAACTTTACACCCGATGGACGATCACTGATCGGCGAAGTACCAGAAGTAGGAAACTATTTATTGGCTGCCGGTGTTGTGCCTCAATTAGCTGCTGGAGCCGGTCGGCTAATCACAGACATTGTCACTAAAAGTGGTAACAGTTTTGGCCACGATTTTTGGTCATTAGATCCGCGCCGATTCATTTCATCGCAGAGCAATCGTATCTTTCTATTTGATCGACTGAGAGAAGTGCCAGCAAAAGCCAGATATAATATAAACTTTCCGTCGCCTCATAACGACTATGAGACGGGTCACGGACTCAAGACTTGTCTACTTTATCCCAGATTTAAACAGTCGGGCGCTCTGTTTCAACAAATTATGGGTTATGAGAGACCCGCTGTCTATTTGCCCGATCCAAACAACTTAGATATTGATGATTACATGTCGGATAAGTCTGATAGTGAAACGTCGGCAAATGCCGTCCAATTGAAGCACAAGTATTTAGAAACAAAGTCTTTTGGTCGACCCAATTGGTTGGATGCCGTCCGAGAGGAATACCAAGCGTGTAGAGAACGAGTAGCTCTACTCGATTACTGTAGTTTTACAAAACTAGAACTCAAGTCAACCAACGATGAAGTGGTCGAACTATTACAATATCTTTGCTCTAACGATATCGATGTCAATGTGGGCTCTATTGTTCACACGGGTTAGCTATTAGTTTATTAGCGGTTTGCTCTTAACCGACACCATATTACTATATGTTGTTTCTCTTTTTTTGAGATAGGTATGCAAAACGATAGGGGTGGCTATGAAAATGATGTCTCACTTATAAGAATGGACGATAATCAGTATATGTTAGTCGGTCCATCAGAACAACAATCCCGTTGCATATCATGGATCAGATCTAATATATTAGAATCAAATGTTGACATTAAAGACATTTCCGGACAATACACTGCCCTGTGTTTAATGGGTCCGCTATCTAAGCTGGTTCTCAGTGAAGTATTGGCCGATCCATCAGAATTGAATACATTTCCATTCTTTACTTATAAACAATTAGCTATTGGTTTAGCATCTGAAGTGAGAGTATGTAACTTAACCCATACGGGAGAGTTAGGTTGGGTACTATACATACCTAACGAATATGCAATGCATGTCTATGACCTTCTGTGGCGTATCGGTCAACGATACGATATGAGACACGCCGGTAGTATCGCTATGCGGACACTTAGAATTGAAAAGTTTTTCGCTTTTTGGGGGCAAGATTTGGATACGACTACCACACCCTTTGAATGTGGTCGCAGTTTTCGGGTCAAGTTTGACAAAGATTTTCTCGGCAAAAGTGCACTCTTGAAACAAAAAGAAGAAGGGGTTCGGCGCCGGTATGTTCAGCTATTACTCGACGAGTTCGATGAGCACAACCCGATATGGCCGTGGGGTGGCGAACCCATCTTTATTTGCGACTCACAATACGATAACAATGTGCCGGTAGGTTTGACCACTACCACCGGCTACGGGTTCACTTTGAACCGACACGTATGTCTAGGTTTTATTAGACATCCTCTAAACGAAGTCATCTCTAATGATTTTATTTTGAAGTCACGATTTGAAGTGGAAATCGGTGGCAAACGATATAAAGCCCGCACTAATATTCATTCGCCCAAATTGACTGATGTTAGCGGCACTTATTTGGCCACCCGATCCGGGCCCGAGTGATCATAGCTATAGATAATTGTTACAAAAAAAATAATATTGTGTTATGTGTTTATAATATTTATAATTTTAGGTTTTTAAAATGTTTAATATAAATTATGACATTTTTCAATTGAAAGCCAAATCACTGTAAAATAAATTAGATCTGTTTGTTATAAAATATTTATTTAAATAGTCTAATAATAATAATAATAGTAAATTATTTAGAATATATTCTATACATAATTATTTTTGGCAATTATTATCTACATGTATAACGAATCAAATACAGTAATCTCTTAATTTATATCAAATCAAAATATGAGATAAAAGATATTTATTTAAAATATTACCGTATTTTAAAAATTTGTAAATATTTTAAAAAATTGAATTTATGACCACTTAATGTTTCAATTTTTTCAAATAATTGAGACCCGAGGCTAGTGTAGTGGCGCCGGTAGCCCATTGAAAGGCACTAAGTGTCCAGTGATCTACATAACCGAATACCGGTGAGGCCAACGCAAAGGTCACTAATGAAAACTGAAAGCCAGTATTGATTTTTGAGATAAATGTCGGTTTCAGCTCTTTAGACATTTCGGTCGATATGTGAAACAATCGTTTAAGTGTTTTCGGCGGACTTAATGTTCGGTGCATTAAATACATAGACAACGATAGTATGAGTGAATCACGCAATAAGATCAGTACAGTTAACCACACGGGTATCAAATGAACGACAGTCAGTGTTATAGTCAGTGTCGCCACCAAAAACTTGTCGGCCAATGGATCTAAAATTGTACCCAATTTGGACACCGAATTAAAGCGTCGGGCAATATAGCCGTCCAAAAGGTCGGTAATTGAACTGATGGCACACAATGACAGTGCAATTGTGTAGTGTTGGTCAACGACAAGACTGCCGATCACTGGTGTCATTGCTATCCGAGTCATACATAAAACGTTAGGAATTGTAAACACTTTCTGCGGACAAATCAATTAACCGGTAAAAAGACAATCAGTCAATAAGTTTTATTGTGAAATAAAGACATACGTCTTCACTGTTTGGCTTATCGGATGACTGACCACCACTAGTATGCCATCGATTGACGCCGATTGTGACCAATGGATACATAGATTTCTGTAGAGAACTGTTTCGGTGATTATCATGACTTCGCCGATCAAGTGTTAGCTGAAGACAGTTGTGACGGACACACATAAATCGTTTACTAATGGCTGAGTCAATGGCCGCATTGCGCGGTATGTGTCCAGCGGTGGTCAACACATTGGTGGCCATTGCGAGTGTCCGCCGAAACAGTGATTTCACATACATTTCATCGGTATTTAATAACAAACATCAATAACGTCTAATAAAACACACTTTTAGTTGTATTAAACATCAATTTGGGGGACAATTCATTGAATGACATTATTAATGATTAACACACGTGTAGTCGTATTGTATTAAACATTACGTGTTGTTATCCAATAGTCTATTGATTGAGTGCTGACAACAAGTTTTCTCTAATAATAATAATATAAAATATAGTCTAATATTGTATTACTGTTAATACCATTCACTTTCCAATAGTATATATTAGTTAACAATACATTGATTTACAGTATAATAGTGTTTAAAATACAGTGATTATCATTAAACACACAATTGTTTAATATATTTATTATTTTAATGATTTGTTGATTTTTTTAGTTATTTTTATAAACTTTTAACTAAACAAATGTTTTATTAAAACAAATACACTATGCGTTTATTATTATTAACAGTTTGTTTATTATTGTCGGTAATATGTTTGGCCAAATGTGCCGACCGGTCAAACTTCCGGACGTGTGACCAGGCTGGGTTTTGTCGGTGAGTACCGATTATGATGGTCGGGATCGGTGACGACCACTGGCCAACACTATTGTTATATTGTTTTTATTACCGGTTTTTAACATAACTTTCATTTGTTATAATTTGAATGTTATATAAATTATTGTCAATTGAGAGTTGTATCCGATTAGCACACGTAGCTCTATATACCGGTGCTTTCATATCACATATAAATTATATGATATTTATTTTTCTTATACGGGTATTAAATATCGTTATTTATTTGTCCTCTGAATAGCCGACACCGACAGCAAACTCCGTCTGAAGACAATCAATGGGTTGTTGTTACTGAATCTGTTGTCCAGTCATCTAATGGACATTCGGTAGATTTTAAGCTTAAGAGCACGGCATCAGGTGTTACATTACAGGCCATACTCTATTCGTTGATCGGCGGACAAGTGGCCAGACTTAAGGTCAATGAATTAAATTCATTGCGTGATAGGTTTGAAGCCAAAGACGCGCTTCTTGAGGACATACCTCAGGCTAAACTGGAAATTACTGACCAGTCATCTGACGGTTTTACTGTACATCTCGACAATACTAAGAATAAGATTGTTGTCAATGGAAAACCGTTTCGCATCGATGTCTACAGCGATGATAAACTGGTCATCAGTGGTAACCAAAGAGGACTTTTCAAGTTTGAAAACACGAGACCAAAGCCGACAGGTATTGAAAATGATTGATATATTAATCGAAGAATAATTAATATTAAAATTTTGCAAATATTACTACAAATACTTTAAAAAGATTTAAGTTTTAACAAAAAAAATTTGTTTAGACGGTTATCAGTATTTAAACGATGATAATCCCAATCAATACTATAATCCAGAAGTGGATGACTCGCTTGACAATTATGAGACATTAGAGTCTAATGAGGCTAACGGTGCGATTAAATAATCTTTTTTCATCACTAATTTGGCTAATTATTAATCAAAAAAGCAATTGTTCCTCACATTTATGTCTTTATCCCAATTTCCTAATATCCAAAAAATAATTAGCCAATTGATGCACCAAATAATTATTGATTGAAACACATTTTTAAAATAATTTTTTAAAATTAATTTTGGCATTTTTATTGTTATTTAATTTAAATTTGTGTAATTGATTATACAGAAGGAGAGAACAATGAGGCCCAACAACAACAACCGGTTGAGGAATGTACTGACGGTTGTTGGGAAGAGTCATTCAAATCGCATACCGACACCAAACCGTATGGCCCGATGTCTGTAGGTTGCGATTTCTCATTTGTCGACTTCGAGTACGTCTATGGTATACCAGAACACGCCGATAGGTTTGCCCTCAAAAATACTAAAGGTATAAAATTTTAGTTGTAATTCTTGTAATACTAAATGAGTTGATAATTTCTTTCAGGAACTACTGATCCCTATCGACTCTATAATGTCGATATCTTTGAATATGAAATCGAAACGCCAATGTCATTGTATGGCGCCTATCCCTTAATGATAGCACACTCGACATCACGTACTGTCGGTCTTTTATGGCTCAATCCATCGGAGACTTGGATAGACGTTGAGTCATCCAATACTGGATTAACTGGTCTTATATCTAATTTGGTTTCTGGAGAGTCCAAAAACAAGTTAACTCATTGGTTCAGTGAGACCGGCGTTGTTGACGTGTTTTTCTTATTGGGGCCAAAATCGAGTGACGTTATGTCACAGAATGCAAAGTTAACGGGTACTACACAACTGCCGCCATTGTATTCAATTGGTTACCATCAGTGCCGATGGAATTATTGGACTCAAGGTTTGACAATAATATACGAAACAAAATTGATTTTATAATTATTTCTGTTTTTTTGCTATCAAAAGGAGAAGTAAGTGAAGTTGATTTTAGTGCCGATGAACACGACATTCCTATGGATGCCATTTGGTTGGACATCGAGTACACGGAATCAAAATCGAAGAAGTATTTTACTTGGGATCCGCAGACATTTGGTGACGCAAAATCTTTGGTATCAAATCTTACATCGAAAGGTCGCCGATTGATTACAATTATTGATCCACATATCAAAAAAGATCCCAATTATCACATATATACTGAAGGCACCAAATATGGATATTTTACTAAAGATACCAAAGATAATGATTATGAAGGTTTGCTTATAATCTATTAAAATAAATAAATTTATTTATAATACAATTTTTTATAGGATGGTGTTGGCCGGGCACCTCAATGTGGGTCGACTATCTTAATCCCGAAGCCAGTAAGTGGTGGTCCGACAAGTATGCACCGTCGCATTATCCAGGATTTGATGGTTTAGTCGACATCTGGAACGACATGAATGAACCATCGATGTTCAATGGACCTGAAGTAACGTCTCCGAGAGATATGAAAGTAATACATATAATATATACATACTTTTGATTGAACGGGTAGTTTATTATCGTTTATACTGTATTTCTCTCGATTATAGCATTATGGTGGTGTAGAGAACCGGGATCTGCATAACATGTATGGATTTCTAATGACAAAATCGACTTATGAGGGTATGGTACAACACCGACCCAATATTCGACCCTTCATATTGACCCGATCATTTTTTGTTGGTTCTCAACGATATTGTGCCGCCTGGACGGGGGATAATATGTCTAAATGGGAACATTTGAGAATGACTATACCGATGCTATTATCACATTCTGTGACCGGAATAACATTTATTGGCGCAGATATTCCCGGCTTTTTCTTTAACCCGGAATCAGAGGAATTGGTAGTCCGTTGGTATCAGACTTCAGTATTCCATCCGTTTTTCAGAGGTCACGCACATCTCGACACTAAACGTCGTGAACCGTGGCTTTTCTCTGAACCAACTAAACTCGCTATTAGAGATGGTATGGATTAAATAAATATTAATATATAATTAGTCTATAATTAATTGATGATATAATTTTTCTAATTAGCAATTCGTTTGCGTTACACTTATTTGCCATTAATGTATAAACTGTTTTACGAGAACGAAATATCAGGAATGCCTCCAATGCGACCGCTTTGGATGCATTTCCCTCAAGATGTTCAATCATTTGCTATCGATGACGCCTATATGTTGGGCGACGCACTATTAGTTCATCCAATTCAAACACAGGGCGAAACATCTGTCTCTGTTTATTTCCCGACTGAAGGAAATACTGCTTGGATTGATGTTAAGACACATCATGTTTATAGTGGCGGCCATTCACACACAGTTCAGGCCGATCTCAATACAGTTCCAGTGTTTCAGAGAAGTGGCACTATTGTGGCAAAAAGGTTAGTAATAATTAATATTAAATTTAAAAAAAATACAGTTTATAATAATAATATGATTTTCTATATTTTTAGAGAACGTATGAGAAGGAGTGCCGTTTTGACAATTCACGATCCGTTATCTTTGGATGTATTTCTCAATAATAGTGGTTCAGCTAATGGTCAGCTCTATCTGGACGACGGACAGACGTTTGACTACAAGAATGGAAAACATATTTACAGCAAAATAGAGTTCAACAGAAAGACATTAACCTATGAACTAATTGATGGCAAATGGAATGAATCGAAGGCATGGCTCGAAAGAGTGACTATTTTTGGATATCCATCGAAACCTCAGAAGATTGTCATCACATCCGAAGAGAAGACAACACAACTGGCCTTTAAATACGATCAAACAAAGCGTATATTAGTTGTACGCAAACCTGCACTGAGCTTCACCAGCAACTGGACTATTAAAATAACTTAAATGTTTATACGTTTGGGTATACAATAGCTAATCTTTCACAAACACATACCGTAAATTGTTTTTAATTAAATTACTAGTAATTTTATTTTATTAATCATATTGATTGCTATTTAGTCTTACAAAACTTGTAATTGAATTAAAATAAAATAAATTATTGAATTTGAAACTTATATTTTAACTGATTATATTGATTGATTTTTTTGATACTGATTAATTTTAATTGAAACGTATAATTTTTATTTACCGGTACTAATAATAATTTTTTATTGGTTTGACGTAAATTTAATTGAAATATAATTTACTGTACAATATGAGTGACAAACTTTAAGTACGGTATCTTTAAGATATAAGACCAATGGCTATTCAAAAGCAAATAAAGTTAATATTTTTATATAAATTAATTACAATTTCATTATAATTTACATTTAGTACACTAATAATTCTAACAATAATACGTTTATAGAGTATATATTAATCAAAAATAGCGCATAATTTTATTCCCATTTAACACCTTGACATTTATTTGACCCAATATTTTTCATAATAATAATATAGTTATTTATATTTAAGTTAGAAGTTCAATGTCTTTAAATTTTTATTTTTAAAACAAATGAAACTAAAAGTAATAATCATAAATACAGTGTATAATAAAAAAATTATTTTAATTTATCACTTATTGATCTACATGTAACAATCGCTTAATTGACTCTATATAATGATAATGTTTGAAATTGTCATTAAGTTAAATACATGTCATAGCTAATAGTTTTTCAAATATTTAATTTATATAATTTTAGAGCAAAACGCATGATTTCAAGTGTTATTTCAGTGTATATATAAAGTGTAGATTTTTTGAAAACAAATTGTTAAAACCAATAATTGTTTATCAATACATTTAGTAAATTGATAAGAAAACAATACTTTTGACACCAAAATGATTAGCAAATATATTTGTTATGTGTTTGTTATTATATTTGTGATCAATGTATGCATTATATCAAACATCGATTGTACCGCTGGAGGTATTTATCGTAAGATTTTTAAATAGTTTACATATTTATTAATTGATTAATTTTTTATAGGTTATGGAGGAAAGGGAGGATCGGTATCTTACGGCTCCAAAGTAGACCACAGCGATAGAGGAAAGGGCTTTGGCGGTGGAAAAGGATATAGCGGTGGAAAGGGAGGTCGTAGTTATGGTGGTGGTTCATCTAAAGGAAAGGGAGGTCCGGTATCGTATGGCACTAAAATCAATCATAAAAGTGGACCAAAAAAGTATTAAATGAATGACAATTAATTCATAATTAGTGAAAGTTTTGATACAAACTATATATTTAATAAATAAATATTTATTATTTACTTTAGTAATTATGGCTATTTGTTTTTTGTACATAATTTCATATTATATATTTATTATCACTATTATTATAAATTAAACTTATTATCATTAATAAATCTTATTTTAATTTGACAAAAATATTAACAACTTTTATTTACTTATATTTATTTTTATAACTAAAATAAAATTTTAAAATAACTAGACAATTAAGATAGTTAAAATTTAATTATTATTATTTATTAAATGTTAATATAATACAATTTAAATACATATTTATATCAATACTATACAATTAAATGTCATAAAATTGAAAGTTTAAAATATTATTACTTGTAAGTTATTATAATTTTTATTATAATGATTATTACCATATTATTTTTAAATACATATAATACTATTATAATAGCATTTTTTGTAAATGATTTTAACATAATTTTTAAACTTATTTGTTATATTAATATATATATTAAAAATCTTTGGATAATACAAAAACAATGATTAGATTTGTAAGGATAGAGTTTATCGGCTATAACCGCCACTACGGAAAGCACCACTACCTCCATGACCACCATTTCCGCCGCCATAACCACCACCGCCACCACTTTTGCCTCCTCCACCATATCCGCCTCCATTTCCACCTCCATATCCACCCGATAGTCCGCCGCCATATCCGCTTCCACCTCCACTTTTGCCACCGAAGCCTCCATTTCCTCCGCCACCATAACCCCCACTTCCACCACTGCTTTTGCCAAAATTGCCACCATTGCCTCCACTATTATATGCTCCACTTCGTCCACCACTACCACCATTTCCACCGCCATATCCGCCACTTCCTCCTCCAGATTTTCCTCCACCACCATAACCACCTCCGTTACCGCCACCATTGCCACCACTTTTTCCTCCTCCATAACCTCCACCACCGCCGCTATAGCCGCTATTTTTGCCGCTAAAACCACTTCCACTACCTCCGCTATTATAGCCGCTATTTTTGCCGCTAAAACCTCCTCCACCGCCACTACTATAACCACCACTTCTTCCGCCTCCACTGCCGCTACTATAACCACCACTTCTTCCGCCTCCATTGCCGCTACTATAACCACCATTGCTTCCGCCACCTCCATAGCCTCCACCATTGCCTCCACCATTGCCTCCACCATTGCCTCCTCTCTTACCTCCACCACTTCCTCCACCATAGCCACCACCGTTTCCACCGCCACCACCATAGCTACCACTTTGAACTACATTGACATGAATTATGGTTACTATAAGAACACAACAACAAAACAACGATAACTTATTCATTGTTTTAAAATAAAATATTGTATTCAAAAAAACTTCAATACAGAAGATCTGGTGAATTGTGATATTGTTTGCAGAGATTGAACTCTCTTTATATATACTATGCTATTAATGTCACTATTAATCCATGAGTTGTCTAATGTTTTCTATTGATGATAATGACATCCAAGGATTACCGGTTTTATGGACACAAATATATATTTTTTATTTTTTTTTCGAGTGTATGTAAAAACAAATATTGTTTACATAAAAAATGAATTATATTTGTTTTGATGCAAATAAAAACATAATTAAAGGATATGTAATTAATAGTAATTATTCTATTATTGATTATGTGATATCAAGATATTATATTTTATAACAATAGTTATTTTTCATTATATTTTTGCATTTATTAACACTTTAATTTAGGTTATTTGCAAAAATGTAAGATTATATTTTATAAAAAATAATAAAATTTAAATAAAAGTAAACTAGTCTAGATCATAAAAAATAAATGCTTATTTTTTAATTAAATTATTCTATAGTATATTATATATTACAATATTTAGTATACATGTATTTTATTGGGATTTTTTATATGATATACCAATTAATGTATGATTAATATTATATAAATCAATAAAAAATAATATATATGAAAATAATGAAAACATAAATTTTTTATATATTAAATTATAAAAATTAATTTAATTATAGTTGTTATACATCTTGGTGTTGTTGACAATAATAATTAAAGATAATTAATTAATTGATTTAATAAATCAATGATAAATCAATTTGTGGTTAACATTGAGCTTATAATTTAAGATCTATTGTTTGTACATAATTGCTATACTCTTTTTTAAATAAATTTATGTTTATTGAAATATAATATAACAATATTAAACACTTTTTATACAATTTCTAAATATAATAATATTGTTTTATCTAAATAAACATTTCTTTTAACAACATTTTTTTTTATTGAAATTTCTTTTATAGAAATAATAATATAATTATTAATAATAGTTATAAATTTATTATTTTTTATATGTGTTTTTGAAACACTTTCTACAAGTTTATTATATTTTGATTTTTTTTATTTGTTGATTACATAAAACCAGTAATCCTTTATTGTTAATTACAGTGTTGTTTCATAACATCTGTTATTGTTTTGTTAATTCAAATTTTAAAATTTCCTTCAAATCTTATTTTTACTCTTTTATATATATAAAAAAGACAATACTAATAAAAAATATTTGTTTTTAAAAATTTATTATTTGTTTGCAATGAACTTGTTTTAACAATATTTTTACAATATATAATTAAAGTGTAATATAGTAGTTATACATTTATGTCAATTTATATAATGACTATTATTTATTTTTTTTAAAAATTATAAAAAGATATCAATATTAAAATTTCAAGGTTCGTTATTTATTATTAATAATAATTTATTATTATATTTATATTTTAGACTTCATATTTATTAAAAAAAAATTAAATGTTTTTTTGTTACAACTTATTAAATTTATGATAATATAATTTGAAAATAATAATAGGAAATATATAATTATCTTTAAATATTATTTTCTATCAATAAAATTATTATTAAAAAAATAAATAGTTTTGTCTATTTGTCAATTATATTTGATAATCTACTGTATTGTATTATTTTATATTAGCAATAAATATTAAATATAATAATTCAATATTTATTTATTACATTTTGTAAAATCATTTAAATTAAGTTCAAAAACAGACACATAATGCTGACATCGGACCTCAAAAACATTGTCTTCAAATATATGTTTGTCTTCAACCAACCACTTGATGTGACAGTCCTGACAATTGATGGGATTTGCGCTGAGATTTATAGAGTTTTTTGTATTACTGGAGAGGAATGGTCTAAATATTTCTCTCTCCAAAACAGTCAATTGATTATCTCTTAAATCTAATTCAATGGGTCTATTGGTGCCGACCAACGAGTGACGACCGAAACTAAATTGTGTTAAATTATTATTTGATAAATCAATTATAAGCGATTGGTTTGAATGGTATTTCAAATAAAAACTATTGTCTGAAATGTAGTTGAGTTCACCATTGGTTATAGTTATCTCTTGTAGATGTTTCAGGCTATAGAAGCTATAGGGAGGTATAGTTTGTAGTTTATAAAAATTTAGTGTCAATGAAATGCAATTTTCAAACAAATTGATAACTTGAAACACTTGTTGCGGATCTATTAGTTTATTATCGCCAATCATTTCAAACACTTCAATACGTTTAGCTAACGGTTCACTGAATGCATTTAAATCTATATAACGAAGATTTTCGACATCCATTATAGTAACAAATCGGAAAGTTATGTCTGAAAATGTATTATTTTCAATGAATTCAATGTTACTATTGTTTAATATAAAAAAATCAAAATGTTTTTCATTTTCCGATAACATTTGACTCAAATCTTTAAAAAATCTTTTCAAATCCAATGACTCATCGCCGACACATCTGATGGTTTGTGACTCACAAATACAGTTGATTGACACTGGAGTTTGTGGACACTTACCACACATTATCATAGGCATCATAATCATCCAGCTCAGGGCTAGAGTCATAATTATAATACATGAATAACCTTTAAATGACATTTAAATATTATATTTTAAAAAAATAATATCAATTAATTTATATACTATCATTAAATAATGGCTCAGTTGTATACTACAAGTTATATACTGTATTAATGTATTATTTAGAAAATCATTTAAATAACTTAAAAACTTGTTTCAAATTA
The DNA here is from genome assembly GCF_028296485.1 of Oppia nitens. Classification (NCBI taxonomy): domain Eukaryota; kingdom Metazoa; phylum Arthropoda; class Arachnida; order Sarcoptiformes; family Oppiidae; genus Oppia; species Oppia nitens. The sequence continues at coordinate 602,097 of NW_026533250.1, forward strand.
TTCTTAAACTATAACTGGTTTTAATATAATTTATATTTCAATATTATCATTTATAAATGTGACATATTATTAATTAAATATAAGATTAAATTTTTTTAATTGTAATTTCCACACTTAATTAGAAATATCAACATTTCATTTCATCAAAACTTACATTTATTTATTATAATAAGTTATTAATATTACTAATAATTGCTTTAAGTTTTCTATTTTAGTTGCAAATTGCAAATTTAAATCGTTGTTATATTTATTTAATATTATTACTTTTCAAAATTATTTTATATTTATATTATAAACATTTTGTATTTTGTGTTTGTATTTCATATAAACAAGATTGTAATTAAAAATAAAATTAATTTACTGGTAATTCTAAAAAATATATTAAAATTATTTTCTAAATTATTTCAATAATATTAAAAATAAATAAAATTTTAACATAAATTAAACTCATTAATGCTTGATAAACAATCATAATCATCAATTATCTAAATAAATATTTAATTAAAATGTAATTTGTTTTATAGTAATGTTTCATCAAGATAAGTTACAATTAAATTAAATGTATAAAATATTAGCCTATACAACAATATAACGATTACCGGTATATTTCGTTAAAATCATATAAGTTATAACCGATCTTATTAATTGATCATATATTATAACAATTGATTTATATTAAATTAAATTTGATAAACTTGCAAATTTGTGGGCACATTATTGCCTGTTAAATGATAATCAAGTGGCACTTCATTACATAAATCATGATTTAATTCGTAAAAATATCGATAATTTTTTTTTGGATATTTCAGAGCCACTGTTATAAACTGATCAATAGTTTGCTGACTGACACCAGTCTTGCAAAATAAACACAACTGTCTCAGTAGTGGACAATTAGCCACCATTGGACAAACACCATCATCGGTAATGTTAAGCAGTGCAGCACTTGTACCGCTAATCTCAACAGTTGACAATCGGGACAATTGAGACAATGAATGCAGTGTTTTGTTTCCAATAAAGCCATTACTTGTATTCACTTTCAAAGTCTTTAACAGTGGTAACGATTGATGAATATCCGACAGATGTTTATCGCTCAGGTATTTCAAATAAAGTGTCAAACTTTTCAATTGTCGACATTTGGTCAACAGTGCGACCGTACCGTAAGGATCATTATTGGTTAGCAACTCATAATTGGTGCTTATTTTGCACGATTTGAGTGATGAAAACTGTGAGAAAACATCAAACAGTTGACCAGAGATTAAGTTTTTGGTCATTTCACAGACAAAGTACTCAAGTTTTAGACAGTTTTGACCAATCAGTCGAAGTCCTTCGTCTATCGGCTGAATCATACCTTTCTGATAGTTGTAGATCAACAGCGATAATGAATAAAGACTTGTAAAACGTGACAATTGTTTAAGACATGAGTTCATCACATCTCCCAACAGATAGTTTGACATGAATTTGATCTCAATTTTCTTGATATTTGTTGAGTAAAAGTCAGCCAAACGTTTGAGATCATCGACACTATAACACGTAATCTGAATTGTGTTCAACTTTGAACACATCCGCAAACACTTCAACTCAGTGTTCATCGATGGTTGGGATGTCATTGACTCGAAGTCGAGAAATACGAAGTCATTGCTGACAATAAAGTTGTTGTTCTGTATGTTAACCACTTCTACGGTATCTTTGGTTAGTTTTAAGATGTGATTCATCTGTGGCTCTTGAAGACAGTCAAACTGTATAACGCGTAACGTATAGCCGATACTGTGACCAAAATAAGAGATATCATCGTCAGTCATGTCGTAACACTTGATGGCTGTGCACACAAAGCGTCGCAATCGGCGACAATTATCGGCCACACATCTCAACAATTGGCCATTGATTATGCAGTAGTTGTCGATAATTAATGTGTCAATGTTTGGCAATTTCTTCAGCAAATTGGCCAATAAATCGATGTCAACAGTGAACAGACGCTTATAATCGGGTGATGGGACTAACACTTGACTGACAGTATTATAGCGTTCATTGAACGGGTTTTGGCTTAATATCAACACATTTTGCTTATTGAAGACCAAACGACGGAACTGTTTGGACACACATTCAGTGACCAATTTGTCGGTAATCGGTAGATAACTTAACACTACTTCACACAAATCATCGCCCAATCGGCTGAACGATTGGCGGTCATTATCGGTGTCTACTATGTTGTAATCCATTGATTACAACGAATGCTATAAAACTCGTTTTCAATGCAAATAAGTTTTTTAAAATAAATAACAAGAAATGCAATTAAAAGCGCATTACAGACACTATTTTAAATAAAGATAAAACAAAAAAAATAAAATATTTATTCATTTAGTTTTCAAAAATAACTTTAAAATATATAAACTATAATAATAGCAAATACCGTACTATTTATCACATTAACTAATGTGAAGTCTATTTTAAAATCGTCCTTTAATTTCAAGTTTAAACTAATGTTTTATTAATAAATTTTTGTGTTTTTAAAACAAATGTCATAAAATCATTGATACTGTATATACTGTATAATAAATTTACAGTATTATATAAACATATGACTTGACATATCTTAAACATATATTTTCTTATGAAAATTTATAAATAAATATATCACAAATAGAAATACATATAATTAATTAACATTATATACTTATAATCATTATTTCAATTAATTAATTTAATGTCAATTTAATGTTTTTTCCATTTAATTAATAATAAACAAAAATGTTTAATAAGTTTGATTGTAATGTATGTCAAATATATGTCAAATGTATAAACAATATACAGATTAATATACAGAGACATCGTTTATGTAATTTTATGACAATATTTACAATAATTTTAATTGCAATCAAAGCATGTGTTGAGACAATAATTATTGTAAATAAATAGCGATTATTAATGTTGTAATAAAACACGTGTAATAGTAATCAAACATATAATGAGTGGCAAAGGATTGTCGTTTGAGGTGTTGGTTGAGTGCAACAAAACTCGGGCCCGACTCTCGAAACTGGTTCTCAGGTCACTATCGGACGGCGGTATCGCCGGTCAGGACGTTACGATTGATACGCCGATGTTTATGCCGGTCGGCACTAATGCCACGATTAAGGGACTCTTACCGAAACAGATTGAACGCAACGGCGCCCGACTAATACTAGCCAACACGTATCACGTGGGCAGTCGACCCGGTGTGGACACAGTGGACCGGGCGGGCGGTATTCACGAGTTTATGCGTTGGCGTAACGCCCTTCTGACCGATTCAGGTGGCTTTCAGATGGTATCGCTGAGTAAATTGTCAGAAGTTACCGAAAACGGTGTCTTATTTAGGAGTCCATACGATAAGGAGAGTACCGATGTAACAGACGAGATGCTGTTGACGCCTGAAATGGCCACCGAAATGCAACACAAGATCGGGTCAAATATTATGATGCAATTGGATGACGTGATTAAAACAACACATCCCGACCAACAACGGATGGAAGAGGCATTGCATCGATCGATTCGGTGGTACGATAGGTGTCGACTCACACACGACAAGGCCGTCACCGAAGACCGAACTGGACGCCGAACCAAACAAAATTTGTTTCCTATAATACAGGGCGGACTCAATCCAGAATTTCGACGCCAATCGGTTGATCAAATTGTTGCCAGAGATCCAGTCGGTATAGCTATTGGCGGACTCAGTGGCGGAGAGGCGAAAGAGAAGTTTATTGAGATGGTGTCCGTTAGCACCGAGAGTCTACCACCAAACAAACCGAGGTATTTGATGGGAGTTGGTTTGGCCATCGATATGTTAATGTGTGTGGCTTTCGGTGTCGATCTCTTTGACTGTGTCTTTCCAACCCGAACCGCCCGATTTGGGTGTGCGCTAATTGGTTACGGCAAAGAGCTGAATCTTAGGAGCCCCTCATTGGCCGCTGACTTTGGACCGCTGGACAAGGAGTGCGATTGCAAGGCATGTCTGAACTATACCCGCTCTTACATCCATCACTTGATGCGCGACAAAAATACCGTCGGTTGTCATCTGCTGAGTGAACATAATATCCGATTTCAGATGCGTTTTATGAAACTTATCCGCGACTCCATCAGAGATGGGGTTTTTGAACAATTTATTTGTAATAATCTTAAGTTTCATTTCGGTGATAATAAACACGATTATCCCGAATGGATAACCAAAGCGGTCAATGATTTAAATTTAAATATTTGATAATTTTATTATAATAGCTGTGATATACAATATTATTTGGTCATACATTACATAATATCATGTGTTGCACTATATTAATGCATTGTATCAATTATTAAATGCCCGCCGCCTCCCAACCCTCCCATTATTTCTATCCAAATAGTACCCAGCAATGCCGATACTGTACATTCATATAATGACATCAATGATTATGATTTGTATTTATTAATAATGATTAAGTCATTCAATTTTATTAGTAGTTTTGTTAAAGATTTAAAGAATTTTAAAAATATATATTTTCTATAAATTTATAAGAGATTAAATTACTGTAATACTATACTGATAGTCTATATATGAATAGTCTATACTATAGATAAATTCATAATATTTAAAATATATGAATAAATATTTATAATCATAAAAAATGCTTTAATTATAATATAATTAATGTTTAGGAAATAAAACAAGATTTTTATTGCTATTAGAAAAACACTGTCTGTCATCTCGTTTTTGGCAATCAATAGGAGTTAATGTTTTTCTATCTAAACAAATGTGAATTTCAGCCAAAATAGGTGGTGATTGAGCTTCAGGTGGTCCGCGATTGAGGCTACACTCGAGGCGGACACGACTTTTCAGATGCTTTTCAATGGCATCGTGAAAGTGGTTCACAGAAAATAGCCGATCATTTGACGCCAATATATCTGAACGACTTAACCAATCTTTTAACGGAAATGAATCATATAGTGATAGTGTTGTATTGAAGTATAAGAATTGATTGGCCAGTGATGGCGATCGGCGGCCACACGAGCCGTGTTTAGTCCACTCGTGTCGCCAAAATGAGTCGTGTCGGGCGTCGTCTCTCAGACTCATCCATTTGGCCAATAGTTGATCTCTAAGCGGGTCTAATAAACTTGGATTGTATGGATTTCGGGTGCAACAGAACTGTGCCGGTGGCTCACCATAAACCTGACGCTGCGGCCAAAGACCGTGTATTTGCCATCGATTATGATTTGCGTGACGATTACAGCGCTGTTGTTGCAGACAATAACTGGTTGGCCACTGAAGTGCTAGTATTATATAATCAATACTATAGTCAATAGAGCACTCGGGGCCATGACTTTCGCGACCCCTTACGATGTCAGGATGCGGACCATTAGCTCTTGGGAATGGTTGACATAAATTTTGATTAAAACTAATCAAAAATATTATACCAATAGATATTATAGATGTAATTATATTATTGCGCATAGTTTTAATAAAATTTATATACTCTATATATTTTTATTGATAATTTCTAATTAACTGTATTTTATATAAAAATATTTAAATTAAAACAATATATCGTTGAAATATTTTGACTATTATTAAGTTAATACTATTCTAAACACGAGTGATATTTTCAAATAATTTGAAAATAATTTATTTATTTCAATATTTTGAATAAAGTTAGAGATGATGTCAATTTCTATAATAAATTACACAGGATTTCTAATACATCCCTTTCCTCACTGAAACGTGTAGTTATTTAGCAAGGACAATTAATATACCTTATACAGTATATTGTGCGAAACATTGATATAAATATTTATATATATATATTAAAATTTTTGAGTTATAAATTTATACAGAATTTAATCACGATTTTTTCTTTAGCTAAGTGTCTACAAAAAAAAGTTGATTTAATTTTATTATACTTTATACTGTATTTCAAATTTTAAATTATAATCAATACAGTACTATATATTCAAAATTAATAAATTCAAAAATTATATATCTGCTAATTATTGATAGCTTTGAGTAATATTAATTATTATATTTTAAAAAATAGATGTTAACGTTTAAAATTATATACTGTATAAGTGATATTATAATATGATAGTACTCTTTTTAAAAAATATTGTATAAATTAAAAAAAATATTTATAGCTTTAATAGCAACTGATTTTTAAGTACTTCAATAATTGTCTTAATATAAATAATATATTTTATACTTTTTGAATTACCCAATTTTATACTACAGTATAAATTTAATACATTATATTAACAATTTCATGATATTAAGTGCTAATAAAAAAATTTAATTTATTGCAGTTAAAAATATACAATATTTGAAAAACACTATCGATTTTTCTTTATTCATATTATCGTATATTTATATTATCCTATTATCATGTTAGTATAGTTTGATTACATACTGTAAGGTTACTACCGGTACTATAGTATTGAAAAAATGCATATTTTATTAGAAATTTATCAGAGAAATGATTGAAATAATTAATTTAAATCAATATTAATACTTTTAACTCTCTATAAATATAAATCTATAAATTAATGCAAAAATTTTTAACATAAACAATACTTAAATTAAAATTTTTGAATATTTAATAAACATATTTTATACTCTAAATGTTTAACAAAAAAGTGTTTCATACTTAATGTTTACTATTCATTTCTATCACATAAGTTATAAATTATGTTATTTATTTAATTATTTGAAAATTAGTGTTTATTAACTAATAGAAAAAAATCTAAAATATTTGTTTATAATTATCTTAAATCTCAATTTCAAAGAAAAATAATGTGTTTATAAAAATTAAAATAAGAATAAATATTAAATTAATTATCTGAAAATCAAAATTTATTTATTAAGTTTTCAGTATTTTTTAAAGAAAAAATGCATATTTTATTGACAATACATTACAATGATGTCATTATAATAAATATTTACACTATTGAATCATAGTATTGAACATAATATCGGTTGGTAGAGCTCTTTAAGGAATCAAAAATCCCGAATAGTGATGGTAGCTCAGACCCCCCTGAGTCTACCCATACCACCCACATAGCTGTCCGACCTCCGCAATTCGAGATATTCGACTTTAAAGTCGAAAATTATTTTTGACGTTATTTATGAATATGACATACTATCGATGTATTTTTCAATACTAATTATGATTATGAAAACTAAATCACATTATGTCAAACATTTTTCGAGATATTGGACTTTAAAGTCGAAAAAATAAAAATTCCGCATGATGTCTAAATGGCAATCGAAGTGCTTTTCGATTAAAAAACTCAGCAAGTGGTATATATGATCCACCAAAAATTGTTAGAATAATGTTTTTGTCTACTAACTTTTTTAAACTTAATCTAATTATTAAAAATTTTATTAATTACATTATAAATAATTTATAAACTTAATTTTAATACATTTATTTTATTATATAAACATATTATTTATTACATTTAAAAATACTTACAATGGAACGTTTTTCCCTGATGCGCCCCTTTTTGACCATGGTATATTATAAATTATAGAAAATATATCTAATTTATAATAAATAATAAAATTAGCACCTAATGGGCGGGTTTAAGTGGGCTAAGTGGGTTTTAAAGTTTTAGATAATAATATATTTAAAATATAAAGTGCTATTTTCAACATAGCCTGTGTGGCCGAATGGTAGAGTGTACGCTTTAAAACCTATAGTACCAGAGTTCGAATCCTTGTTTTCATATTGTATTTTTTGATTATATTTTTTATATTTTTTAATTTTTTAAAATAAAAACACAACTAATAACATAATTAGCTTATTATTATTATTTTTACATCAAAAACATTAAATAAACAAATTTAATATATTGAAAACAAATTAATTATTTTATGTAAATTATATTAACATAAATTATTGTACTAAAAATGTATTTCATTAATGTTTTTGATGCAAAAAAAWTAATAATGAGTTAATTATGTTATTAGTTGTGTTTTTATTTAAAAAAATTAAAAAATATAAAAAATATAATCAAAAAATACAATATGAAAACAAGGATTCGAACTCTGGTACTATAGGTTTTAAAGCGTACACTCTACCATTCGGCCACACAGGCTATGTTGAAAATAGCACTTTATATTTTAAATATATTATTATCTAAATCTTTAAAACCCCCTTAGCCCCCTTAAACCCGCCCATTAGGTGCTAATATTATTATTTATTTTAAATTAGATATATTATCTATAATTTATAATATACCATGGTCAAAAAGGGGCGCATCAGGGAAAAACGTTCCATTGTTAGAATATAATTCTTAATTTTATTATATTAAAACTAATTTTTAAGTCATAATTAGTAACTTTAGATATATGTGGCTAAAATTTTTTTTTTATTCAATAAAATATTTGCTTAAATATATGAAAATATGTGGTTATATTTGCTTAAAATAGTAAAAAATGTGCTTATAATTGCTTTGAAAAGTCAAAATATGTGATTATATAGATTATTAAAATTATTAAAAATTATATATTAATTAATAAAATTAATTTTGTGTTACAATTTATGATAAAGTGATATTTTATATTTTTATTATTTAAACTTAAAAAACGCATAAATTAAAAATATTTAGCTTTTAAAATGTTTGTATAAATTTAAATTAATCTAAATAACATTTTCACTCCTATTGTCTTTTAGTAAACACTAGAAAATAACATAAAACATTTCATTATTTTTTTTATTTGTTTACAAAAATTAACAAATAGTTTCATTGATAAAATAATACTATTTTTAAAAAATTAAACAAATAATACATACAAAAATACATAAAAAAAATGCAATTCAACTATTATTTTACAGTTATATGCGAAATATGTGATAATATGTGATAGTATTTGATAATATGTGACTACCTTTCAAAATGTGTTTATGTGACTAAAACTTTTGCTATAATTATTGGTTTTTAATCAATCGTTTATATATCTAATTATTTTGTTAATATCTTTAATCACTAAAAATATAAGTTATATGTGAAATAAATGCTCTAGTCATAATCAAATTATATTTAATTTTTAATAAATAATAAATTTATACAAATGTATTTTTTAAATTTAATATTTAAAATTAAAATAATTCTAATTATTATTTAAGATGCTTAAATTATTTTGTCACAAATATATATTTTGACTTTAAAGTCGAATATCTCAAAAACTATATAACAATGATCCTGACTATTATATAAATCAGTTAATAGAAAATAATATAATTAGTGATCGGAAAAACTGTTTGATATATATATATTAATAATAAATAACCTCAAAAGAAATTGATTAAGTCGAATATCTCGAAAACTATGTGACAATGAATTTTAATGAATTTTAAAAATGAATTTTAATATTTATAATTAGTATTAGAAATTGCATAAATAATATATCTCATATTCATAAATATTTTTTTTGACTTAAAAGTCGAATCTCGAAAACTATTTGACATAATGTGATTTAGTTTTTATAATCATAATTAGTATTGAAAAATACATAGAAAGTGTGTATCATATTCATAAATAACGTCAAAAATAATTTTCGACTTTAAAGTCGAATATCTCGAATTGCGGAGGTCGGACAGCTATGTGGGTAGTATGGGGAGACTCAGGGGGGTCTGAGCTACCATCACTATTCGGGATTTTTGATTCCTTAAATCACTCTATCAGCCCATAATATCAATATATTAAATTATCTTTTATATTATATATCAATATATCAATATAAAAAATAATAAAATTGTATTGTAATTATTTTAATTACTTGTAATATGAAGATTAAAATCAATTATTTATTTTTGGTAGTGATTTTATTTAAAGATTTTATATTATATTATCATAATATAGATATTATATTATATAACCAATTTTATATTAAATAATTATAATGTCAATATATTTATTAATAATTATAAATTGAAATTTCAAAAATAGGTTTATTTATATAATTTTACATTAAATTCTGTTTATGTAATTACAGTATAGTCTACTGTATAGTATTTTTATATGATTTGCGCACAAAAATACAGCATTTTTAAGTCATGAAAATAATCTTTAAATAAGTAGAAAATACAGAAAATACTTTTAAATAATATATTTATAATAATAATAAATTATTAATACTTTAAAGATTGATATGAGTATGATATGGGTATAAATGATTTAATACTTGATTTAAGGTTAATAAATATTATGGCATCACATGCATATAAATAAAGCAAATAATAAAAAAATAATACAATGTAAATACTTAATATATATCACAATAAATTTTACAATTTTATCACATAAGTTAATATATTGATGCAATACTTTAGAATAATATAATATTAAAATCATTATCAATAAGCGATAATTAATTTACATATTTGATGCCTTCAATAGAGAGATCGTTTAAATTTATGTCTCAAATATTTGACATAATAATACATGAAATATAATATCAAAACGAGTGAAAATATATTTATCAAAATTATAAAAACTAAAGGCATTGTTCGGTAACATATCCATCGATATAACCTTTTGTATGACCAGATTTTGGTAATTTGTTGAGCCGTCGGACAGCCGGCCAATGCGATCACTTTGTCCAGTGTCCGCACGTCATCGCATTCGTGACAACTGCCGAAATGCAGGTCACTGTTCATATGTCGAGAAATGTTTGCTTTTTCGGCAATAATTCCAGTTATAAACGAGTCTTCGATGTCCAGTATAGGACCGGTATAGTGATGGTCAATGGTCGCCAAAAGTTTGCGGCTCACATTGTTGGTCATTGCATATACCGATCCGTATGTATACCAAGGATAGTATTCAGGACTATATGTGTTGTATGGACGGTACCATTGATGGCCAAACACACGGTTAGGCTTTTCGTATACTTTGAAGCCACTGATACCTGCTTTGAATGTGCGATACTTTTGTAGTAAATAATTGGGATTAATGATGACATCGTCGTCACTCTTGATGACCAAATCACTATTTGTACAGTAGTTGTCAATCCATCGAAATATTGATATCATTTTAAGTGTTAGATTATAATAACTATCAATAAAACCGATTTGTATGATATCTTCATAAGTGTCTGACTCCCACTTTAATAAATTATTATCAATGGGATCAATGTTAAGACCAATTACAAAATATACACTAATATTAAGTTGTTTTGCGTCTGCCATCCATGTCTTGCGGATAGCATCCCGACGTTCATAGTATACATCATTAACTGTTGCGGACGACAGTATAAATATGGAGATATGTGACACCTGTGACGACCCGTCATCAGAGCACGGCTTAGGATTGATTACCACTTCTTTGGTTGATTCAACTTCTTCTTTGGTATTATAATACTTGCGTTCAGTGAGTGATTGCAATGTCTCAGTTGTAATCAGATATATAATAATTATTAATTCACATAAAAGGCATTTATTAATTGGTAAATACATTAGAAAATAGTGTCTTTAACTTAATGATAGTAATTATTATATACCGGTATATATAGTACTGTATTAATATAATCTGTATATAAATTTATTAGACATACAAACTATAGTATTATGTAAACTATTTGAATGCACTTATTTTGGACAATCATTTTTTATGATTACGGTAAGTGACAAAAATATATGACAAATATATTACTTAAATTGATAAATAAAGCACAATATGATTGTAAGTTAACTTTTATTATCAATTGTTTGAATAGTCATCAATATATTGATGCTGTATATACTATATACTATATAGTATATACAATATAATCTTGTATATGATAATTTAATTAGCTAACATATTTGTTTAATCATGTTTAATATAATACTTTATATAAACAAGATTTTTGGTTTTGACAATAATTGTATTTTTTAAAATATGTTATACAATATATAATATAAAGTACAGTATATACACTACATTTGGTTATTATATTTGAATAATATTACATTAATCTTGATAATATAATACATTTATCATTTTTTCATATAAATTATATAATAAAGTTTATAATACATAATATTATTATAAAAGGTAACTTAGCAGCAAATATGAACTTTTTTTGTTATTAATACATATTTTGTTATTATTATTATTATAGTACTGTATTATATTTTAGGTGTACAAACAAATATCCAATTAATTTAAGTATTGTTTATTAACGACAGTATATACTAAACAAAAAACAACAAATTGACAATAATGTATCTTTATATTAATACATCAATATGATAGGTATGGGTATTATTATAGGAGATATTGTTAATAATAAGTTATTGTTGTTGTTATTATTATTACTAACATTACATTCAATAGTAGACACCATATATGATAAACAATCCTTATATCCACTCAAATACACTCATTATTGTAAAGTATACTCAATATAAAGCTTATTATAGTATTATACCGTATATATTGAAAGTATGGGATTCAATGTGAGACCCATTGGTTTGACTTAAATTGTTTGACATTTAGACACAATCTTTTAGTTGTTAATTATTAAACAAAAATAATATATTTATATAATAAAGTTAATTCATTTGAAAATATTTGACAATTATTTCAATATTAATTATGTCTATTTAATGAAACATTTTTTAATCAATGATTTCATAAAACTAATTAGTTAGATATTATTTTTGCCATAAAAATATTACATTAAATACAGTATAATAACTGTTTATTAAAATATAATTATTATTTCATATTATTAATGCAATATTTAAGTATAGCTTTAATGATTTTTGCATAAAATTAAATATTGATTTTTTTGTGATATAATAAATTTTCTGCGTTAATGTTTTAATGTAATAAAAATTACAATATTAAATAATACCAGTACAAAATATTGAGATAAATTTATAATAAATATAAAATTTAACATTTAAAACTAATTAAAACATTACAAATCATTAAATCTAATAATAAAAAACTTTTTAACGACTTGACTTGACATTTATAAGTATTAAAACAACACGATATTAATATACTGTTAATAATACGGTTTATTTGAAACGTAATTATATTTTATTAAAAATTATTTTTTGTCAACTTTGTATTTATATAAATGTTTAAAAATATGCTTTAAACTAATTTAGATATTATAAAAACATATAAATTGTTATGTATAAATATTAAGAAAAATCTATATAAAATTATATTTAGTATTTACTAATGTTTATGTTATAAGTATTTATCGATAGTTAAAACAATATTTATTAAGTAAATTGATGTTATTTATAATATTTATTTTTAAAAGATTAGTAATATTATGTAAATTATTATTATATGAATATATCAATATTTTATCATAATACACAAATTTTCTTATATAAGTAGTAGTGGGATAAGGCTAGCATCCACTAATAACAGCAGAGTATTCATAGCCTAGGGTTTGGCTTATATTAACAAAATCCTAGGCTATGAATACTCTGCTGTTAGGGATTAGGGCTATAAAATAAAAATATTTGGGGGGGATGAAAAGGGTTAGTTTTTGGGTAGGGGAGGGAAATATTTTAGAATAATAAAAATAAGGGAGAGGGTAATAAAAGGGTTAAATGGTATAACACACAAACACATACATACTACACATATAATAAAAATATATAACACACACCTACATATACACACACATACATATATATATATAAATAATAAAAATAAATTACAAAATAAACACACAATATATACATACAGTACAGACACATACAAACATATATATATATATATATATATAAAACAACTAACAAACAAAACAAATACATACAACATATACAACATATACAACATATACAGCATATACAACATACAACATATACAATACATACAACATATATACAACATATATACAATAAAAACAAAACATATACATAACAAATACCAAACCTATACAAAACATATATAACACTACACACACACACACACACACACTAATATATACAACATATACAACACATACACAGACACACACAAACATATCCAACAACCCATACAATATATATATATATATATATATAAAACATATACAGCATATACAACACACACACACACACACACACACACACATACATACATACAAAACAAACACAAAACATATACAAAACATACAAAACTTACACAAAACAAATACAAAATATATACAAAATATATGCAACAAATAGATAGCACAACACACACACACACAAAATAAATAGTAAAAATAGTTATAAAACTAAAATATTTGGGTGGGGGAAAAAAGGGTTAGTTTTCAGGGGGGAGGGAAATTAAATTTATAAAATAGGGAGAGGGTAATAAAAGGGTTGAATATAACACACACACACACAACACAAACACACACAGACACACATACAGACACACAACACACACACACACACACACACACAAACACATATAAATCAATATAATACAAATAATTGGCATATAAACCAAATACAACTTATACATACACACATACATAAATACATACATACATACATACATACATACATACATACATACATACATACATACATACATACATACATACATACATACATACATACATACATACATACATACATACATACATACATACATACATACATACATACATACATACATACATACATACATACATACATACATACATACATACATACATAAATACATACATACATACATACATACATACATACATACATACATACATACATACATACATACATACATACATACATACATACATACATACATACATACATACATACATACATACATACATACATACATACATACAAAAACAATTACAATTAACATATAGATGACACATACACTAACACACATACATACAAATAAACACAAACAAAACACATACAAAATACATACAAAATAAATATCATACATACAAACATACACACACACGCACACATAAATAATCAAAAACACTTACACATATACAAACACATACAAAAAATAAAAATATTAATAAATAAAAAACTAAAATTAATTAAAATAAATAAAATAAATAAAATAAAAATATAAATGAGAATAAAAATAAATTATAAAATAAAATAAAATAAAAAAAATTATAAATTAAAATAAAATAATAAAAATACAAATACAAACTGTTTTGCCGTAAAAGACAGGCCTTGAGGGGTATATATACAAAAGTGCAATAAAACTTTCAGCGCGCGTCTCACACACTACCCTCTTAACTCTCTCGCATGGTATCCTACACTACTACTACTACTACTACAACAACTACAGAGTCTACGGTAATATATAATAATGGTAATAATAATAATAATAATAATAAATCTACAATGAGAGAGAGGGATAAAAAAGTGTGTGAGACGTGCCTTTTGCAGAAATAAACAAAATTTTTGTTATATATATATAAATATATATTGTATATAAAATAAATATATTTAAAAATAAATAAATTAAATATTTTTTTAAAAAGTTTTATTCAAATATATGTAAATAAAATACAAAATAATAATATAATAAAAAAATTATAAAAATAATAATACATTAAAAAAATATTTAAAAATTTTAAAAATTAATAAAATAAAATAAAATTAATTAAAATAAGGTTCAATTTGCTGAGATCTCTGTAAAACAAAAAAATTACCACAATCAGAGACACTCACAGAAAATGAATAATCCCCTATAATAGGTATGTTATTTAACGTGTTGAACGTATGATACCCCATTGGCTTCAAGTCGATTGGTCCATTATTTTCGAAATGGATACTTGGAGATCCATTGGAGCCATAGTTGCCATCATCTGAAGCATAGCCAGAGTCAATCGATTGATTTTGTTGGTCACCAAAAATGCTGTCTTCCATAGGATCCAATGGTTCAAAGGGCGGTGGTGGTGGAAAGTCGTTGACTGGTGTTGATGCTTGAGGGGAAAACTCTTCACCTGAATATGGTCCGTACATCGGGTCTTTCTCTTCGTCCAAATCGTAGTACGATGTTGATGGCGATGGTTGGGGTAAGTATGGATCATTTTGATGATCACGAATGTTGTCCAGCATATTGTTGGCAGTCTGTAACATTCCATTAAGTTGATTGAGGCATCGGACGGTGAAGTTTTCGGATTCCCATTGGTCGTCGACGTCCTCAAGTAAATCATTAGCATCGGATTTAATTGTCAAATCCATTGGTTCTGTAATTTAAAGAAAATAAAAAAAACATTAGTAATTATTAATACAATTATAATATATTTAAAACTTACCATTATTAATATCTATGTTGTCATCAAAGCTGTCGTCAATGAATGGGATGCATTCAGTTCTTAAATGTTTCATAATTTTTAAATTAACAATTACAGCAAAACTACAAATAAACAAATAAAAGTGATGTGAACTATAAGACGACTGGAAAACAACTGTTAACGTGTTATTTGTTTACAGCCATTATATAGAAAATTTTAACACTATTAATGCTACAGCTAGTATATTTAGTATTAACTTTTGTTTTATTATAGTTGAAATACTTTTAGTTGTTTTTATGATTGTAAAGATGCTTGTACTATTAATGTTACAGTTAGTATATTTAGTATTAGCTTTTGTTTTATTATAGTTGAAATACTTTTAGTTATTTTTATGATTGTAAAGATGTTTGTACTATTAATGCTACAGTTAGTATGTTTAGTATTAGCTTTTGTTTTATAATAGTTGAAATACTTTTAGTTATTTTTATGATTGTAAAGATGTTTGTACTATTAATGTTACAGTTAGTTTATTTAGTATTAGTTTATGGTTTATTATAGTTTAAATACTTTTAGTTGTTTTTATTATTGTAGAGATGTTTGTACTATTAATGTTACAGTTAGTATATTTAGAATTAGGTTTTGTTTTATTATAGTTGAAATAATTTTAGTTATTTTTATGATTGTAAAGATGTTTGTACTATTAATGCTACAGTTAGTATGTATAGTATTAGCTTTTGTTTTATTATAGTTGAAATACTTTTAGTTATTTTTATTGTAGAGATGTTTGTACTATTAATGCTACAGTTAGTATATTTAATATTAGTTTTTGTTTTATTATAGTTAAAATGCATTAAAGATGTTGTGTTAACGTTTGTTTTATTATACTTAGTAAGAAAGTAAGGATAGCAATAACATTAGTTAAATATTATATATTTAAGTTATTTTTATTGCATTTAAATTTGTTTAAGTAAATGTCTATATTTTATTTTATTATACTTTTAGTTGTTTTAATTTCGGTAAACATTTATTATAGCAAAGAGTATGAAAATGTTAGCATTAGTTATATAGTATATATTTAAGTTATTTTTATTGTTTTTTAAAATGCTTTAAAGTAAATTTCAAATGAAAAAATCTATGTTATATTTTGACATATAATAAATTTAAGTATAATAAAATTAAGATCAATGTCGGTATATTTTTGTTAAATTTGTATAAATAGAGAGACTGTTCAACAGTTATTTTCATTCAGTTTTGAGAAGTCAACTCAAACGTTATGCTTTATTTTAAAGTATTTTTATAAAGTAAAAATTGCTTATTTTCATAGTGTCGCCGCTCAACTCAACCGTCCACTATTGTATCATCTGTTAATCGAAATTTCTGGTCATCCATCTGAAATATCATCTGACAACTTAAGTTCAATACTTAACGACGACTTGGGCGATATACTCTGGGATTTTGCTCGATTGAGAGGGGACCAACAGCGAGAGTTCACCATTGAAGAAGCTCGTACTGTCATCCTTGGACACATGGCCCACCAAAATGGTTTCGATGTCGTTGGCTATCAAACCGTACCTGGAGACGATCCGCGTTTAAATAGAAGACGAACCGGGGGGCCAGCAAATGAGCCGGAAGAACTTAGAAGCCCCCCCCAAATTGGCCGAGAGAGAATTATTGGCAACACCTTATTGGCTTCAAAACTTGAGTGTTCAATATGCTCATATATGATTGTGCAGCCAGTACAGGTATTATTTAATATAAAAATAAATATTTTATTTAATTGAAACTAAATTTTTTTATTAATATTAGCTTAAACCATGTGGCCATTTGTTTTGTTTGACTTGCTTAAACAATTGGATACGTAGTAAAAGCGTTGGGCTGGAAATACCCGTAGAAGTCAGTTGTCCTCTCTGTCGGACTAATTTTAACATCTGGACCGACAAAATATTTTCTTATTTATGGAATGAAATTCTTGGTTCGTTTGAAGTAAAATGCATTAATGCAGAAAATGGTTGTGATTACAAGTCATCAATACTGGACATTACAAATCACGAAACAAACTGCCCCCTCGAAACAGGAGCTTATGTTACATGTAATCTTTGCATGGAAGACTACTTAGCTGAAGAAAAAGCTCTACACAATTGCATCACAGAGTTGTCAACTGTGACATATTCATTAGAGGTAATATTTTATTATTAATTATATAAATTTTTTACTTATAATTATTATTTTTATAGAAAAAGCTGGTTAAACAAAATGAAATGTTACTTTCTACTCTTCGACGCATAACATTATTGACTGAAGGAATGCAAAAAGTATTGCGGTCTCATCTTGGCCTTCAAAATCGCGTTGTTATTTTAGAAAAAGTGATCGCAGGGACAAAACGCTCTGCAGACGAAATCAGTGAAACCGAAAATCAAGCAAATAAACGAATAGATTCTGGCACTCAGACAGGAGACATTGATAAAATCGAACTAAACATCGAAATTGCAACAACTGATGACGAAAACGACTTGGAAGTGCTTAATTAGTCTTTATTTTATTAACAATTTAAAATCATATTTAATCAATTATTTTTAATTATTTTTAACCACTATTATTATATATTTTTTTACACATTATCCAATCTTTAATTTAATTAACTTTTATAATTACAATTTATTATTTTTACCATTATTATATTTATTTTGAACATTAAATACTTATTTTATACTTTTTTTAAAAAAATATATTGTTTTATTTTTATATTTTTATTATATAAATACTATTTTAATAACATTTTAGTATTTAATCATTTAATAATTATTTTTAAAAAATTTAATTGTAACTTTTTTTAAAAAAAATAAATAAATTTATTTAAAAAAAACATTGTGTTCTATTATATTTATTTTATCTTTTATAAATTATTAATTAATTTAATTATGAATAACCAACTTTGGCGGGAAAATTTAATTATTAGATCGGTTTTAAATGGTATTTTAAATGAAATTACTACTAATCAATCTGGTCAAGGTAGTAGTAGTAGTAGTAATAGTGATAATAATAATAATAATAATAATCAAGTGATATTTGAATGGCAACGTATTTCACAATCAAGTGTTCGTCAAAGTATTAGGTTTAGAAGAACTGAGAAATCGTATCAATACAACATTAAACATAATTTTGGTACATTTGAAGATTTATTTCAAATAGAAAATAATATTGATAATTTTTATGAATTATTTATCAACGAACAACTTCAGTCAGCCGGAGATAGCGATGTTTTTAGTGTTAGTATTGAACATTCAGCTCTTACGCGTCATTTGTTTATACCGCCAACAAGTAAGTTAAATTTTAATAAACAGGCCTTATTTAATGCCATATTTGAGGTATCCCAAAGTAATACAACGTTTTTATTAGACGGTAAAATAAAGTTAACTATTAATATTACAAAATCAATTAATGGAAGAGGTAGATGTGTAGCACCCATTACTATAATTAGTAAAGAATTCCGCGATAAAAATGTATTTTTAATTAATAATAATGATAACTTTTGCGCTTTACATGCAATAATAGTCTGTATTAATAAATTTAAATCTAAAGAAAATAAATATAATTGGCAATGTATTCAAAGAGATACTAATAAAGAACGAACAGCTCAAGTGATTAATTTAGTTAAATTATGTAATTTTGAAAATAAAACTAGTATTACACTAAATGACTTTCCATTAATTCAAAGTAAAATTAATTATCAGATTATTGTTATTGATGATAAAATCAGAAATAATAGATTGTTTGTAGGTGATAACATAAATTTACCTAAAATATATTTACGCTACAAAGAAACAGAAACTATAAAACATTTTGATTCCATATTGCATATAAAATCGTATATGGGCTGCCATTATTATTGTGAGTATTGTCATAAAGCTTATTCTCATCCATATACACATAATTGTAATAACATATGTGATTTGTGTTTTTCATTTCCTAAATGTAGACTATTAGAAAAGATTAATTGTAATAAATGTAATATAAATTTTAATAATAATAAATGTTTTGAAAATCATATAACAGGTAAGAATCCTGTTTGTAGGAACATTAAAAAATGTTTAAAGTGTTTAGTGACTTATAATGGATTAAATCATTTATGCGATAGTCATAAATGCAAAGTTTGTAATGAAATATTTAAATTGGAAAATCATTATTGTTATTTAAAAACAGAAAATTTAAATAAAATTAAAGAATCAGATAAAAAAAACAAAATAATAGTTGCATTTGATATCGAATGTCAACAAAACAAATTTAATGACTTATTTGAACATAAACCTGACTTATTAATTTCAAACACTGTGTGTGATATATGTTGGAACGAATCAACTCAAAATAAAACAATTATTTGTGATGTTTGTGGTGTTTTTAATAACGTGTTTTTTGGTTTAAATTGTATAGAAGAATTTGGAAATTATTTATATTCTAAATTAGCTTTGAATGCAGAAATAAATAAGTGTTATATTTATGTATTTGCACACAACGCTAAAGGTTATGATAATCATTTCATTTTAAATGATTTATTTAAACGAAATTTTATTAATCCTACTGTAATCATGAATGGAAATAAGATCTTAAAAGCAGAAGTCGGAAATATAAAATTTTTAGATTCATTACTGTTGTTTCAACAACCTTTGTCAACATTACCAAAAGCGTTCGGATTTGAAAATATAGTTGTTAAAGGCTTTTTTCCACATAATTTCCATACAAATAATAACATTAATTATGTAGGAAAGCTACCAGATAAAATCTATTTTGGTAATGATTATATGAAACCAACACAATTAAATGAGTTTAACAAATGGTATGACGAGTCTTTTCAATTATTTAATATAAATAACAATTACAATTTAAAATATGAATTAATTAAATACTGTAACAATGATGTATTAATATTATTAAAATGTCTGCAAGCCTTTCGTCAAACTTTTAAAAATATTACAAATATTGACCCAATCACCAGATGTTTTACATTAGCATCAATTGGATTAGAGTTTTTTAAAAGTACTATTTTACCTAAAAATACTATAGGTGTTACTCCTATTAAAGGTTATCGGAAAGGAACTTTTTCAAAGATAGCTAATGCATGGTTAGACTATCAGCAGTTTATTAATAAAATTAGTTTAGATAGAGAAATTAAAATAAATAACTATTATGTAGATGGATTTAATAAGAAAAGTAATACTATATACGAATACAACGGTTGTTATTTTCATTGTCATACTTGTATTTTTAAAGATAAAAGAGATGACAAATGCATAAAAACTAATAATGAAAATGTATTATGTAGTCCTAATGAGATTTATAATAAAACTTTAGAGAGAAAAATTGAATTAAATTTAAAAAGAAAATTTAATTTTATAGAAGAATGGGACTGTACACTGGTTAAAAAAAGAAAAGAGGATAAAACAATGGATAAATATATAGAAAAACGTTTAAAATATTATAGAAAGCAAAATCTTTATGGCGGTGTTAATATAAGAGAAAGTTTTTGTGGTGGTAGAACAAATAACATTAAATTTTATTGTGATGTAACTAATGATATTAATTCAAAAATTCTATATTATGACTTCCGGTCACTATATCCCAGTGTTTTAAAATACAAATATTTCCCTGTAGGACATCCAATTGTTATATCAGAAAATTTTGATTATACATTAAAGTCATATTTTGGGTTTGTTAAATGTATTGTCGAAGCACCAACAGATTTACGTATGCCAGTCTTGCCTATGAAAATTAATAATAAATTAATATTTCCTTTATGTTTTTTATGTGCGAAAGAAAAAAATAGTCTAAATTGTACTCATAAATTAGAAGAAAGATATCTAATCAATACATGGTCTACAATAGAATTAAATTATGCAATAAGTATAGGTTATAAAATTATTGATATTATAGAAGTTTATAATTATGAGAAAAAAACAGATAAAATTTTTTCAAAATATATAAACTTATTTTTAAAATTAAAACAACAATCTGATGGTTGGCCATCATGGATCCAGAACGAAAATGATAAATTAAAATATATCGATAATTTTTTTAAAAATGAAAACATTAAATTAGATTATAATGATATTAAAAAAAATTCTGCATTACGTTTCATAGCAAAATTATTTTTAAATACTTTATGGGGAAAATTAGCTCAAAGATCTAATTTAACTCAAACAACAATATGTACAGAATATCATCAATATTGGGAGTTAGTAAATGATAAAACAAAGAGAATTAAAGGAGAGTTACTTATTAATGAAAATTGTTTAATTGTTACTTGGGAATATATTGACGATGAAATGGGAAATGTTGGTAATACTAGTTTGGCAACGGCCGCCTTTGTGACATCTTATGCTAGAATTGAATTAATGAAATTGATTGATCAAATAGAAGTTATTCCCGGCAGGTTATTATATATGGATACAGACTCTGTTATTTTTAAATACACAGAAGGTGAACCTAAACCTAATACATCTGATTATTTAGGAGGATTAGCAGATGAAATACTAAAAGATTATGGTGATAAAGCAATATGTACTAAATTTGTTAGTTTAGGCCCTAAGGTTTACGCCATGGAAATCTGGAAAAATTGTGATGAAATCAATCCTATTGTGCCTATTAAAGTTAAAGGAATAACATTAACAGAAAAAGCTTTAGAACTTATAACAATAGAAGAAATGATTAATATGTCAAATAATTATATTAATAATAACGATTCACTAAAATTAATACCGCAAATGTTAATTAGATCTAATAAAAAGCATGAAGTTTATACTAAGTACTATGATAAACTTTTTCGAGTTATGTCAGATAAACGAAAAATAGATGGAAATGATACCCTACCTTATGGTTATATAAAATAAATATCAGTATTAGATTTGTAATCAAACATGGAAGTTGTAGAAGAAAAACATTTAAAGTTTAAACATCCTTTTACTTGTTTATCTGCAGGTCCATCAGGCTCTGGTAAAACATATTTAATAAGAGATTTGTTGAAATTTCATAAATTAACTATTAACAATTTGAATAAAAATGTGATAAATGTTGCATGGTGTTATGGTATTTGGCAAAATCTTTACGATGAGCCAGTAGAAAATGTTAATTTTAAATATATTGAAGGAATACCTGATATAGAAGACCTAGAAAATATAGATATTATAATAATTGATGATTTAATGACTGAAATTAAAAACAGTAAAATTATTATTGACTTATTTACTAAAGGATCTCATCATAATAAACAAAGTGTAATAATATTAACACAAAATTTATATAATAAAGGACCAATAGTACGTGATTTAAATTTAAATTCACATTATATAATAATATTTAAAAGTCCGAGAGATAAAATGCAAATAATGGCTTTAGCTAAGCAAGTGTACCCAACAAATTTTAAGTATTTTATGTCTGCATATGAATTGTCGACAGCTAAACCACATGGTTATTTAGTATTAGACCTCAAACAAGATACACCTGATCAAATTAGGCTAAAATCTGATATTATTCCAACAAAAGAAACTAATTATAAAATTAATATCACTGGATTTTTACCAAAATAATGTCTAATAATTTAAGAAAATGTATGAAAACTATGCATCTTTATTGCAACGCTAACTGTGGTAAATTAAAAAAATCTATTTTAACAGAAATGTCTAAAAATGATAACTACTTTAAAGCCATGCAAGAAATTATTTTCAACTTATCTAAAAATAATATAAAGATGACACCACAATCACAGAAAAAAATTAAAAAATATAAACCATTACTTAAAAAAATAATTACTAATCCAAAAACCAAAAAAAGCGATCAAAATTAATAAATCAAAGTGGAGGCTG
This sequence comes from Oppia nitens, assembly GCF_028296485.1. NCBI lineage: Eukaryota > Metazoa > Arthropoda > Arachnida > Sarcoptiformes > Oppiidae > Oppia > Oppia nitens. The sequence continues at coordinate 626,148 of NW_026533250.1, forward strand.
GTTACCTATATTAATCCCATTTGTTGCTTCTGTTATATCAGATCTAGTAAGTTGATAAAATGAGTTATGCTAAAAAAATAAAATTAGTTCCTTCTGATCCCAATCAAAGTGGTGGTGCTATAGAAAATAGTCCAGAATCTGGTTCATTAATAGCAAATGTAGAAGAAAATACTAATAAAAAATCTAAAAATACTTTTTATGATAAAATTCAAAGATTTTTAAAAATAATATTAAAACTAGCTAATAATCTTGGTTATGATAGTGATTTACGTATTAAATTAAACAATGGCAAATATTTGGATAAATCAAATATTGTTGATTTACTCTCTCATGCTATGTCAGTTGGTAAAGTATTGTATGGAGAAAATGAATTCATTGAATTATTAGCTAATAGTAATGTAAATCCTGATTTAGTTATCAATGAAAATGTGAAGTTAAAGTTATCACAATATTTAAATAAACCAAAACAAAATTTCCCAGAATCTAATGTTAAGTCGTTAAAACGAAAATATAGAGATGAAGATAGTAATAATAGTAAAAAACGTAAACTTTATGATATAAATGATAACAACATGGACTCTGAAACTTCAATGCCTAACCTTAAAAGGAAGCGTGAGATGGAGGCATATGAAATGGATAAATGGCGATTAAAACAAGAAAATTATAATAAAAAACGAAGACATGAATCTCACGATGAAGAAGAAGAGAATAAAAATAATAGCGATTCAGAAATTGATGAAACGTTAATAGACAGTAGTCGATGGGAAATTCCAAATGGATAAGATTTTAAATAAAATATATTATAATCCAGGAAGTGCTGGATCTTTCTCTAGTGCTAACAAATTATATGTCGAAGCTGTTAAACAAAATCCAAATATTACCCTAAGTAATGTTAAAAAATGGTTAAATAATGAGTTAGTATATTCTCTTCATAAACAAGTCATTAAAAAGTTTAAAAGAAATCCTGTAGTATCAGAAAATATAGATGAAAATTTTCAAGCAGATTTGGTTGATATGAAAGAATTTTCTAAATTTAATAACAATTATAATTATATTTTAACAGTTATTGATGTCTTTTCAAAAAAAGCCTGGGGAATTCCTTTAAAAAATAAATCTGCCGATTCAATTGTTAATGCAATGAAAATAATTTTTAAATCAAATATTCCATATAAACTTCAAACAGATAAAGGCAAAGAATTTGAAAATACGCTATTTAAAAATTTAATGAAACAATATCAAATCAATCATTTTGTAAGCGAGAATCCTGCTATTAAATGTTCAATTATTGAAAGATTTAATAAAACATTAAAAAATAAAATGTTTAAGTACTTTACTAGTATTGGAAAAAGAAAATACATTGATGTATTAAATTTAATATTAAATTCATATAATAATACATATCATAGATCAATAAATATGGCCCCAAATAATGTAAATAAAAATAATTTTAAAGAAGTTTTTAAAAATTTATATGGTGTTAATACGAAAAGAGAATTATTGAAAAAATTTAAAAAACCAAAATTAAAAGTAGATGACAATGTACGTCTTAAATACGATTCAAAAACACTAGATCGCGGTTATTATCCAAATTGGACAGATAAAATCTATAAAATAAGTAACATAACTTTAAATAAAATAAAGCCATTATATAAAGTCACTGAAGAAGACGGTACACTATTAAAGAGAAGATTTTATCCTGAAGAAATTCAAAAAACAAACAATCTTTATAGAGTTGAAAAAATTTTAAAAGAAAAAAAAGTAGACAAAATAAAATATTATTTTGTTAAATGGTTAAATCATAATTCTAAATTTAATAGCTGGATTAAAGCATCTGATATATTTCAAGTTAATAATGGATAAAATTTCAATAAAATCTAACGATTTCACGCGGCCAGATGTCGTTCTATTTACAGTACAAATAATTAGTTTGTTTATCGTTATTTGTGTAAGTTTAGCAAATCTTACATATGAATGGGGAAATCAAAATTTGTGGACAGTTATTCTCACAGGTTCCTTAGGATATATAATGCCAAATCCAAAAATAAAGACATTAAATGAAAATAAAATTGATATAAAACCAACAAATTTATAAATATGAAAACATTCGTCTTGTTAATAGTCATTATCATTTGTGTTATAGGAGTAGTTTACTATAAACAAAATAAAATTATAAATAAGTGTGGTGGAGGAATTATAATTGCTGGAAATTCTACAGAATATATTGATTTTTTACCAAATATTATAAATGACACAAGAAGAATTTTATATAACATTACCAAGTAATGTTAAAAACATTGGTGAAAATGAAAATACATTGTCAGATTTTACTACATTTTTAAAAGATACTCAAACTTTTAAAAAAGAAGAAAAATGGAAAGTTTCTATAGCTGAAATAAGCTATACAAAATCTTGGTATAATAGTTCACAAAATTTGGAAGTTAAATTATGCAACGAAAAAGGTGTTATTATATCTGTTAATGAAATATTTAAAACTTTGAAAGAAAATATGAATCAAATTAAAGAAATAAAATATAATACTACTATAGGCGAATTCGATGCAGTTGAGGAACCTAAAATATTAATTCATAAAGGATACTATGAAAACCCTGAACTATTTATAAATGAAATAAATAAAAAAATGCATAACGCGTTACATAATATTGCTTTGACATATCCATATATAAAGTTTAATGAATACACTCAAAGAGTTGAAATTAAATCTGGTATATTATATACATTAAGAAAAGATACACAAAGAGAATATTTACAATATTTTCCTGTATTTGGTAAAGAAATAGAAGATATACTTGGATTAACATATAATGATGACAGTATGGGAGAGATATCTTTTCATAAATACTTATGTAATCATGATAACATTTTTTTTAATTCAAATTATATACATTGTTTAGAAAACATTGTTACCAACGATGAATATCCTTACAAAAAGTATACAGCTCACAGATGTGTTCAACTTAATGCTGGACTTCATTCGTTATTTGTGTATTGTGATATTGTTGACCACAATTTAGTAGGTGACGCGTCTGCGCAATTGTTACGAGTTGTAGAAATACCTCATAGTTATAAATTTGGTGAACAAATTAATATAATTTACAACAGTTTACATTTTGTACCTTTAGTAAATAACACTTTTAAAGAAATTAGAATTAACATTAAGGAAGATACAGGCAAAGATTTTCCTTTTGAATTTGGTAGAGTTATAATCAAACTTTGTTTTAAAAAATATGGATAATCCATACATTCTTTATTATACAAATCAAGCTGGTAGTGGTTTAAGTGGATTTGAAGGATATCAATATCAAAGAGGTCATGGATTTTTTGGAGATTTATGGAATAAAGCTATTAAGCCGTTAGGAAGATATTTAGGAAAGCACCTACTTGGAATAGGAGCTGATGTTGGTAGAGACGTAATTGAGGGAAAAAGCTTTGGAGAGTCAGCTAAAAAAAGATTCTTAGAGACAGGTGCTACTATATTAAACGATGGTGCTGAAAAAGCTAGATCTTATGCACAGGCTGGTTCAGGTAGACGTAGACGCAGACGTAGACGAACAAATAAAATCATAGAAGTTAAAAAAGTTAAAACTAAAAAACGAAAAAGCACTAGAAAAGTAAAATCTAGAAAAAGAAAATCAGTTAAAAAAAGACATTCAAAGAAGAAAGATCAATTATTTAATTTTTAAATTATGGCTGCAATTCATAAATTATCCAGTGTAACAGCATTGAGTGAATTTGATATATTTGGAGTTCCTCCAACTCAAAATACTATAGAAAAAGATATTTTGACAGAACATAGACCAGCATCAGCAATTGATTCTAAAGCTTATATTGAATTTAATTTATCAACTGGAATTGACGAATATCTTAGACTAGATAAAACATATTTATATATTAAACTACAGATTAATATTGAAAAAGTTTTAAAAGCAACTGTTGTTGCTGCTGATTGGGAAAAAGTTTCACCAGTTAATAATTTATTTAACTCTTTATTTAAACAAGTAAATTTGATGATTGGAGATAGAATTGTAACATTATCTCATCAAACGTATCCTTATAAATCCGATTTAGAAATAAAATTAGGAAAAAATAAAGAAGCAAAAGATTCGTATTTATCATCAATTTTATGGATAGAAGATAATTTGGACGACTTAGAAGGAATTAACTTAAATAGAACTAGTTACATTAAACCATTAACAGGTGAACCTGATTTATCAAAAGGTCGAGAATTAGATTTAATTGGCAAGTTACATATTCCTATGTTCGAACAAGGCAAAGCATTACTAGGAGGGTGTAATATTTCGTTAAAATTAATCCCCAATTCCCCATCATTCTATATGATGTGTGACAGTAGTGTTAGAATATCTAATGTTGAATTTAAAGATGCTTCTTTATACATTCATCGGTCAAAAATTAACCCAGCTGTTGTCGAAGGTCATAAGATGGCATTGTTAAAACCAGCAAATGTAAGATATCCAATTAGAGAAAGTTTTGTTGTTCCTATTACAATAAATAAAGGAACTATGGATACTATCATTGATAATGTACACAATGGTCAATTACCTAGAAGAGCATTCGTTACAATGGTTGATCATAGTGCATTTAATGGCTCAGAAATAAAAAATCCTTATAATTATAAAAACTACAATCTAAATTATCTGGCGTTCTATTTAAACGGTATACAGTATCCAGAAAAAGCTTTTACTCCTGATTTTGACAAAAATCTTTATGTACGGGAATATATAAGTTTATTTGAAGCAACCAATCAGGACAATATTGACAGTTGTATAACCTTAAAAAGACAAGACTTTCCAAAAGGAAACAATATATTTGCTGTTAATTTTAACCCAGATTTATCTTCAGGTTGCTGTGCAACAGGTTATGTTAATCCAATTAAACACGGAAATCTAAGATTACAACTAAGATTCAAAGAACCTTTAGCAAACGCTATAACTGTTTTAGTATATTTGGATTATGACGCATTACTTGAGATCGATTACGATAGAAACCCTATTTATACGTTCAATTAATGGATACTCTAACAATAAACAAACTATTAAAAACATTTAGTTGTTTTAAAGGAGTCTATAGTTCAGACAATATACCTAAGTTTGACAAATTACCTATAAACATTATTGTTAACACTGATCCATCTTATAAACCCGGAGAACATTGGGTAGCAATTTCAATAAACAAAGAGGGTTATGGAGAATATTTTGACTCATTTGGATTACCTCCGCTAAAAGAAGATATATTTAACTATTTAGAAACTCAATGCAGACTTGGTTGGACATACAATAAAGTAACATTACAAAATATTAAATCTACTACATGTGGACATTATTGTGTTTTGTATATAATTTATCGTTGTCAAAATCTATCAACTCGCGCATACATTTCAAAATTTAGTAGAAACACTTTAGCAAACGATAAACTTATGAGAGCAATATTCAACAACTTTTCGTTGGCTAAGAAAGATTAACTAAAATGGATTCGGATAAAATTAGAAAAATCTGTGCAATTGTTGATATGCAAGGTTTTATGATTAGAAGTAATTTTTATCCTAGAGAACTTGCAATTGTTAATAATAAAATAAAGGCATCTTACGAAATTGAATGTAATATACAAAAACAAGAAAAAAAGAAATTTTGGAAATCATTACTTTATCAAACAAAAAATATTCATGGAATTACACTAAATAACAGTTTACCACAGTATTATTACCGAACAATAAAATATGACAATTTGGAGAAATTTCTAAAATCAACATACTTTTATTTAAAAACAGATGACAAACCATATTTAGGTGTAAAGAATCCTCAACTATTATATATTTTAGAGAATTTAGAAATTCCCTGTGTTGATCTATCTCCTGATGATTCAACTCAAGAAATATGTCCGCCGTTACATTTATTCGACAAATTAATAACATCAAATCAATATTGTTATTTACATGGATTTATTAATAAAGATAAAAGTTCAAAATTAATGAGATGTGCTTTAAGAAAAAGTTGTTTTATTTGGGATTATTTACAACAAAAAATTTTAGCTGAAAATTTATTGCATATGACTTTCCTAGATGACAAATGTAAAACAACAAAAAAAGTTACATTTGCGTCTGCTCATACTTTATTATAAATACAAAACATTACAAATTGTCTTTATTTTAACTTTAGACTAACAAACAACCACACATACACATTATTTGCAATGGATAAACAAATTTTTGAAACTATTTTCTCAGCAAATTTGTCAGAATCTGACAAATATGCCAAAAAGGTTTTGAGTTTAAAACGTAAGATTTGTGATCCTGAATTTCTTTTGGTTGACATTAGAGGTTCATATAAAAATCTACCAGCAAGACAAGGCATTTGTTTAACTGCTTTTGAATTTGATTGGCTAGCACGGTCATTGGCATTTTCAGGACAGATAAACGACACTGATAATCGTATACTTAAGAGTAAAAAGTCTGCACGTGAACTAATTATTAAGCAAACTTCATCAACAAATAACTTTGTTATAATGCAAAACGTTAATGACCAAGGAAGACATATTACATTACACAAACATGAAATAACTGTTTTGCTGGAAAAATATGGTTGTTTTTTTGATTTAATTGAAAAAATGGAATCTGGAGAAAACGATAATCATCTCTGCAACGATCACAAAGTTGGACATTGTGCACCCTTTGAAGTTTCCAAACAACCTAATTAATAATTATTTTTTTAATCATATTTAAACATTTTATTTTTAATTATAATTTTATAATCTATATAAATTTTTTTATTTAATTTTAATATGTAATCATTTTTTTAATTTTAATCAATAAAATATTTTTTATAAAAAAAAATCAGTTAGAGGATGTGTTATGTTATGTAATTTAGGTAATTAATACATTGTATTAATTGCGATTTTACAAAACATTTCTCATTGTTTAACTTCATCAGTTATCACATTTTTTCAGTAACTACCAATGAAATCTTCATAACTTTTACCACTCTAAAACCTTTAAAATTTTCACTCCCCCTGAAAACTAAATCTTTCCCCTCCCAAAAAACAACTGTTTTATAACCTTGAACAGTTTTTCTAACTTCGAGTTTTACTAATACAAGCCAATCCTTGGGCTATGAATGCCGCTCTGTGAATGGCTATTGATAGTCTTCGTTCACTACTACTAATATTGATTGACTGATCTTTCAGTTATAATGAACCAAAATTGTAGTTTTGTACTAAAGATAAGGTGTATATTAAGAGTCAAATGAATGCTTTTATTATATTCTCATTTCAATGTAATTATAGATCATATTATGATTATATGTGATATGTCTTATATGAAACTGTAATATGATATGAGTGTCCATAGAGTGTGTCATTTTACTTCATTTATATCCACTGCGACCAACTGTTCCGGTTTGTCCCATACATACATAACTATATTTATAAATATAATATTTATTACTTTTTATGATTGAAACTTTATTTTTATGGAAACTACAATATTCATCAATGTATGCAAACTGTTTAAAATGCTGTTTCTTAAAACTATCATAATTATTGGGAAATGTTTTTATTTTTAAAATGTTTAGAAAAGTTGGTAATCCTATAGATATATCATATTTGGTTAGAAATCATTCATTTAGATTTATTTTCTCTTTATTTTCTACTCATTAGTGACAAAATAGTAGTGAATTTACCCCATTATTAGACCCAAATATGTGTCACTCCATAGCAATAGGGCATTGATTGCAACAAAGTATTGGTTAAAATGGATGACTCGATAAATCATTTGTAATTACGTTTAGTTAGAGAAAACATAACTATATTTTCAACCAAAAGCTAATCCATTTTCATATAATATTCATAACATATATTGAATACCAAGACTCAAGTCAAGTACTATGGAGTATATGTATTGAATAATACTGTATATGTTTATCATTAACTAAGATAGTTGTATATTACTATTATAACTTTGGTCTCCAATTACTTTATCATTAGTCTATATTTAAATAAATAAACAAAAATTAAAATATACACAAAAATTATATGTAATTTTATAATTTATTATACGACATATATTATAAATATAATACATATAAATTATTGATATTAACATTTATTTTAAAATTATGTTTAAATTTTAAAATTAAAATTATATTTGAAAACTAATTTTAATATAAGCACAAAATTATTTACACAAATATTTTTACAAACACTAAAAAATTAATACAGTTTATTATACGATCGTATATTATATGAGGAAAGCAATAGTATAATAAACTGTATTATTTTTTTATTGTTTGTAAAAATATTTGTATAAATAATTTTGTGCTTATATTTATAAAATTAATATAATTAAAAAATAAAATAAACATTCACTAAATTTTTTATATTTAATTATTTGAAATAATAATAATAATAATAATAATACATTAACAAAACTAAATATACTAATAATGTTATATTATATAGATATATAAAAATAATACAATTATAATATGAAATTTTAATATAAAAATAGAATTATTGATAAAATACACAATTACTGTATATGTCATAAACATAATCGTCAATTAGTTTATAATTTATATAAAAATTATATGAATGTTCATTCATTGGCACATAAATGTAATCCAATTATTTAGTTTGTGTGCACTTTCTATAAGCTTTATGTAATTATATAAAACATTTACATTAATATTTTCATTTAAATAAACTAATCAGTAATACATTTACTAAATTAAAGGCACAAAAAGTTGCATTTTGTTGGTCGCACCCACTCTTCATTAGTTTCAATAAGCTTTATGTACACATGATTTTCACTAATGTTTTCTTTGATACAAAAAACCTATTGATAGGTTAAAAACTAATATTTATAAGGAGTGGTAAATAATTCACTCGCTATGGGATGCCATCCATTGTCTGATAAAATTATCTTAAAAACCTTTTATACTACATATCGTCTATCACTCTATCTATTCATCTATATATATCAATACTGTATACCACATCTGTAAAAGAAATATTCATTTTCTTATTATTTTTAATCAAAAATATTCATGATTTATGAGTTTGTATTACTATTTTTTCAATTGCTTTTCTGCACATAACTAGTAAATAAGTTAATGAGATTTTTTGTGATAATTTTAAGTTTGACTGCAATATGTATATAAAAAGTGAGAAAAGTATTTATTCAGAAACACGTAATACATATCTCACGCAATCCAACAAAACTCATCAAACAAATCGCAATTTGATACACATTTTATATTTGTATTTTTATATTTATGATATTACTGTAATAAACAATAAAAACATGCAAAATATTTTGCTAATTTTTAGTTTAATTAAAAGTGAGTTTTTAATTAAACATTAAGTTAATAATAACATATTTGCAAACCAACTAAATATATATTCAAAAAAAATTAATTACTACTAACAAAAGTTTGTATTTTTGTCTCATTATTTTTATATTTAACAACATATTTATGTTAATAAAATGAAAAAATAAAATTTAACTAATGAGAACTGGCATATATGGGATAGGGATAGGGATGACAGCAATATGTATATACTGTAATATACTGTAATATACTGTAGTAACTAAACACTGCATTTAAAGAATCTGATTGTTACAGCAATTGACTACATATGCAGTTCATCGCCACTAATGAACGTTTGGCTCAAAAAAATACTGTATTTCTTAATAAGTTTTGTCTAATTTACTTCTAATGAGACACATGTTTGGATACATTATAATGCATATACTTATGGTCTATAATACAGTATATACTGCTTAACATAAATATGCCCTTTCAACTCACTTTCAACTCTCTCTCTCTCTCTCTCTCTCTCTCTCTCTCTCTCTCTCTCTCTCTCTCTCTCTCTCTCTCTCTCTCTCTCTATTCCAAAATCCTTTAACAAACCAATTAAAACTAATAATGTAGTGGTAAAAACATGCAATTAAATATATAATATTATTATTTATATAATAATTATATTAGATTTAAATTAATTTTATGTATTTTATTATAAATTTGTATTTACATTATAAATAAATTATTTTAGTTTAAACTATTTTATAGCATATATTTATAAATATTTGTTTAAAAATGTAATCTAAATTTTTGAAATCAATATTTTTATTATTTGTTGCTTCATTTATAATCACATTAACATTTACTGAACATAATCCATACAAACACATATAATATATATTAATATATGTTTTTGATTGTATTGTAAATTTAGATAAAATTGTATATTTGTTTTCATTGAATATTATAGTGAATAATAAGGTTTCGTGTTTTGCATCCGTAAAAGCACTTAAAGAGAGATCATTGAGAAGTGCATTCATTTTGATGACTAACTGCCTCTTCAGCTCATTATAGCCGTCAAAGTCTTACCATTTAAATCAAATGAAAATAAAAGTGAAGAGCAATTTGATGGCAGACAATAGATTATGAAACCAACTGTGCAACTATTGGTACGGTAGGGACATTCACTACATACCAGTGTGTACTGTATATGTGTTTACATTATTAGATCTGTTATGTATTAATGTTGTGCCACTCCTAGTCAATGGCTATAAATGTTTGAATGAATATCTTATAATATCAGATATGAGTCTCTGAAAATTGGATTGCATTTGGGATATGGGTTCACATTTGATGCCCAAACCATAACATAACACACAAAACATAGCACTAACTGACTATCAGATGCAATAACTTTGATTAGTTTTGAAGTAAGGCTTCAATTATATTAATATATAATTGAATGGCAAATATATGAGCAAAACGTATGCCTCTCTCACATACAAAACAGTCTAATATTATTAACAAAACTATTTTAATAAAACATTTGAAATACTCTTCATTTATAATTCATTTTTACAATATTTTGTTGAATTATGTTATGAATCCATTATAGTTAATAAAGACTCTCATAATAATACTATACTACAGTATATACAGTACTAAAGTATAGAGTAGTCTATTATTATTATATACTCTATAATATACTTAATATTTAATAAATAAATTACATATTCTATGTTCTGTAATATTCTATAAAATTACATTTTTCTAATAAAACATTTAGTTTTTTTACAACAACAACAAAAAAATAATAATAATTTAAATTTTTGTATTCTTTATTAATAAATTTATATAATTTTCTCTATGATTTTAAAGATTGAACACAAAACTCATAAATTTGTTTAAATTTAATTATAGTTCTAAAATAAATATTATATGATCTTAAAAAAGTTTTTCTTATTTAACTAAATCTAATCACATGTATATACATAATACTATTGTTAGTTTTGCTGAAAATTATAATCTATATTATAGTGTATTAAAAATATTTTATATTAAAACTTTTTTTATTTAATGATTATTCTAAAATTAATTAATTTTTTAAATAATGTAAATTTGAAATATTAAATAAAAATAGTTCATTTAAAATATTCTGTTTAATAATTAATAAAAAAAATTATATTTAATAATTATTCTAAAAATAGCTATAATTATCTTTAATTAAATATTTTTGTTTATAAAATTAATTATTTATAAGAATCTATATTTAAAAATTTCTATTAATAATATACAGTATATTTGATTTACATTTAATCTAAATATCGATTCAAAGCTATTCTCAAAAGAGAAATATAATTTATATTTATTATCAAATAATAATAAGAAATAAATTGTAATTATTATTAAATTTTTAAATGTATATCATAACAAACAGTATATAAAATATTACATTAGCATATAATTAAAAAATAAAAATATATTCAATTAAATTATTAAATTTAAAATAAATCAAATTTCTCTAAAATGTTGTATCGTTTTATGAATAATACTTTAACTGCAAAATAAAATATATATTGTAAATGATATGACATCTATTGAATAAAATAAAAACATAAAAACCCACTTTATATATAAAATCATTGATTTCATACATATTAATACTGAAATATACTGTGTTGTCATAGTTTCATGAAATTGAAAAAACAAACTTTTGGCGCCCAATATATAATAACTAAATCACTCAAAAATATGTAAATGTTATAAATGTTATAAATGTTATAAATGTTATAAATGTTATAAATGTTATAAATGTTATAAATGTTATAAATGTTATAAATGTTATAAATGTTATAAATGTTATAAATGTTGTTATAAATGTTATAAACGTGCAAAATATTATAAAATTAAAAAAAAATAGAAAAACATTACCGTATAGACTCCCATTAGCCCCACTGGCCATTAGGGGCTATATGTGAAAATGTGGGGCAATAAGTGAGATATAGCCCCCTACCAAATGTTGATTTTAATGAATTATCAAATACCCCCACTATTAAAATAATTGAATTTTTTTCATGTGTAATTACCCCCCCCTTAAAAATGCAATCTATTGATCGGACCATTTAATGTCAAATAATTGACTACAAAACGGCTAATTTTCAATCTAATGACTGATCGGAAGCTGATTATTGATTATTGTGTTAATTATTATTACTATAATTATTGTATTATAATATATTTAATTTGAACACTAATTGCTATTAACTGGCATTTAATGGTTTCTGATTGCAATAGACTGATCTTAAATATCCCCCAATCATTCCTTACCCCCACCACTTCACATATAGCCCCAGTAGAGGGGTATTTGTGAGATACAGCCCCAGTAGAGGGGTATTTGTGAGATACAGCCCCAGTAGAGGGGTATTTGTGAGATACAGCCCCAGTAGAGGGGTATTTGTGAGATACAGCCCCAGTAGAGGGGTATTTGTGAGATACAGCCCCAGTAGAGGGGTATTTGTGAGATACAGCCCCAGTAGAGGGGTATTTGTGAGATACAGCCCCAGTAGAGGGGTATTTGTGAGATACAGCCCCAGTAGAGGGGTATTTGTGAGATACAGCCCCATAAGAAATGTTGATTTTTAAATTTACAAAATTTGTCGATATATGCAGTCTATACGCTAATTATATCCATAGGTGTTGCCAATGAACTACCAATTTATTATTTCATCAAAATTATCTGTATTTAATAGACATTATTTTTAACAATTTGAAGTAATTAAAGTAAATATTTATATAATTTCAATTTAAATAAATACAAGTATTGTATTTTTATATATAATATACAATATAATGAAATAATGTACAGTATATCAAAAATTTTCATTTACTATTGAATAACTATTTTTTCTGTAATCCGATTAAATTGATTTTAAATATTATAATTTTGTAATTATGTAAAAGTTTCATTAAGTTTTATAAACATCAGTTTCTTATAATAACAATTTAATTATTTTATTATAAAATAAAAGTTATTTTAGATACAAAAAATGATTAAAATGGTATAACTTAATAATATTAAAATAACATATATATTCACACAAATTACAAAATAAAATATATAATAAAATATATAATATTATAAATTATTGGAAAATATTAAGTTTATATGAATTTTTTAGTTCAAATTTTAAGTTTGATTTCTATAAAACTCTTTTTACTTTAAAATCAAAAACAATCAAATATTTACATAATTATTATTCACATGCATTTAACTTTTAAAAACAATTTTTATATAAATTTGATTTAAATACAATTAATTACAATTACAATTAGCGTTTATATAAGTGATAAATTACTTTTAAATTACTATTTGATAAAATGACATAATTTAAAATTAATTTTTTATTTACAGTATATAAACCAAAACAAAATAAAACTTATCTTTAAATTTTTTTCATATAAAGTTTAGTTATTACAGTACTGTACTGTAGAATAATAAACATATGAAATATAATGTGTATATAACATACAAATACAGTGGTTTTATTATTTAAAAAAAGCAAATATTAGTTTTAATATAATATTAAAAAATGTTTGAATATTTTGAATTTTTTTGAACTTTTGTCTTAAATGGATGTAAACGTCATTTGTTGTGACGACCAGTGATGTGATGTTGTATTGAAAGTGTTATCCATTTATTGTTTGCATTGTTTTAACACTTTTAATGTCATAATGTTTTCAATTGTAATATTAACTGTCATTTACTTATAATTATTTGTTTGTTATTTCAAATGAAATATATTTTATTAAAAAAAACATTTATTTTATGAATATTTAAATAATTGAATTAAATTTATTGGTATTTACTGTTTATAATCATAGAGTATAGCCTATGTTTTGCATTTTGTTAAATCATATATGATATATATTTATTATAATTTATTTTAATAAATTGATATTAATATTTATATATCATATAATAAAATTATATAATATATTTATACAGTATATTAAAAGATTATAGCAATTGTGTAACACTTTTAATCAACAAGGTATGTGTGTTTTAGTAATTATTTATTTTTAATTTAAATAACTAATAATATTAATATACTTTTATAATATATTAGAAAAATTAATTATCACTGGATATATGAATTTACATCTATTTATAATTAATTGATTATTCTGTATATCATATTTGTTAACCAAATTTCATTAATTAGTTTATAAATGTTTATAATACAGAAAATATTATAAAATTACTAAATCATTGGTAAAATAAATTAAATTTATATATCAATATTTAATTATAGACATTATATAAAATTTTTACTGTGTTTTTAGTTATGATTTATTGAATTTATATATATTTATTAATTTTAAAATAATTGTAAATTAATTAATCAATATATAATTTAAGTGACAAATTAAATATTTAATATAATTATGAAAAACTTGTGTTTTTAAAATCTATATTAATTTTATATACCTATATTTAGATAAAAAATTATACATTTACTATTTTTATGGATTTTAAAATTGATAAAAAAATATATAGAGACAGTATTAAATAAAATTTTATGAATTATACAAATTTACAGATTTTATTTTATTATTTATTTTATTTTATTTTTTGTATTTTATTTGTAATATAAAAAATACGTTAAAACATTTGGTAATACGTAATAAATTATAATTATTTGGTTATATATAACTTTATGATGATTTTAAGCACATTGAAGACATATAGTAAATGTTTGGTTAGTTTACTGACAAATTATTTTGAAATAAATGTTGAAATAAAAACATGTTTTATTATTTATTTAATTAAATGGTCATAAATTTATTGAAATGACAATTATTGATATATTTATCAAAAATAAATAATTGATATAAAACTATTTGATATAAAGGTACAGATTTGATAAATTGTAAAAACAATGTTTAATACTTATATATTGATAATAAAGTATTTCAAACATTTTATCAAACAATGTTATAGTCTTCATAATCTAAATATGTTTTAAAACTTATGATAACTAATGATTTGACAGTTTATGAATAACTGTATAATAATGCTTACATAAAATTATTAATACAATATTTTATGATATACTTATTTTATATATTTTTAATATACTTATTATTTTTCATATACATATGTATTATTGTATATTGCATATAAACTATGTACAGATATTTACATTTTAATAAATCCTAAATTCATTTATTATATTTTGTTTTAATTTAATTTTTCTTATGGTATTTAATACAATGATTTATTAGTTACTATAGACTTATATAAATTATAATAAAGATTTATAATAACAATATTTAAGATACAATTAGATTCAAATAATATTAATAATGAGTTAGTATTTTATAAACAATATAAATTTATTTTAATATTTTTTGTTTACTTATTTATTAAAATGTGAATTATTTTTATTATTAAAAAAATGTTGTTTTAACTTATTTTAATAATAATTTCGCCCACTTTTGGCAAACACTTGACGCCAACTTAAGTCTTTAATGTTATAAAATAAAAAATTTTATTTATTTAATTTTTTGAACTTAATATTTTATAATTTCATGTTTTTTATTTAATTTCGCCCACTATTTGATTCTTAATTTATTTTATATGATTAATGTTTTTGTTGTTAAATTTTGAATTATTTTTGTATTTTAAATAACCATTATTTAATAATTGTAATGCAATTCATCTCAACAAATATCTATAGATTTAGTAACATTTATAGTATAGTTTTTAATTAAGATAATTATTGTTTTTTAATTAGCAAATACAATATAAATTATAAGGCATATCAGCTATTAATTTATCAGGGTCTATTTTTAAATGACCCAAACTCATAATATCAAATTCTAAATATTAAAAATCTAAATATAAAATATTCACTCATTTTATCTTAATTATATGATCCAAATAAAATGAACCAAGATTAAAATATCAAAATTAATTTAATCAACATAGTATTTAATTAAATATTGTTATACAAGACATTATAGTATATTTTATATTAAGTAAATTGTTAAAGTATAAATTGAAATTTGGGTCAAATTAATTTAGATATTTTGAATTGGATATAATGAGTTTGAAGATTTTAGTTTTAATATTTTGATTGTAAACCAATTTATAAATATTCAATATTATGCTTATATCATAAAATCACATTTAAAACCAAATAAAGAAATTTATTTTAAATTACATACATGTATATAAATATTGTGTATTTATTTAGTTATATTAAATAACACTATTTGTTAGTTTTCAATAGTGATTTAAAACAGCATTTATTGACATCTAACAGTTTCATATATTTTTTAATAATATTATTTATCATTTTATTATTTATCATTAGTTTAAAATTACCGATTATTTATGATTATCTTAAGCTGAGATTATTACAATAATTAAGTTATAATAAAACCAGAAATTTTTGAGATATCACTTGAAAGTTGAATCCACTGGAAAACTTGTTTTACGTAATTTTATTTATAACAAATAAATATAAACATTGGTTATTAAACAACAAATATAATACTAAAAGTAATATAATAGTAATGTATATTTTTTAATACTGGCATTTGATAAGAGTCATGTTAAAAGTTCACAATTGATGTAAAATTATTTAACATTTGATAAAATATAATATTTATTAATATATATAACCTTTTTGTAAATTTTGTGCGAAAAGTGTCTTAAATTAAATAATACTGTATAACATCCTTATTGGTTATCATATAAAAATATAACTTGATTTCAGATATATTTTTTATTTATGATATTAAAATCTTAAATTGTATTCAAGTTTTTATTATAAAGTGATATAACAATGTTTTTATGGTATTTAGTATTTATACATATCTATAAGTTTTGTATGATTTGATAGGACAGCCAAGTGTTTGGTTTTATCCAAATCTTCATAAATTTGACTAATATTTAGTATAACAATATCTTATTTTATTTATATGTTATGAATTTATGATATAAATAGTTATTTAATTTAAAGATATATTTCGATTTGTTAGGCATTTTTTGCGCATAACTGAGGAGTGCATCAAAAAATTGACTTTTTATACACCGGTTTGACGATACATTGAATCAAATTTATATTATATATATCTTATGTTTTTAATAATATTATATAACTATTACATGAATAGACTCTCAGGTATTCTTAAGGAATGCTAATCATAAGCGTTGAAAAATTGTTTACAGACTCGAAGTGAATAGTTTTTTAATATATGATTTAATAGCTTTTTTAAAAAGTAAATGTATTTTAAAAAGCAGTTTTTATTTTAATAGAGAACTGTTAAATATCAGTATAACGATTATATCATAAAATAATATTAGTTTAAATTTTTTTTATTTAAACCAATGACAAGTCATAGTTTTGTTGTGTTGAATCATACCTGAGTTAGCATTGATTACCTATTTTTATCCCTAAAAATATTTTTATAAATGTTTGCTTTGGCTTAATTCAATCAATTTGTTTTAATATTAACAGTGCTTTTGAAGGACAAACCTTTTTTTAAACAGTACTTTCACTACTTTCTCGTCGTTTTTCATATTTATTTGTTATAAAAAAAGTCTTTTAGTAAATAATTTTTTATATAAATGTATTGTTTTATTTATATATAAATATTTTATTGTTTTACAGGTATTGGTGTGAATAAAAATTGTGTCAAATCTGTGGAGTCTATAAAACAAATGCAAACACAATAATTGTTTGAATTATTACTTGTTGTGAAATATAAGTTTGAAATCAATTGAAACAAAGAGGAAGTATTACCGATAAAAATGCCGGGTATTTGTGGTCGGTGTCAGAAGACTGTCTATTTTAATGAAGAAAAGATAGCAATCGGCAAAAGTTTTCACGTCATGTGCTTTGTTTGCGGTAAAACTTTTTTAATATAATTATCAATTTTTTAATTAAATTTTTTTAATTAATAAGATTTTTAAAAATATGTTATAAATAAAAATTATGAATGCATTGAATTTTAGTTTAGTTTTTACTTTAATTTGATATAAAATGATTTTTGTTGTTGTCTCGACTACTTCTATGCTATATTTAGCAAATATTATTATTGCATATTATTATCTTTATTATTATCTCTAATTTTTACGCAACTAATAAATTGTTGAAACATTTAGATTATTATATTTATTTATTAACGTTTTTTTTTAATTTTTATTTCTTTATCAATTTCTATCTCATTATTATATATAATGTATGAAATTTTGTTTTAATTTTAGTCACACTTAATTTTTAATTTTATTTTTGCTATGCGATACTCATCATAATAGTGATAATTAAATTAAAATATTTATATCTGTATACTGATGAAAAACAGCTAACAAGTCATGTAACCGACGGCTAGACAGCGGTAATCTGACCGAACACGACGGAGATATCTACTGCCGATCCTGTTATGGCAAACTGTTTGGACCCAAAGGGTATGTCCTAACAAAACAAATACCTGTTTATAAATAAATTTATTTATATATTGTAGATAATTTTTACTAATATTTCTAATCAAATAATGTGATTTTTAATTCAGATATGGTTACGGTCAGGGGGCGGGTACTCTATCGATGGATACTGGAGATAAAACAAGTGGACCTCCCACAAGCAACATTCCCGCTACCGCACAGGCATTTATAGCTCCCAAAAAAGGTCCGCCGTCACCACAACCGCAAACTAACGGCAATCACAAACCCAAGTTTGGCGGCGCAGACATCTGTCCGCGTTGTGGTAAAGGTAGTCAACTATTATTATTTCACATAAAGTTTTTAATTTACTATTTTATTATTAACTTTTTTTGTTTGTTTTTATTTAATAGCTGTCTATATGGCAGAAAAAATGATGGGCGGGGGTTCAGTAAGTTATCTATTGATTCACTTTTTACTTTTATCTAATTTATTAATACTTTTACTTATATTTAATGTTTAATTATTATTGTTTTAAGGCTTGGCATAAAAGTACGTGTTTTACTTGTAAGGAGTGTCACAAACGTCTCGAGTCGACCACTCTTTGCGAACGCGAAGGAGAGATATATTGCAAAAGTATTTATCATTTTTCTATATTTTTTTATAATAATTTCATTAAATAATCAAAACCAATAAATATATTATTATTATTATTGTTTTTTTTAAATATATATTTTTATAATTTATATTTATATATTTAATGACTTTCATTGATATGTATGATAGCGTGTTACGGCAAAATGTATGGACCAAAAGGATATGGATTTGGTGGAGGCGCTGGTGTTTTGCAAAATTATGTCGAATAACTCAACAAATTGCATACAACAACATGTTTGTAATGATCACAAAATTATAAATTTTTGTTAACAACTCTCATATCAAGGCAGACATTCCTCACTATTGTTTTATTACCGTATTTTAAATCTTTTTTTCTCCAATAATTGTGTGCCAATTATGTATATCTAACAATGTTTTATTTTTAGTAATGTTACTATTTTTTGTTATTATTTTTAATTTTTGAAATTATTTTAAATTAATTGATTTGACATTATTGATAATCAATTTGTAGTTTATTTATTAATTTATAAAAATTAATTTTTATGTAAAACATGTTAATGTTTAAAACTATTTTAAGTGGTAACATATTAATTTTTATTATGCTACCGTAATTACGGTAATTATTTTAATTTTAAATCTTTAATTTTTATATTTATTTTAATATTATTAACAATATAATCATCTACAGTAGAAAATACTGTATAATATTTATATAATATAATTACTACTGTAGTTACAGTATTTTTTGACACATTATTTAAAACTATGATATAAAAAAGATTACTTATAAAGTAATATAATATTAGAATTATTTAAATCATTGTTGATTATCTTAAACTAAGAATCATTATTTTAAAATTAATAATTTAATTTTAATTACCGACTTAACTGACATAGAATTGTATACAATTATCGTATATCTAAATTATCAATTGATGCAAATATATTTAAATATAGTTACACCCATTTTTGTAATGTTAAGTACCGGTAGTACAAATTATATTATATAATGGTTGTTAAAATAGACATATAATAGTTGCAGTTGTATAATTTTTTAAAAATTATAAAATAAGGTATAAATTATTTTGAAAACATTAGTTTTAATAAATTATAACCAAAATTTAGCCAAATTGATGATATCACCAGATGATTGTGTGATGACATTATCAATGTCTACATTAAAACTTTGTAAACCTAAGACTATGTTTATTAATAATAGTCAATATGATAATCAAATAATATATTAAATTTATAAAGCAATACTATTGCAAAAAATTATTGATAGTTGAATTATATAAAAATATTTTAAATTGATAAAATTGAGTTATTATAACAACACAACAATTTATCAATTTTACCAATCGATGCAATTATATCTTGATATAATTACATCAGTTTTAATGATTGTTTTTAATGATGTCTTAATTTTGCGTAAATTCTATGTAATATAATATTGCTATTATTGTAATCTATGTTAAGTCGGTATAATACTAAATAAGGTTGATTTTGGGACTAAAATCTAGTGTAATATAACAAGCAATACAAATACACAAAATATTTTGTTTATTTATTTAATTCATGTCTTATTACCTAATTTAAAACGAAATAATTGATTTTATTATACAAATTATACAAATGTTAACATTATAAAAAGTTTACATATATAGATAATATACTGTATGTTTATTTGTTGTCTTTTATAATTTTTAAACAGATTTTTTAACAAAAAATTGTCAAAACGTTACAATTAAATTGAAATTTAGTAGTTATTTCATATTTCTGTTATTTAAAATTATATCTTAAATTATATTTATCGGTAGTTTATAAATAAATTATTATAAAAACTAAAATAGGATAAATCTTGAATGTTATTAAATATAAATTTTTATTTAAATAGTATAAAAATTTGCTCTATTTTTAAATATTGTATTATTTTCAAAATTATATTCTCATTGATAAATTACAAATATTTAAATTTACTATTGTTATTATACCATTATTGTTATCTATTGATTAAATTAGATATATGTATCTATTAAATATAGAATTAACATTTTCCTGAAATAAATAAATAATTTTTTTTCACAGTTTTCTATTTTTAATTTATTAATTTAATATATTATAGTACTTTAATCATTTAATTATATCTAATCTACTATACTAAATGAATTACTATTAATTTTATATAATATAATTAAAATATTATTTTAGTATTTTTTACATAATTGCACAATCGATGTCACCAAATATTTATATAATTAAGAAACAAACATTATTTAAACATAATTTAATTTTTATTAACAAATTTATTTATAATAAAAATAATATGATAATAAAATGATAGTTTTAATAATTCATATATAACATATTTTAATTTTCAGTTGTGATGCGAACAAATAAAATTAATTATTATATAATTTAACTAAATATATTTAACAAAATTCACAATATTTTTATCATAGATTAAAAAACACATTATTATATATAGTACGAGTTTAGGTACATTTGAATTATTAGTTAATTAATAATAATAATATGTATTTTTGATTTCATGCGATGAGAAATTTTATTCACTTTTTATATGAGTTAACAATAATTGTGTGACAATTATTGATATAATTAATAATTAGTTTTTTTGTTTGTTTGTCAGATGGGCTTATAATGTATGCACTTATAATTAACACAGAATCCAATGGCATAATTGTTAGCGAAATATAATTGACTGTTATATGAAATGATTGATATATGAAAATGTTTTAAACGTTTATTTTAAATTAGTTTTATCTAAAATTTCTTATTAATCCTAATTTGTTTCTTTTGTGTGTCTGTTTTAAAGACTCAATTAAATTAAAAAACATTAAATAAATAAAAATAATTTTTATTTTTTGAGTCAATGTTTTATTTTAAATACAATAATACTAATAATTGAAAATAAATTTATATCTAATTTGTTGAGTATCTGTTTGTTTATTTGTTTAATAATTGCGTTTAAGCTAATATTTGGCAATATTTTGTCCAAAATTAAAATTTTATTTATAATTTTAAATATCATTCATACCTCTCATTAATTATTTTTCGATTCTTAAGTGAATATAAGTATAATAAATAGATTACTTAAAACAGTAAATATTTAGCCATAAAATAAGCCATCCTTGAACTCGCATGTATTTCAAACATATCATATATTAATTTAAATAATATATTGCACTTAATTGTTGTTTTGATGAAAATAATTGTTTTCTGTTAGTTTTTATCAAAAACACAAAACACCCCAAAAATTTTAGCCCAAAACTTATCTCTCATATTGCAAAATACGTAGTAAATGCAATCAAACACAAAAATTTGTATTACATATAAATGTAAATTTTTTACAATTTTAATATGGATTTAATAATATATTGATTTATCAATATTTGTTGTTTTGTTTGACAATTACACTTAATTTGCAGTCCAATTGGTATACATCTAATTGAGCGCCAATATTGAGATCATAGTTGGGGTTGAATGGGATAATCGTCTCATACTTTATCCGTTTGCAGCTTAGGCTCTAAACTAAGACGCCTTCCGTTTGTTATATTATTGATGAGTCGGACGCTCTCTTGTCTTCTTTCACTGAGACGATTGGTTTCTCTTTCAAAGATGTCTTTAGCTGCGTCCTGGTCTGACTTACATCGGGACAAAGCACCCGTTAGATTGGTTGTACTCGTGTTGACCACAGCGGCTGCCAAACTGACTGTATCTTCAGATACGTGTAGACGTGTAGGCGTTGGTGAGAGACTATCGGATCCGCACGAACCACAAGAACTGGTGTCACTTAACTCTCTTGTTGGCCGTCGACTAATTCTTGGCGAGTGTTGACTCGCAGCTCTTCTTCCCATAACTTGTGCCTGAATGTGATCACAGATACGTTTAAAACGGCGTAACGGACCTAATCATCAGTCAATACATAACAACTCATTAGTTAATTAATTAGAAATTCATTATCATATTAAACATTTACCTGAAATTAATGTAAATGTAATGCAATATATGGTGGGCTTATCAGCACTAATATCAAGGCTACCATTAGTCTGATTATCAGCCGGTGGTGTGGCACATGTGATGTCGACATGGAAGCGGACATTCCTCTGAAACATGGCTGTACCGCCCGGTCTCTTATATTCAACGCGAAAAGACATCGGCGATAACACGGAATGACTTAAATCTGATATCTATAACAATTAAAATACCATTTAAAACATATCTATTGACTAATTAATTATCATTTTAATAGTAATAAATTGTTTGTAATAAAATATTATAAACAATAAAAAATATCTGCAAAAATTTACCGAAAGAAATGCATGAATGAGATCTGCTTTTATGGCAGACAGCGGACGATCTTTGATTAATAAAACGTGTGTTTCATCTCTCTCTGTGCCCATTAAACTGCCAAACCATGACTTCTTTGTGAGTTCTGGAGATGACTCCGGTGTTAAACCAATGTCATCGTAGAGGGGAACTGTAGTTGTAAAAAGATTATGGATTATTTATATCATAACATACATAAAACATATATACAAAATGTCACATAAATCGAGGCTTAACTCAAACAAGATTTTTATGATTTCCGACTAAACATTTCGCTAAATAATAATTGCCTAATATTTATATAAAGTTTATATATATATATTATGATATATATTAAAAACAAATAGTTGCATAAAAAATAAAAACGAAATTGTTTTCAATGCCATAAAAATCAAACTTTATTTAAAAAGATTTCTTAAGAAAATAAAGCTTAAATATTAGGGGGAAATATATTTTCAGTTCACAGATTTTTAGCTTTCAATAAGCCGTATAAGCATTTTATTATAAATTGAACAAAAAATATCGGAAAACAACTATTGATTTTCAGATCTAGATTTTTGTGGAATATAATAACTATAAGGAAAAAACATAAATAATAGTGTGTTTTATAATGTCTATAAAAAGATAATATTGCTTTAAATAACACTAAATATCAGTGCAATACTAAATACAACACTTCATTGAATTTGAAATAAAAAGCTGTCTTTTTTAAAAAGAAAATCATAAAAATATTTATGATTTTATAAATACCCTGAAGTTTTCGTCGATGAAATCTATATAGTAAATAAAGTAAACGATATATAAATACATTATTAAATCAATACATTAACTTTAAGGTAAACTAAATATTTGATAAATATCTATAAAATTGACATAAATTAATACCGAGGACTTCCAAGAAAACTATTTTTAAGTGTATTGAGCCGTGACTTCCAATAGGGCTGAGAGAGTGGCGAACCGGGAGGTGTTTCCATAAGCTCTTCACTATTATTTGATGTCCGATGAGGTTTCGGGGAATTCAAGGGTGAAACTAATAAGTTATTTGTAGTGCCATTAGTTGTCCTCCTATTAATGTTTCTTCTATTATGAATTGGAGTACAGTTTATATATAGTTTTGTCGAGGAATTGACGCTATATTTGACATTTGATATAAAAATAAATTATATTAAGAATTAGTTATAACAGAATAAATCAATTTATATTCAATATATAGAGAAAAAAGTAATTAAATGTTGAACCCATAGGGAAATCTTCTCGGAGTAATTGGCGATCCGTCCGAAAGTAAATCAGAGGTATGTCTCGGAGTCGATGAATTGGGCCGAACATCAACTCGTTTTCGCGGCGGATCAGCTAATTTGTGACAATATTTTAATTAAAAATATATTTACATATTTATTAAATCATATACAGTATACCAGTATAACACAGTACTACTGTATATGAAAATTGCTATTTATATACCAGATTCCGATCGATTTCTTATAATGGATTCGGTTTCGTCTTCAAAACAAGGCTTACGTCTCTTGCGGTCCAATAATAAAAAATATATAACTTTTTCGGTGTTGTGACTGTTATTTGCAAAATACAATAATACAAACATTTAGTAAACTGAGAATTTTGTTTAGAAATGTATGTGAAAATAAAAAATACAGGAAAAGAATGGTTGAGAATAATTGGGAATAAATAAAAATTAGAGTATTTGTGGGTAAAAGTGAAAATAAGAGACTAAATTGGAAAATATTGTCTATAAAATGTGTTACTATTTTTATAAGTATGTATTAAATGGATGGGAAATAATAGTGTATATCTCACGTAGCGATGAGTAAGTCTCTTAAAAGCTTTTCCTTGTCCTTAAAACAGCCCAAAGATGTCATATTTGTTAAGACGTCGGGGTCTATGTCATCGACATTAGGAATTATGTGAGTCTATATGTATATAAATAAATATATATATATATGAGTTTATAATACAAAAAAGTATTTTTTGTAAAGTTATATTTAAATTTAATAAAAGTTATATATAAAATATAAATAAATTTGATGTGTAATACTTTTTGGTAAATAACAATATATTTGATTTCGAAATAACAAAGTTATGTAAAACATGACAATCATTGAGATTTCTCTCATGTGATTAATGATGTGTTTGAGTGCAATAAATAATAAAGAATATTATTTTATAATTTAATCAATTTTTATGTGAAATACATTTATCTTCGGGTTTTTTAAATCAAAAACTTTAATATAAAATATTAAAAATAGCCGCAAAACTTCATTTATAAACAATTTCTTAATGACTTAAATATAATAAGTTAAATAAATTTATATTTAATTAGTATGAGTTTGACGACTAAATTTGATATTTATAATATACAGTAAATCTTGAGGCTATTCATTACAAAATACTATTAATATACTATATTTTAAATTATAATTAATATATTATTATAATTTTTATTATTTCCCTTAATAATAAAAACAATAATTTCCTATTAATTTTTCTAACTATATAATGTTAACATAATATTATATAATATAATCATAAGATAAAATATGATTAATGGACCAAATTTTTTATGTATTAAAACAATTATTGTATATATATTATCAATACCTGAACCACTTCTTTCATCGGTAATTCTAACTCGAGTTCACTTTTGCTGCCCGATGTTACCCATGGATGTCGAGTTACCAGTGCTAGCTATAGGTGCCAAATAAACACACAAACTGTTAGTTTTTTAAAAGAATGTTTCAATATTTAGAAATAAATTAGATTATAATAATACTAAAGATAGCAATCACAAAGTTTACAAAATAAACAATGAATTATTTATATCATCTAAATTTAAAATTATTTGTTTTAACTGTAACTTATACAGTATAATTTGTTGCCTATAATCTCTATTATTGATTTTTTTATTTTCATATTATTGTGTGGTCATTTAGGAAATATATTTTTAGTTTATCATATAAAATAAAAGATACTGTATATTTGAAAAAACTAGTATAATAAATTAGTAACAGTATAATTAAATATTTATAAAAACAATTACTGGTACTATCTTATAGTTGAACTAATGTACTGTACTTTACTCTAATATTAAACAATTAATTTAATATAAAGAATTTTGATAAAGAATTTTATCCATTTATAACAACACTGAACAACAAAACTATTTTGAAATAATATTTAAATATTGTAATTACAAAGTATGTAAATAACAATAATTAAGACAATATACTTTACTCAAAATATATTATATTTAGATCTTTATATTAAAATTTATATATTTTAAAATATTTATATTTTTTCAATATTAACTTATAACACTATTATTGTAGAACAATGACTAATATTAATAATTTTAATTAGACTAAAATAATTCTATCAAATTAAACTCTTTTTAATTAGTTGAAAATTTATATTTTACATAATAATAAATAATTATTTTCGTAAAGTGGGTTTTGCTAAAATGATTACAAATGATATGTTATTATATTACTAGTTATCAGATTTTTTTTGAATCAAAACTTTAATAATAGAAATTTTTGTACTTATTGTCAAAAAGCAATTTTCTTTACTAAGTATACATTTTTATATGATTTATATTTAATATCTGAAATCAAAATGTTTGAAATTTTTTTGTCATGTATTATATAACTTATTTATTGAATATTTCTAACAATTCAATGATCGACTGATTATTTTGTTATATTTTATGAATACGATTCTTCATATATATTATAATATATTCCTTATATTCAAATATTTATATATAAATAGTGCATTAATATTATATTATATTAAATAATATGTGAGTCCATATCACGCACGCATATCCAACATATCATAACATTAGTTATTGACTTTAAGTCAGTCCATTGATTTAAACTTATTGACCAAAATTCAAATATAATATTTAGATTTTTTATAACACGAGTTTCTCTCTCTTTCTCTCTCTCTCTCTTTCTCTCTCTCTCTCTCTCTCTCTCTCTCACACACACACACACACACACACACACAAAACACATTTTTCAATCACACTTTGAGTTGCTTTTCACTGAGTCGTCAGTCAATTTGAAAGACTTTATAAAATGAAATTTTCTGTCATTCAGTGAAAAACATATAACAACTCAATAGTCTTACTCTTTTCTTCTTCAATATTGCCGGCAAAATATATTTGAATACTTTACTGATTTACTCAATATTACTGTATATTAGGGAAGTAGAGGAAGGCATTTCTCGTGCGATCAAAAGGATGATTAGAGGAAAGGCATCACTAGTTAAGTAGCTTATACTCATCAATCTCTCTCTCTCTCTCTCTCTCCAAAAAAGATGCATTTTTACAGTTCAAAGTCTTATTTATATATTTTTTATGTTTTGATTCAACCATTTCTTGTGTCGGTTCTCACACACCATAAACACAATTCTTATACAAATATATTACATTAACCCCACATTCATTGTAGACTTTCAGGCACTGGTAGTAGGAGTGGTAGCTATAGTAATAAAACAGTTTTGTATTTATGTTTAAAGCAAACTATTCATTAAAGGCACAAAATTTCTAACACAAGTTCTCGTAATATTAACTTTTAAACACAAAATTTTTTATTTAGTTGTCAAACATACGGTTATATTTTACTTTATATTAAGCTATTCATTGATTGTAAAACAGAATATAATTAATGATAAAATGTTAAACACTAAAAAACAACGGTTAAAAATGTTATTATACTTATAATTTTTGTTACTATAGCTTATTATATAGCTACTATAATTTTGTAATCAATATCAATTTAAATGTTTTATAATAATAAAATATTGCTTATGTTATTAATGTTAATATAATAATAATTAAACTTTATGTTTTTAACAGTATTAAAACATTTAGATATGCTGTATAACAAATATTAGTTTAATTATGTTTTAAATTTTTATACTATTTTATACATATTATACAATATTGTATGAGTTTCTCTCTCTCTCTCTCTCTCTCTCTCTCTCTCTCTCTCTCTCTCTCTCTGTGTGTGTGTGTGTGTGTGTGTGTGTGAGTGAGTGAGTGAGTATTAGTATGTTTTTTGTATGTAAAAAATTTATGTTTTTATTGTTTTATTAAAAATATGACTTCTTATTTATAATGTGAATATAAAGTACAATTTACTTATGAAAACACATTTTTACGTCTCATTCAAAATATAACACAAATAACTTTATATAGATTTTCAGGTTTGAGTCTCTCTGTAAAAAACAACACTTCAACTAATAAGTACAGCACTCAATGTGTTGGGAATTCAACTTAAATTGATGTGCATTACAGCACAGGGAGGTCGTTGTCTACAATAATAACTGCATGAATACTGAATATTATAATTTCAGTGAATATATAAATATTAACATTTTTTCTTTAGTTATTATTATTATTGTATGGTTTAAGAAATCAATATAACATAAAAATAATACTAAATATATTAATTAGAGAAAGAGCAATAACTAAATGGTTTATAACTTAATTTTTGTTTAAAAGTTATAATAATAATAATTTTATAAAAATTATGCATTTTTTATTTAAAATACTGTTTTTGCTTATTATACAACAGTTATTCTGGTATCTAATAAATAATATTATAAATACTGTATTAATTAAAATGTAAATTATATTCTACCACAATTAATATCACAAAAAACCAATTTATATAATAAACGATATCTAAAAAGTAATAAAATAAATTTTTATGTTATTATATTAATATATGTATCTAATATTAATTATTACTTAAAGTAATATATATTTAATTAGATTTATAATAAATTTTTATATTTAAATAAATTAACAACAAAACGATTTATATAAAAAAATTATCCTTAAAATTATAATGTGTGAGAAATTATAATTTAATTGTCATTTATTTTTTCAAAAATCAATTAAATTAAAATATTAATCAAAATCTATAGCAATACATACGGAAATACGTTTGTTTGCATTGACTTCAATCATTGTACGGAGAAGATCTTGACATTCAGGGGGCACGAAATGGGGGATATGAAAGACACCCCTTTTGACTTTTTCAAGCAATTGTCTGAGATTATCGTCATCGAAAGGTAAGGCACCCACTAATAGGGCATACAGTATAACACCAACGGACCAGACATCTGCCTGTCGTCCGTCATATTTCTCTCCTCTAATGATTTCAGGCGACGCGTAGTGAGGACTTCCGCACGACGTTTCCAACATTGAGCCCTCCATCTGAAGGGATGCCATTCCGAAGTCGGCTATCTTTATGTTATTTTTGTCGTCCAATAATAGATTTTCAGGTTTTAAGTCTCGATGACATATGGAATGGCTGTGACAGAAGTCGAGGGCGGATATGATTTGCCGAAAGAAACGACGGGCCTCTTTGGGGGTCAACCGACCCTTCTTTACTAAATAGTCAAACAATTCTCCACCGCATACGTGCTCTAGGATTAGGTACAGGTATTTCTTATTTTCATAAACATCGTATAGTCCTAAAACATGTGGGTGCTCTATCAACTTCATTATCGCTATCTCTCTTTCCACCTAAAAATTTATATCATTTATTAATTATTTTCAAAATATTAAATATTTAAATTAATGTTTATTTAGATTATTTATTATAGTCTATAACTCAAATAAATCTTTACCACTGATATAGTAAATAACGTTTAAAATTAATTTGCCTTAAAAACAATTTTCCTGCAATGATTGTATGTGTATTGTTATTACATCTAAGTATTAATATTAATCAGTATTTTATTTAATTATGAACAACATTTAATTAAAAACTATTTTTAAATTTATAGTTCAATTATACAATTTGTTACTTATTATTTTTTTCTAAAATATTATAATTAAAAATATAATTAAAACATTAAACAATTGTTTACCTTTTGGAGGACACTTTCGGATAGTTTTTCCCGATTGACTATTTTTACGGCCACTTTCTTACCGGTCACACAATGCACACCCATTTTGACTAATCCTATAACGCATTAAATATATATATATTAAATTAACATAAGATTAATATATTTAACATAAATTAAAAATTTTATTCAATATAAATATATTAATCAATTATTGTTGTTTATAAACCTTAATTTATTTAAAAATATTTTACTAAGTAATACATACTATAAATAGATTACAAATATTAATAGTATGATATTATGTGTATTATGATTTATATCATTGATATAATGACCTCATAATGTATAACAAAAAGATGTCTAAAACAAATAATTATTATTTTTAATTTTTGTTATTATTATTAAGGTTTTATTTGTAGACATTAAATTAAAATTTGTTATTAAATCATTTTTTTTTGCAAATATCACGTTTTATAGCAGAATATAAGCGTATGTTAGATGTTATATATGACATTATTTTTATGTTTATGATTATGATTATTATTATGAGATTTTTGTAACTCGTTTAAGGCATAGATTTCATTATTTCAAAGAGTTTATGTCATATTAGTAAATGTAATATTTAAATAAATGACTGATAATTATAATCAATAATATAAATCTGTTAATTTGATGTGAGTTTCACTTATTATTAAAGAAGAAAAAGCTATGAATTCTAACTTATAATAATAAAACAAAAAGTGTCTTAAATTTAATAAAAATAAAGATTTTAAAGTATATTAAATTTATTTTATTTTAATTACTTATTAATAAATATTTATTATTTATATTTTTAATTTATTTTAATCAGAGATACATAAACTGTTGTTAAAAACTGTTAATATTATTTGAATTCTTTACTCAATTCTGTTATTGTTATTATTATTGATATTATTATCAATATCTCACAAATGGTCTGATTATATGACTGTTTTGAAAGAAGTCTCAAAACAGTAACAACAGAGGAGTGGTGTGTAATGTGTTGAGACATATAGAGTTTGCTTTCAATTTTGTTTATTTTATTTCACTTGTAATAACTATAAGCTCACAAAAGCAGTTATTTTGTAGAAAACACACAGCGATTGTGAATTGAGTGAAACATATTACACATCCCGGAGCCCGTCCGCAACATTAGCTATATTTATGATGTTAGCCAACCCTCCAAACATCTCAAATGTGAAATCAGGCACCGACTAAACGCTTCATAAATATGTACTGACATTACTCATTGGCACTATATTTTGATACATATTATATACTCTTAACGTTATATCTTTCACCAAATTATCTTTTATCGACTTTTTTATTACACATTTTAAGCCACATTTTTTGATAAATATTTTTGGCGTATTATTATTAAAATGATATATATAAACGATATGTACTTTTTAGATGTTAATTATGAAATATTATTTTGTTGTTATTGATTAATTTATTTTATTTATTATTACCAGAATATTTTAATTATATTTTTAATGTATATAATATTATAAAGTATATGAAAAAATATTTATTACTAAATCAATTTATTACTATCTTTAATTAAACGATTTTATCAAAAATACTAATATAAAATTTTAATGTTTGAAACTTCATAAATAATTGTCTTATTTTTTATATACTGTAAATTAATTATTGAAATAATTCTAAATTATTTACAAATATGCATTTGTGATAAAAGTGTATATTATTTATTAAAAATGTTTTATTGTATAATAAAATGCTTATTGTTTATGTAAAGCAATTGATTAACACAAACATAGAAGTCATGTCATAAGGTTGAAGCCCTGGTCACTGTCAGTATTGCTATTTAATAGTTAGTAATACATTCATTGGGATCGATAGGTCATCAAAACCAAATGACTAAAGAAATATCATTTAAAAGCAAATAATTCTTATATGATTATAGTTGTCGTCCACAATAAGCACAGTTATGTCTGATCTCATATAAAAGTGCAATAACTTTGTAGACTAAAGTCTCACTAATTCTGACGGAAAATAGATTTGATTCTCAAACCTAACTCTCACTTAATATATATATATCAATATATAATATAGTATAAGAATATTCCGTGTTTTGTGATACATAAGCAACACTGTTAGCTATTGGCAACCAATCGTTACTGACCTTCCAGTCGTTGATTACTATCTTTTATCCACAAAGGACTCCGGGATGTGAACAGTTGAGTCAATTTACTTATTATCTCAAAGTTTTCATTTGATGTTGAATTGGGCCGACAGTAGTGTTGGCCCACAACAACAATACCGTCAATCAATGTTATAATGCACTGGTCTTTCACTTTGTTATTCAATGCACAAAATCATAGGTTTTAAGTTCAATAAAGTTGTAAATACTGTACTTTACTTATTATATAAATATATTATTTTATTCATTATTTTATAACACTATAATAATACAATTGTCAATCAATTAAATATATAACTATATTAATCATTAGAATTTTTAAAAATATCATATTTTTATATTATATTTATAACATATAGTAATATATTCACGATTATTACAATAAACTTTTAAAAATAATTTTGAGTACTAAAATTAAAGAAATTCTGTTTTACTAAAATTACTAAAATACTCAAAATATAATCTATTTAAAGTTATTATTTACAAAAACTTTAATTTTTGTTTTTATTTATTTTAACAAAATTATAAAATTTTTAAAGAGTAAATAAATTCATTAATTTTATTATAATATTCAAATCTAATAAACTTTTAACTCTAAGATAACATAACTATAAAAATCAATTTAGAGGAATGAAAAATCTATGAATTTGATGAATTCAGACTTACTTTAACATTACAATAATATTTTTTAGTAAACATTTAGTTTTTGTTATTTTTCAATGTTTAAGTATCAATGAAATTGTCAATTAAACTATATCTTTGAATTAATTCATTAAGTTTATAGATTTTCATCGATGAGAAATATTAACATTTTTAAAAAATAAAAATTTTTATAATGTATATAATGTATGTACACAAATATACTTTACTTAATCAAAAATAAATCAAAAATTTTAAGAGTAATTTATATAAATAGCAAACAAAATTGAATAATTATCTCATTAATTAATAATAAAAATTAGCTTTAAATGGTTGTTATTTTAAAATAAATTAATTGAATTTATAAAACATTAAAATGTTTGTCTAACAAATTAAAAAAAAACATTTATTAATTTTTAAAAATAATTTTATGTTTGACACACAGAAAACACAAAGATTCGTATATTAAAAAACAGTTTGTTATCATTGAAATCTTGAAACACTCAGTAATGGTTGAAAACAGTACTCTTATAATATGACAATCACTGGATTTTCTGTTTTAATTTTTTTAAATCACATTTTTATACACTAAAGTATTGTATGTATATTTATGTCAAAATTTAATGTCTCTAAATGTCTTAATATGTATTTTTCAAATTTTTAGTTTGGATTTAAAGCTTGAATTTTACAGCAGTTTTTCATTATACTGATGGAATAGTTTTGTATTTTGGGAAATGTTTTTTTTAATAAGTAGTATAAATAAAATGGTGTTTTGTTGTAAAAGTAATATTAATTTAGTTAGAAAGAGATATACATTTGTTTTGCCAGTTTTATGCACTTAATCTTTATAACAACAAATCTAATGTCTTTTTTGTAAATATATTGATATTTTCAATAACACAAATTTATAGTTTTATTTAAATAGAATATATTTAAATTAACTATTTGTAAATATATAAAATATAGAATATATGTAATTATAATATAATTGAGTATAAAATAAGTATTATTATTATTATTATGTCGATTAAAATTAATTATTATATTCTTAATTAAATTAAATGCAAGCTCACAATATTATACATTTATTTAAGTAATTAATTCAATAAAAACATAAATTATTTAAATTATAAAACGTTTCTAAAAAATTCTAATAAAATACTTTTAAAAATAAATATTAATAATAATCTTTTTGTATTGATTTTAACTACATGTATACAGTAATGCAGTGATTAATAAATAAAGTTACAAAATAAAAAGATTTATTATACTTAACTATTCATAAAATTATTTAAACAAATAAAAATTTATTATAGATATAATTTTCAAACAAATTTTGAAAAAAATTGTTTTCTGAAATCTATACGAGTGTTTGTGTGTCTATAGGTTTATAGTATTTTTTGAAATTCTGAATTCAGATTGGGTTAGAAAATAGAAAATAATGTAAATGAGTACTAAAGATATGATAGCATATGATTTTTGGTCATTTTGAGACTATATCCGCAATAAGAGTATACAGACTATACAATGAGGATATATCGAGAATTGATAAACTGATTATGAATTTTATGTTATTGCCGTATAGTTGCTATAATTTTTTAAAAATCGGTTAACATTACAGTTTAGTCAGAGTAGCCTTCTGTAGAAGATTTAAATAAATTTCAAATTAAACCATTTGTATCATTACTAAGTATGTTGTGACAGATTTCAAATTTTAAATACTTATCGTATAGACGCTATAATTATATAAAATATTGTTATCAGATTATGTCAGTAAAGTTTGTAAATAGCAATGCTTTCTATCATTATCACTTGTTTATAAATGTAATATATAATAATTATATATAAATGTTAAAAATTGATGTAAAAAAATTATATTTGTTTTTATATTTTAAATTTTCTTTTATTGAAAATATCAATTGTTAATAAATTGAATGTCTTTATTGCAATAATTGATTTTGTTCAAATTATGTTCTAGGACACTATTTATAAGAAATAAATATAATGTTATATAGTTTTAATAAAAATTATAATAAATTTTTGAAAAATAATGATCAGAATTTAGAATATTATATTATTTATATATTTATTAATTAATAATTAATAATACTTTATGTATGAATTATATATTTTTATATTTTATTTTTAAATTAAATTTGCATTTTTAAAAAATAAATTAATAGTAAAATATAATTTATGATTATTTTAGTGATTAATCCATGAAAAAGGCATTCAATTATAGTATAAATAATTTTTATGTTTAAAATTATAAATTATATCTAAGAAAATAATTGTCATGAAAATATAAGATCAATCATATATTTAATAATTTGAAAATATAAAAATTGGTATTACTATATAATTAATTATCAATTTTAGTTTATAAGTTATTCATTATAATTATAAAGTAATAACTGTATAATAAAATTTTTTCTATAATAAATTAATGAAAATTTGTTATATAAATAATAATAGATAACAAATGTATTAACACAAATGTGAAACCATATATTTATAAATAAAAGTTAAAGTTGTGCTTTGATAGCCTTTTGGCAAATAAATGGCATTACAAATGTTACAAATGGTGTAAAATAATATAATGATAAATATATTATTATATATATATTGCGAACATCTATTTGGTTGAAACCTTTTAAGACATGAATAGGAAATATGTGTAATAAGTTGGGACCAAATGTATTACTATCAGTGCAACCATTGGATCTCTATATTTAGCGACATTACGTCTATAATCTGGTCTACACTTTCATAATCTCTATGGAAACATGTCATCCATTGCTTTACCTCAGCTCCTGTATGCTAACTATACAGTATATAAATTTATATATATATATATATATATTGCTATTGAATGCATTCATCAATTGTAAGATAACATTACATTTTTAGTTCAATTCTGGTGTTCATTCACTTCAATACATAACAACATTAAACACAATTCGCTTATAAATTACTTCTAAACATAAGTTGTGAATCCATTTATTACATCTCTTGTCTCAACAATAATACAGAAAAATTTCTGACAATTATTTAGTATACTCTCTCTCTCTCTCTCTCTCTCTCTCTATATATATATATATATATATAAACAATTATATATATATAAAGCCGTCTATTCTATATAAAGTATATTATTTCATTCTATATATAAAATTTTGTTATATTATTTTACAAATTGCTAATTAATTTTTTTTATTTAATTAGAAAATCTTATTATTAATAATAAACTAAATTGTTTTATAATGTTTATAGAGATGATTTAAATTTGAATTGTCATATAATATATCTAAATAACATATATACTATATAATATAATTGGCATATATTATTATCTAAAATATTGACAAATATATTGTATAATTTTATTTATATAAAAAATGATAAAAAAAATTTTTGCAACTTTAATATTTTATTTTATGAGCGTTTAATAGCATTTAAAGATTGCAATAACAAATATAAAAAATTTTATTGAATTAAATTCATTAGATATATGAAATTAGTTAAGAAATATAAAACAATGAAAGCCTTATTGTATCAAATTATTTGCTCAAATGATTTTTTAAGTTTTTCTGTAAAAACATTAATAGTTTTGTTATTTTATTGTTATTAAATTGTAATTCAGTCATAGTATCTACAAATATTATATTATCAATATATATATTTATACGCTTTATATTTAAATTTGTTTTATAAATATTTGCGTATAATTATATTATATAATATTAATAATTATATTAAATTTACATTAAATTATTGCTAAAAATTAAAACATACAAACAATATACAGCTATAATTTTGTAGTGTTGTATATAATGGTAACAAATTATCAGATGAATTGTCAGCAAATTTAATGCCAAAGAGTGTCGACTCAATCACATTAATGTCAACACTTGAGTTCAATTAAAATCAAATGCAAAACATTAATCCACTTAAATGTTGTTATATTTATATACAATTATTACATCAACAAAACAACAGTAACACACAACTATGTATGATATTATACGTTATGATATATATCTTATATAATAATCATATTTTGATAAAATAAAACTTATAAAAGATATATTTTTACAAAAATGCTATATTTATTCATCAAATTTTAAATGTAATAAAATTAAGTCTATTTTAAACATACGCATTATTAGTTATTATAAATTTCAAAAACAGTAATTAAATATAAAATTACTTTGAATTAAATAGAAACTACGTATTATATATTAAATAATTTACTGTATTTAAAATTATTTGAAATTAAATTATAAAACTTTATTTTTAAACACAAAATGTACATATAATTTGTTTATTTGTGTTTATAAAATCATGGTATTATTTATTATATATTAGTGCATAACTATATTATCTGTGATTAAGTTTTTTTTATTATTATTATTATTATATTTTTATCTTAATTTATAATAAGTTTATTTTAAACTATTTGTATATAAGTTTATAATATTTTATTTTTATTGAAGTATTTGCTGAATAATATTTTTTAAGAATAATAAATTACAAATTTATCAAAAAAATGTTTTGATATACTTTATCTGATTATGAAAAATTGGTTTATTTGTAGATAAATTTCTCAATAATATTTCATAAGAAATTTTACAAAAAGTTGGTTTGTTTAGCAACACTATCTATATGTCACATAACATATGGTGAGTCAGCTATAGCTTCAGGCATTTTATGTGTGACACAGAATATTCTGTGTATGGATTAAGTGAACTATATATTTGATTGTCATTCTCTCAATGAGATCCATATCTTTTTGTGTAACAGAAGAGAAAAATTATTTTTAATGTCATTTATTGATTGATAACACATTGTTATGAGCGGCGATCAAACATTACTTCTTTCATAAATAACTCTTTTTTATAAATATAATAGTTTAGACATAACATCATATCCCAAAAAAATAATATTTTTTTAAATAAATAAAATATAAAAACGATTTTTAAAAGATATATCAATTATTTATTATTGAAGTTATTTTTACGTTAAGATCTTTTAAAAAGTTCAATTTTTGTTATTTGAAACATTAGATTTTAAATTAAAGAACAATTTAATTTATTAATTTAATTTACATTTTATTTTAATTAATATCACAATTAATTTAAACAAACTTTTAATAATTAATATTTTATATAATAAACCTTTTTAGTACAAAAATATATTGAATATTACATAT
Organism: Oppia nitens; assembly: GCF_028296485.1. Classification (NCBI taxonomy): domain Eukaryota; kingdom Metazoa; phylum Arthropoda; class Arachnida; order Sarcoptiformes; family Oppiidae; genus Oppia; species Oppia nitens. The sequence continues at coordinate 664,820 of NW_026533250.1, forward strand.
ATTATTTAAATTTAAATGTACTATTATTATATACAAATTTTATTAATATTTTAAGCTAACCTGATTTGCTCAAAGTTAACATAAGCTAATATAATTTATCCTGGTCTAATTAAACATTACTCAACAATCAATCCTTTACTACTAAACTAATTTTACGAAAACATTTTATATTATATATTTAAATCTTTTTAATAAACAGTATTAATAAACAAACTATTAATTTTATACATCACTATTAAATACACAAAAAATAATAATAACAAAATAATATATTTAATACAAAGTTATTCTATAATATTAATAAAATACATTTAATAAAATTAAAGAATTTAATTGCTTCGAGATTTATTAATACTTAATAAACAATAGTTTAACAAAACATATTTGACAGTTAATGCCCACATAAATATAAAAAAATGAGAGTATAGTAATCTTTAATAATAATACTATACATTATACGTTCAAACAATATGAGACCATTATTTTAAGTAATGCTAAAGATATACGGAAAAAATGGATCAATCAATAGATAGGCAGTAAAAGTCGTAAAAGTTGTGACCAAATAACACATGAAAGCAAAAATAAAATGATGAGAAAGAAAGAAAGAGAGAGAGAGAGAGAGAGAGAGAGAGAGAGACTATTAGAACAAAAAACTGGAAGCAAAAAAACAATACTTTTTTCTTAAGAAAAATTCTTGACATAACGTCAACTCCCAGTGCAACTCAACTGCGGGTCAATTCTCTCAAGACTTATATTGAGGGTATCGTTCGGTTCAGTGTCGGCTCACTCCTAAATTTGTTGTGTTTTCAATTTTTTTGTGGGCTCTCCACCAGTAAACCAGTAAAACAAAAAATCGATTTCAAATAAATGTATAGACATTACTATATAAATGTAATTTCAAAAAATGTTTGGATTTATTACTATTTCTCTTACCAATTATTTTATGGTTTTTTAGAATTATAACATTAATAAAATGTTAACATGATCATTTATGTATCTATATAAATTTTAAAAATAATAAAATAAATTAAAATATAAAAAACTATTGGAGTATACAATGTTGTGATTTATAGTACATATTATTTTGTAATAATTAGTATTCATTAACTTTTATTTTTAATATAATTTATAAGCTAATTATAAATTATTAAACAAGTTAATTATAGTATCATTTATTTATTATTAATATAAATTATTTGCAACGTTTCTTAATGTAATAATAATAAATCATATTTTCATTTAATGAATTTATAGATAAATATCTTTTATTAATGACTTTATTTATTTCTGAAGTGATCGCTAAACATTTAATATTAAACTTTATATAAGGGATGGTTAGAGGAGGGTATCCACCATTAGAGTAGATATCGTTAAGAATTGTTTAAATCTTTATAAGATATGACATTTTGTGAGATATATCTAAATAATTATTTTATTATACTATTTTTATATAACGCTAAATATCATAATATTATAAAAATATAGTATATTTATTATTTTTAGTCATAAGGAATGTCATGTTTTCTAATTATTTTTATAGTTTTAGTAATCTTTATTTGTAATATAATATAATTGTAATTTATTAGTAAAGAAAAATGATAGTATTGTACAATAAATTATTTGGTTTATTTGGTATGAATTGAAACAAAGTGATTGAGACCCTACTGTCACCAAAAAATAACTATAAATAAGGCTTTTTAAAGCAAATCTACTGTATATATACTATGTATAGTCATTGCAAGTGTTTTGTTACAAATCATTGATCTCAACAATGGGTTTGTTTTATGTCAATGAAATCTTGGCTTTTTATAAGACAACAAACATATTGAAAAAATACAAATCAATGTAATTACAAAACATATCTAAACTTTTATTTTTTAATTTTTTTATAAAATATGAATTATAAGTTTGATAAATACATAAATATTATTATATTATATAATATTAACTAAATAATATTTAAATATTAAATTATTAATCAACTTTTATGAAATAGTTGTTAACAAAAATAAATATATTAAAAATGAAAATATGTTGTTTCTACTGTATATTTATATAATAATATTAATAATTAGAGGAAACGGTAGTCAAGTGTTATATTAATGACCATTAGATTATTGAATACAATTGGTCTTTACTATTGTAATGGTTATCAAAATCAATAAAATTTTCATTTGGACTGACAATGAAAAGCATTTGGAGTGAAAAGAAAATCAATTAAATAAACACAAGAATTCTATTATTATTTTGTGAATAAAATATAAATTAATTGCAATTCTTGACACAAATTGACATCAATTCTGTTGCTATATATATATAACACATAAAATGAATACATAGAGTGACTAAACTAATTTAGATGAACACTGCATTTTTAATATAACAATTAAATAATATGATATCATAATTTTTTACATTTTATAAATTTTTCTTAAATAATATCAAAATATAATGTGTACTGTACAACATTCTCAACCAATACTAAAATGATAATAAGGATTATTATTTACTTTAACTTCAAAAAAATAAATTATAAATTATATTGAGAAACAATCCTATAATTTAAGTCTGTTAACAACTTTGCTTTGAAAAAATGGTATAACATTTACTATACATCTAATAAAGTATTATTAAAGGTTGACTTCTATTGAATTTCTATTATTTATAATCTAAGCAAAAGAAAAAATTTAGTAAAGAATGGAAAAATTGAAAACAAGAAATTTAAATCAAATCAGAAAAATCTACTGATTTTAACAATCTTTGTATGCATTCATTCATTCATACATTCATTTTGTATTTAGACTTCATTAATGTTTAAAATTTAAATTTAAAAATTCAATTTAATGTAAAAGTTTAGTATCGGCTCTTAAAAACTGATTTAGCAGTGAAATGGAGTCAACAAATATATATACACTATATATATATGCTGTATATCTTTTATATATTATTATAAGAACAAGTATACAGTATTATACATACATTTACTGTATGTAATACTATGTATACACTATACAGTATAATATACTTTACATTGTTTTCTCGATGCTTTAAAATCAATCGATTGATAGTAAAGTATATATCGATTATTTTTAGACATTTTATGCCACAGATGTTTCGCACAATAATAATAATAATATATCATTTATACATCGTTTTTATTTATAACAAAAACATTAATTTTATTTTATTATAATTTCTCGTTTATAAATCTCAATTTTACATTGATATACAATACATTATATATAATCATTATCCTTAAATAATGTATTATTTTTTTGTTAGTAAACTTTTAAAATTATTTGTCTTATTAATATTAAACTGCTATTACAGTATTTTTTTTAATAATTTATATATATATATACAGTATATATATTTCTTTACATATAAAACAGAATATTAAAAGATGTGTTATTGATTGTTAATAAATATAATATTATAAACATTTTGAAAATTTATACCCTAATTATAGTTAGAAATATAATTTTATAAAATAAGTTTAAATGACTTTATATTGTTAAAAAATGCAATTTTAATTAATTTAAACATATTTGTTAAAAACTTAAATGCTCCAGGTCATATATTGTTTGAATTCTATTATTGTTCTTTGTGTAAACTATATTATTATAAAATTGAATTGATTTTATAATTATTGATTAACTAATTTAGACTCTAATTAAAAAATAAACAAAAATAATTAATAGGATCACTGAATCATTCATTTTTATGCTCAACAAAACAATTTGACTATTGATGTCAATATACCGGTCCGAGTCATATAAGGATCAATACTCTGGTTTGCAATGAATTCCTTAATAAGGGAACTCTTGTTTTGTATATTTCTATACTTATATTGAAATGTGTTATTCAGTTATAATCAAAAGCCAATTGTCGTTATAAAAAATCGAAAACTTAATAATAACGTTACAAAAAATTAATGTAAATTAATAACAACAAAATAATTACAATTGATATTGTGTTGTATTGTTAAGTTAATAATAACAATAAATATTTATTTAGAAAATACATTTACAGAATATGATATATAGATTTTATTGCAATAATTATTTTTAAATTTATTAATCAGATAATTACTAATTACTGTTTATTAATACTGATGTTATAAATATAATAAATATTATTAATTTAAATCAGTTCAAAATTTCTTTTAAAATTACAAAAATATACAAAAATAATTGTAAAATTGTGAAGGTTTGTAAAAATGATGTTTATTTCAATTAAATTTGTAATCAATGATCACCTCTTGTTTATACATACTTTGATTTCAAATGAAATTCATACAATCAATACAATATACAGTATAATATATGCTTTATATACAGTAATAGCTTTAATTTACATTAAAATAGAGTAATATATGCTATGGTAACCAAAATAAGCATCACTTTTCACTTTATATACTGTATATTATATATTAATATAGTATATCGTATATGTTTGTATCAATACTGTAATGATGACTAAGTAAGTGTTATTCAATATAAAATTACATTTTGTCTTAACCATAAAAGCATTTTATTAAAAGTTATAATTGTATGGATGCGATACATCAAATAAGTTATGTCTTATATATAATATATTTGAGTATTGGGAACGGCATAGTAAATGATGTCTCAAATGAAAAGAGTCTTCACTTGAAATATGTGCCCAAATTTGACTCTAAAAATGTTATTATGTGTGAGTGAGAGGATGTAGTGATGTTAGACCACAAAAATAATGGTTTGCTGTCACTAAGTCTCATAAATGGTATATATCTTTAATAATACAAAATTGTCTCAACTAAAGCTATTTTTTTAAATTATAGAAATAATTGATCAATGGTTTCACTATTTTGTTGTACAGTTAATTCTGTGCATAATAGTACTGTGTATTGTCTGACTATACTTTATTATATGATACTATTTTTATCACAAAATACATTATTTTATATATTTCAATAATGGTAAGGGAAATATATTTGCATAAAATTACTTTTAGTACATTAATATTAATAACTTTATAACTTAATATATGTTTATGTGAAAAATATAAAATTATAATTTCATTAATAATTTATTTTACAAATTTGTCAAAAATTTTACATAATTATTTTGAAATTTAATTATTTAAAAAATTAATTAAATTTATTGTTTTTAAAACTGCTATTTAAGTTAACAAACAGTTATTAATAAAAAAAATAATTGTGTCATAACCTAACTATATTATAGCTGTTTTATTTTATATTTCTAATAAATATTTTATATGAAAGGTAGACATAAATTTTGTAATATTTTGAATTATTTGTCAAATTATTTTACTGTTAAGTCTCTCTCTCTCTCTCTCTCTCTCTCTCTCTCTCTCTCTCACTCACTCACTCACTCACTCACTCATTCACTCATTCAATGACTAACTCTCTTTCTTTCTTTCTCCCTCTCTATCGTCTATAATACGATACATAAAATAATAATAATAAAAAACTAAAATAAAAACAAACGTAACTTTAAGACTAAGGCAAAGGTATTATTGCGAAAGTGCTATAATAGTATGTAAAGCTTTATGAGAGGGACTTATGTTTGAAAATCCATTTCATTTTTTTCAAAAGGCCGGTGCAGTTGACAATAAATGTATTTTTGTGTATAGTTTGCCTCTATATTAGAAAAACAGTTTTTGTATCCCTTTTAGCCAAATATATTGGATTTATAATATTTCTAACATTCAATTTATTATTAGTTTGTGGCAAAATGTGAACTCCTGTCCAAATGAACTATTCATAACTTAATATCAGTGCACTTCTAAAAACTGGTACTTTTTATATACCAATACATAAAACCTAAAGTCAATACAAATATAATATAATATAATCTCAAAATTGCTTTCTTTTTGCATTAACGCTGAGAAACATAAAGATTTGTGAATCGAATGCGTTTTGAAAACAAAAATAACTATTCCATGAGTTTTAGTGTTTAACTAACAGTTTGAGAATCTTAAAGAGCGGCGGCGGCTATAAATAGTCGACTGCAATTATCTGGCCAATCATACAATTAATTAAAAAATGACCAATTACAATCTTATTTAGTTTAATATTATCTACAACATTGCCCTTGGTCACTTTTAAATCCAACGTATTGTTGACCAGATAATTGAAATTAATAGCATCTCCGCTATCATCGCCACCGCCTCTGTTTAAGACTCTCTCAACAATTTGGCAAAAAAATAAACATTAATTTTTCAAAAACCTTTACTAATTTGATATTTTTTTTATTATATATAAATTAAAATTATTTTATTATTATTTAAAAAATATATTAAATAAAACCAATTAAATATATAATAATTTTAATTACAATATAGTGACACATTTTAAAGATACAAATCTTTATAGTTTGAACTGTAGATTAATGACTGGACTTAAAACATACAACAAAATAGTGTATATTATCAGTGAAACATTTGTGGTAATTTCAAATGTGGTCTAAGTTTTCATAAATTACTTGTCATTTAGGATAAAACTAAAAGCAACAAAATATAAAGTATATAAACATTAAGGCAAATGTTTTAATTTAAGTTTAGAATCTAATCTTATAAATAATTATATATTCAATAATAGACTTTTACACAAAAATACTGTATATAACAAAGATTTTTTTCTATAAACTTTGGATTAAATCATTGTATTTAATGGCAAAACGTACACCAAATACACAGTATGTTTATATATATTATATAAGAATATAAGAACAGTATATAAGAAAATTTGTACCCAAAATAAATATCAATAGTAATGAAAGAAAAATATTGGTTATGTTTGAGCTCAGTTACTCTCTCTCTCTCTCTCTCTCTCTCTCTCTCTCTCTCTCTCTCTCTCTCTCGACTGTAGCTTATAGAGTACAGAGACACATATTGTAATATTATAAACAGTAAATTGCTGTTTTCAAGCACTGGTAGGTTAAATTAGGAAGTTGTGGTTGTGTGAGGTTCATTTATTGAATTTATTCAGTTAAATTTGTTTTGGTTGTCATTATGATTGAAAGGCCTATTTTGCCGTAAATATATACACTATTATGTCTACCAGTGCTCCATATAAACAATAAGTTATGATATACTAGATATACTGTACTATACAATACTAATAAAGTCAATAATGCAATACTGTATTCAAACACAAGTGTTTTCAAACTGAGAGATAAAATATTAAAATTTAATTCCATTTATATATCAAATAATGATTATATAGTATTGAAATATAAACTTATTATTCATATCAAATCATATTTGAAAATTCAAATGATTGATATTATATAAAAAAATTTATTTTAATATTCAATGTCACGTCTCAAGACTCGAAAAATGCTATTTTGTTATAATCTAAAAACAAATGAAAGGATAGGGTGTATGTATGTATGTATGTATGTATGTCTGTGTGTGCGGTCGCACTCATAAGATCTAAACTCACTTGACCCAAACTTATTTGACCCAAATCACTTGACCCAAACTTATTTGACCCAAATCACTTGACCCAAATCATTTGACACAAATCATTTGACCCAACTCATTTGACCCAAATCACTTGATCTAAATCATTTAACCCAAACTTATTTGACCCAAATATTTATTATTTTATTTTTTCAAACTATAATTATATATAAATAATATAAAACTTAATAATTTTATTTAATTAATTATATAAATAATATAATAATCTATTTAATCTATAAAATAATTTAGAACTTAATAATATTAAGTTATTACATATTTATTTTTAAAAAAAATAAAAAAACAGAAATATTTCCAATTATTAAGTTTGTATTATTTATATATAATTATATAGTTTGAAAAATAAAATAATAAATATTTGGGTTAAATAAGTTTGGGTCAAATGATTTGGGTAAAGTGATTTGGGTCAAATGAGTTGGGTCAAATGAGTTGGGTCAAATAAGTTTGGGTCAAATGAGTTTAGATCTTATGAACTAGACCCGTGTGTGTGTGTGTGTGTGTATGTATGTGTGTGTGTGTGTGTGTGTGTGTGTGTGTGTGTGTGTGTGTGTGTGTGTGTGTGTGTTTGTATGTGTGTGTGTGAGAGAGAAAGAAATAAAGAGAGAGAGAGAGAGAGAGAGAGAGAGAGAGAGAGAGAATGTTTGATGATATGAGTGTTTTGAGCAAACACTTTGTATTAGCTATCGATGCAAATAAAATTGATCGAAATGGTTAGGTTTACATCAATACTACTGCAAACGTCTCTCCTTTTAAATGATAGTAAAGACCAAAAACCATCAAATATTTAGAAACAATTGTTTGTCTTCTTCTATGTGTAACAATGAATCTAATGTTGATTATATTTATTAAGACTATCCATAAATTCAAATAACTTTATGAGACATTTATGAATTTTTCTCTCAGTTTTCATTATTAAGATTTGCATTATATCAAAAAAAAATTGTTGTAATACTATATTTTATTATAATATAAATAATTATTTAGTAGACAATATTAATTTTGTATTGATATTAATCTCGCAACAAATATACTCAAAAAAATAATGATAAGTGATTTAAACAATAATAAATAAAAAAATTAATCGATTTTATTTTATGACTGAACTCCATTTATAGAAAGTATATAAATATTATATGTTTATTTATATTACAAATTTAAGAGTAAAGTATAGCACTTATCAAAATTAAAATAGATATAAATCAACAAACATAGATCTAACATACTGTCTATAAAGTTATATAAATACTATAGATTATTTAAGCATATAAAAATGAGTTAACAATTTATATTAAATATAACTCATATCAACAAACTACTACATTACATATTTTTCACTATATTTTTTAATATAATTAAATGTTTTGCTAAAACAAAAACTAATAAAAATTATAAATACTGCAAAATATTCTTGTTATTGTTGATAAAATTTTTAAAAATTTTTATTTAAATAATCGATTAGTATTACATAAAATTTTATGAATTATAATAATCAAACTTGTTTTACAGATTATGAATGAATTTATAATGTTAATAATACATTAATAATAAAAACTAAAAATGCACAATTATTAAATATAACATTTTAATAAGTTTTATGTATTTATATTCTGTATTAAAATTAATTCCAAATGTAATGAAATAAGTAAAAATATATTTTCTATAAAAATAAAAATTTGAGTCTAAATAACAAAATTGTTGGACAGATAGCTCTCTGTTCTTAATTTGAGTTTTGAATCATTGATTTTATTAGATTAAAGACAACGAAAATTTGCTGTAATAACAATCCCTGCGGTCTTTATATTGTATGTAATAAATGCATAATAAATGCATATCCAGTTGACTAAATTATCATTATTTTAAATTCACTTATTTTAAAATACTAATAAAGTGTATATTATTATTGTATTGATTTGTTAAAGACTGTAAAATTAAATTGTTTTCATTCTTTGTTATATTTTTTTAGTCTAAAAAAAGGATATCCTAATGAACTTCATTTCTCGTATAATATTTGTCAAAATATGCTATAATTAAATAATCGTAATTTTAATTAGAATTAAAAAATAGTATAAAAACTATTTTTTCTTTTCTATTGATCACCAAAATTGTACACAAAATGATAAAAAGATTTTATTAATACATTTTATTTATTACAGCTTTAGTCTATATTAAGACTAATTTAATTTCCAATGCTTTTAGTATAACTGTATATTATATATATATATATATTGGTCAAATCCTAAACACAAAATCATTAATTTTGTAATAGTGTTCAAAAACTGGAATTTGTGAGCAAATTTTCAGATAAGTTTCAAATAGTAATTTCTATTGACTATTTGATAATCTCTATAATTTCATTAATATTAGCTATTTTTATATTTATTTTAGTTAAAAATTGAATTGATATAATCTAAGTAAGTTTTTTAAATAATATTATTTCATAATTTGTGAATAGATAGCAATCGCAATCTTAAATTAAAAATATATTTACAATAAAAAATCTTATAAAAAGTAATATATTCTATACGAAGAAAAATTCAATATTTTTGATTTTCATTTAAAATGATGAAAAATAAACATATTATGTGTAGTTTTCAGTGATTTTTTGCTATACAATTGATTTTGTTGTAAAGAATTTTTACTCTCTATTATTGACAGTATATTTGATGAAAGACTAAAATATAAATTATATGAGTGATATAGGAATGTAAGACAAGTGGACTAAAAATTATATGATAGCAATGGGACTCAATGTTCAATACATTTGACAATAAATGCTAAATCTTAACTACCAGTGCTGTACTCGTAGAACAAGCAATTGGTCTTTGTTTTTGTGTATTAAAGTCACGTAATGTAAGAGAAAGAAAAAAACGCAATGAATGGCTGGATTGATGTAAAGACAAACTCCAAGTGCTGTAAGAAATTGTGGCAAATAGTTATACACCACTGATAGTCAGTCAGTCACTACATTAACGACAAATGAGATGACTGGCAAACATTGATCATATGATATCATTAAATCATTTATATTAACACTCAATCCTACAATTCCTTATACTATAACATAATATATTATTGTCATATAAACAATAAATTGACTTTCAATGCTATAAAAAAATTATAGCAAAAGAATTTAATATTAAATAATTAAATAATTTTTGTTTATTTCAAATATTATGTATTGTCCAGTATATTGTTTTATTATGTTCAGTAATATCCTATTTTAGTTGAAAATTCTCAATTTGTACAAAAGTATTATATACGGTATATACCAAACAGTTAATGATAATAATAATAATAATATAAAATTATAGAGTTCACACAATATTTTTTTTCGTGACTTTTATATTAAAAATTCAATTATCGTTTGCTAACAACTTTTAACATTTAAGTAAAAAAGGTTTTGTTAATCTTTCTTAATAATGTTTACCACATTATATACATTTCAACATATATTTTATATTTTGTTTCTCATATTAAACTCAATTAGTAATATTAATAAAATATTGTTTATAATGCTGTATAATATGATTTTTTCAGTAAATTATTAAAAAATTAGTTTTAATGTAACTTTAAATTATTTACTTGAAAAATATACAGTAATTTTTTTATTTATAAATATTAATTTTAATGAGATTTCAAATTTAATTCATTACAGTAAAATAAATAGCTGCATCCCCTTTTGAGAGAGAGAGAGAGAGAGAGAGAGAGAGAGAGAGAGATCACATTCTAATAATTACTTAAATATATTAAATAAATTGTAAAATTTAATTATAAATTATTTGATAAATCTATATATAATAACAGTATATCTTATTTCGAAAAATATCTACATTTAAGACAACTATTGTATTAATAATGGTAAACAATCCGCTTATATTAACATAACGTATATTGCTTTATAATTTAAGTCTACAAAAATCAAACTCAAGACACATAAAAAGTAATTATATAAAAATAATATATAACGTTATAATTTATAAAGCTTTATTGCTCCCAGGCATTTAATAATACAAAATAAACTATTTTACATTACTTTGAGGTATAAAAATATATATAACAGTAATAAATATAATACAAATATAAAACATTTGGATAAAATACAAATGTTTAGTGAGTAACAATAATATATTGTATATTTTATTATATACCTGTATATAAATTATAAATAATATTATAATTATAGCTATTTTCACATGTTTTTATACAAATAAAATTTAATTTAAAATTAATTAGTAATTATTATGAACAATATCCTTCATTGTATTAATTAAATCTCAATTTTAAATATTATTATATTTATATAGGTTAGGTTAGGTTAATATATATAATAATATAATAATATAATCTTTTATATAGCTTAGTATAAGTTAAATATTTTTTAAAAAATTAAATATGAAATATGTCAGTACTATTACAGTTAACACAAAATTTACATTAATATTAAATCAGATTATTTATTATTATATGCAAAATCACAAAAAACTGAAGGTATATTTATTACAGATTTATAATATAATCCAAATGTAAAATTATGTACTATTATATACAGTATGTAATAGTAGAGCAACTTTATGTAATCAGTATAAACTTGTATAATGTAAAAAAATATTTTGATTTTATATGGTATATAACTTTTATATACAGTATCTTACTTATATATTAATTTCACATTTATTAAAATATTAAATTCAATTAAAATTTTATAATATATTTTTTTAAAACAAAATGATAATACTAACGATTTAATATATACTATCAAAATTATTAATTATTTATACTAAATTATATACATATATTTCTAAAAAAATTATTTTTTATTTCAGTTTTTTTAAATTTATTTATAATTTAAAATTAAATATCTCATAACAGGTAAAACATAATTCATTTTAAGTATTACTTATTGAGTAATATTTAAATTACAACTATAATAATATATAACAATTATAGATGTAATTAAAATCCGTCACTATTTTGATTACTTATATTTCGATACTGTGTTTAGTCCGTAATTTTGTTGATAGTCTTAAAGTCCGCAAACATTACTTAAGCCATAATTTGGTGACATTTTTGCATTTACTTAACACTAACTCTCTTGAGATCGTTAATCCTTTTGGAAGCAAAAGCAATACATTTTCGGTCAAAATAAACATTTGTGTTCTTCTCTTAAAAAGCTATTTTGTTAACAACCGATAAGTTTAATATAAATTATGTTTTTTGTAACACTTATTCTTGAGTTTAGTTCACTTATAGACTCATTACTTATTTTATATATTTCAACCATCGATAACCTAACCCTTTAACATATAATATATTAAAATATTGGTTTATAAATAACAAATATTATGATTCATTTAACTTTCAAGTAGTAATCAATTTATATTTTAAACAAAACAACTTTTTCTGTTTTTTTAATATTAAAATACTTACCATTTTTATAAAGAAAGGTTTTAAGCTAAAAATAAATGTATTTTTACAGAAATTTACGGATCATTTCCAATTGAGACCATTTTATCTCAATAATAATTCATTTAAATAAATTCTATACAATTTTTTAGATATTAATATTAAATAAGAATTTGGAATATTTTATAATTTTTTGTTTATTATATATTTATAATAAGTTTTTGTGTATTATAACAATATTTGCTTTTAATTTTACTATAATATTTCAATTGAATAAAATTAACTTTACTAAATTTTAATTAAAGCTATTTAAAATTAAAAGTTAAAACTAATTTTAATTTATTTGAACTGTTTTAGTGATCATGAATAAATCATGACTTATTCATGATTAATAATATTTTATAGTAATATTTCTAAAAATAGCTTAAATTGAAAATAAATACTACTGTATTATACCACTATATACTATACACAATTAAATAAATATATATTTGTATTATAATGGATATAATGGATTATAATGGATATAAATACATCAAATTATGTGATAATAAAAATGACTGACCAGTCTGTCCTTTGCCGAGTGTCTTCTCCAGTCTATACGGCCCGACGTATTGATAGGAGTGTTGGTGGATGTCTTGATTGTTGCCATCTCTTAAGCCCGACATCTTTGGTGATAATCTAATGTGTATTTGTGGTGATGAACATTGGCAGACATACCACAACAGTAGACAATAAATGAAGACACATTGGAATTGTGGTTCAATTGTATTAAATTTATTGATATATTCCACTAATTAATGGCATTTGATGACCGACGCCATCGACAATACTGTTATACGTTTTTATATGTGTTGTATAAATAGGGTTAGAAATGTTGTCATATATATATATATATATATATATATATAAGTGCTGAGTAGGTATAGTCTATGAACAGAGAATCCAATACAAGTAAACCAGTGTTTTGTTGGTTTAGTTTTCACTTTGATATCCACTGCGTTCAGAGTCAGAGCATTGCGTTTATCACTGCATTCAATGCCTTCACAACCAATATATCGATCGATACAAACATTTGCAATGCATTCACAACATTACAGCGTTTAGAACATAGATTTCTATGACATCACTAACGACATGACTCCCACCTATAGCTTTACAAAACATATTTATTATTATTATGGTTATCATTCATACTAATTCCTTACAAACATTAAAACATTGTCATAAATATTTATTTTGTATTCACCCATAAAAAATTAAAACTTTTAATTAATTATAAAATTTTGAGTTATCATAGGTTTGCTTTAAACACGAATGTTTGACAAAAACAATGGTGTAAAATGACATCTCTACTAAAAATATCAATGCATTTACACACACATTCTGATCGATACCAATCATAAACTTAATTAAAGCAATTGTTTTTCGTAGTAAACAATCGCAAAACCCCTTTGTTTGTCTAAAGTGTTTTCAAAACAACATTAATATTATAACATTAGAAGTTTATGTTCAAAATAGTCCTTAATTTATAATACCAAACATATTGTCTCTCTGTTTCTCACTTTCTATCAAATTATACAATGATTTAATAAAAGTCTATTTGCTATCTATATTACTTTACATTTATTGTATACTAAATTACTATTAATAATATTCTCAAATATATATATATAATATTATTAGTTGTAATAATATATTATATATTAGTTATATCAGTGTTTATATTAGTAGGAAATTAAAAAAATAAATATTAAAATTAATAACATATTAATATTAAAAATACTAATAATAAATAAAAATATTTAATAATTGGAATAATTTATGAGTAGTTAGACAAACATTATTATACAGTATATAATATTTTTAATATCAATAGTATTGAAATAAAAATTAATTGCAAATAAATAGATATTCAATAGAAAGTTTAACTCATATTCAGGTATTAATAGTTAAAAATCAATAATATTTTTAATATTTAATTACATAATTGATATTTCAAAATATATTTATAAATATTTAATCAAACAGTTTAGTACTTTAATAAGTTATTAGATTTATTTTGGATATAATAATATGAAAATAAATGTTTATTATAATTAAATAATTAATTAATTAAAAAATATAAATTTGACAGATATTGTAATAGAAATGTAATGTTATATTTGAATGACTCGTAAACTGTATTATGATTTTATAATTGAATTGATTCCACGTTTTAATTATTATTTTAATATTAATTGAATTAAATTAGTGATTGAATTAGTTATCAAAAACCAAATTATGGAAAATGTATTTTCATTGAAGACAATCAATGAAAGGATCCGATCGCTGGATGTCTACCCGAAAGTGTTAGAAGATTTCCGAATCAAGACATTCGGTGGGGCCACAGGTCGGTCACCAATTGATTGATTGTCTCAAACATATCAAAACCTAATAATCTGATCCCTAAAGACTTATATTATACTTATTGAAAAAAAACTTATTTAGTTAACTATTAATCGACTAATTGTCTCATTAATTGATCCCATATATAGTGACAATAATCAGTGGTATTTTAATGGTAGTCTTATTTATATCTGAACTAAACTACTACTTAACTCCCGAATTACGTGAAGAGTTATTAGTAGACGTTTCGCGCGGAGAGAAACTGAGGATCAATTTGGATGTCGTCTTCCCTCATATTGCTTGTGATTTTCTGGCCATCGATGCCATTGACGTGTCCGGCGAACAGCACATCAATATCGAGCACAATGTCTTCAAACGTCGTCTTTCACTGAATGGAGAACCGCTTGAAGCGCCAGAAAAAGACAATACAATTGGCACAAAAAAATTAAGTGCAAAGAAAGAGTTTCTCAATAAAGTAACGGAAACACCGGTCACAACGTTAGACCCGAATCGGTGTGAGAGCTGTTACGGTGCAGAAAGTGGTCGTCGAAAGTGTTGTAATACTTGTGATGAAGTTAGACAAGCATACAGTGAGAAGGGTTGGGGTCTCAACAATATGGATGACATCATGCAATGCAAACGGGAAGGCATTAAGAGTCGACTCCAGAACTATGACAAAGAAGGCTGTCAGGTGTTTGGATACGTTGAGGTTAACCGAGTCGGCGGTAATCTACATATCGCTCCCGGAAAGAGCTTTACTAAACATCACGTTCACGTGCATGACCTCAGTATTGGCGACTATCAGCGATTCAATCTGACACACAAAGTAAGACACCTGTCCTTCGGCCGGACAATGCCCGGCAAAACTAATCCATTAGACGGAACCTTTCAATCGGCTGAAGAAGGAGCCATGATGTTTCAGTATTACATTAAAATAGTGGCCACACTTTATGCCAAAAGTGATGGCCAGACACTTCAAACAAATCAATTTGCAGTAACCAGACATAAGAAACCAGTTTTAGACGCCTTATCCGAGAATGGAATGCCCGGAGTGTTCTTTGTCTATGAGTTCGGACCAGTTATGGTAAAGTATAGTGAAATCAATAAGTCATTCATGCATTTCCTCACTTCTCTCTGTGCGATAACCGGTGGTATCTTCACTGTATCGGCTATTATAGACTCATTGCTATATCACTCGATTAAAGCCATACAGAAAAAGATTGAATTGGGAAAAGTCTCGTAATTAAGTCATCAATTAGTTAAACATTCCTTTAAATTATAATTTCATTTATAAGTTTTTTTTAAATATATAATTAAGTCATTATATTTATAATTGTAATAACGATCTAATCTTATCGACCAAATTTTAACTAACATTTATATAATGTTTTATACAGTTTGCTAAATGTAAATAACTTCATAATATACTGTATGTTGTGATATTTAAATGTTTTATTTTAAATAAAATTTTAAAAAGTTTTTTTTGTTGGTTTTATTTCTTGATAGCGAATGAAGTATTAAATTAGAGTAAAATATGAAATGAAATTTAGCAAAAAATATCACAAAATGTTTAATTCTTTGATGATTTCAAGGTATAATAAAAATCACAAAAATACAAAATGAAATAACTTTTTAATAATACATTTAAATTAATTAAAATTATATTTAAAATCTCAACGTTATAATACATTAAGCATTTATTAACAGTCTTGAGAATTTTGAGTGCCTTTTAAATCAGTGTTTAATCCATTAGGTGTCGGCTATTAAATCAATGATATAGTTAATTGTGTTAATATATTTAACAAATAAAGTTTCATATAAAGTGTAGTTATTTTGAAAGTACTCATGGGTTTTATTTTTATTTTATTTTTAGTAAATGAATACAGTATCGTACGGTTAAATGTTTGACAAATATTTTAGGAAAATTTCCAAACATTTTCAAATTGTAATGTTGTTCACAGTTTTACTAAAAATTTCCATGAGTACATTCAAAGTAAGTACACATTATTAAATTACATTATTTGAAGGCATTAAAACAGTTGGTATATTAGTATTTTGTCTAATTAGCAAATTATTAGTCGACTGATCCACAGTTTGAAGTCTATATATCTTCACATTTGAGCTTTGGTTGGATTGTATTCCTAATTAACATTTATAATAAGTGATAAAATAATTTTTAATTTAAAGTAGAATTACCTGATATTTGAAATGATTGTGAAATCGGTTTAAAGGTATTAGTATTGGATGTATTATTGGTGATAGTGAGTGATGGTGTTGTTTGTTCAACCAATTGATTTTGAGTGTTAGCCTGAAATACAGGTAATAATCGTTTCTTCACAGGAATACAATTTGATGGAATACTTCTTAAGCTTTGAATTAGTTGAACATTATTGCTGACCACTTGTCCAGTGTTTGTAAAATTAACAGTATTAACCATATTATTAGGATTAATACTATTTTGAGTCGTGCTTATGATGGTAACAGGTTTCCAGACCTGTCCTGTCTCACAGCGACTCAATTTGATAACAAGGCGTTTGGGATCAGTAATTGATAACTCTTTGCGTGCGTTTTCATTGTTTGATATTACAGATGATGTAAATACAGCGTTTGATGTGTTGGTATTCATGTCATTTCCAGAAGAAACTACTTTTAATGAAAATTGTGGTCCAACTTGAGATACTTTAGGTGATGATATAATGACAGCATTTTGTGGCAAAACAACACAATTGCCATTTTGTTTGATGCTTTGACTCCAGTCATTCAATGATTTAAATGTTAAATTCTCAGCAATTTTAGTGTTTGTTGAGACTGTTTGTTGTGGATTTGACTGAAGTTGAGGTATGGATTGTTTATGATTTATATTGTGAAGAAAGTTAGCCCACATATCACCGTCGACTTGTAGTGTATTTGTCGGTTCATGACTTTCAATAAATACGTTATTTGGATTAGAAAATGAAATAGTTTTAGGACAAGACTCTTCATTGTCTGTAGTGTTGTTGATAACAGTGTTAGGATTAAGTCGCGACTCGTTTGCCATAACAGCCTTTTCTGCCGCTTCGGCCAAAACATTAAGTGCTTTAAATGTTGTTCGCCTTTTGTTTTGTATTTTCTTTTTTTTCGCCTCAATTGCTGGCTTTATATTACTTGGATTAGACTTTTTTGGTGGATATATAAATGCAATGCTCTCATCATAACTTAACTCTCGCTCTAAATGTTTAAGAGTTGCTCTTTTAAATGCACGCCAAACCGCATAAGCCATTAATGTGTAGCCATTTTTAGGTCCATTAAATGTCTCGCAATTATTAACCATTAGTTTAAAGTCTTTCTCCAGATCTTCAAATACATTATACTCTTTGTTCAAAATCTTATTCTCAATTATTGACAAATCTATTGGATGTTCGATCACCTGATAATACATCGGAAACTTAATGCCGTCAACCGGTTCAGCAAAAGGCCAGGCGTCCCGATTGGACTTTACATTTACAATCACTTTGGAAATCAATTTAAAACAAATTAATTACAATTATTTAAATTGATTTATTAATTATCAAACCTTTTTCTAGATTTTCATGAAGTTTATCTATGGTATTGGTTGTTGGACTCAATATATTAGTAAATCTGTATAATTAACAAAATATATATATATATTTTAAACACATTATCATTTTTTAGATAGTGTATAGAATATGTTAAAATTACTAATTTAAAAATATTGTGTAATCTTAAATGGTTATGGTTTACAATTAAGTCAAATGATACATAGGATCAATTGGGTTGACATTGCACTGGTAGGCACTGAGAAACTATCACTTACAAAGTGGTTTCTTTCGTACTGATAGGTCGTTAAGATAATGTGTGGCTGAGGCAGATCTCGCATACAATACGAGTGCCCGCAATAGGAAACAAAAAAACGTATTATTATAGAGTAATTCAATTCAATTAATCAATAAGACTCTGACCAGACTTACGATTTCATTATAAATATAATATAATTTACATAAAATTTCAATATTAAACACTTACTCTTCGTTAATGTATTCAGTATTCATATCATTGGAATCATTGAAATCTTCGGTATTTTGAATATCATTCATCTCATGGATGACTCCATTCTCAATAAGTTGTCGTTTGATCGCTCTGTCGGCCCTTTCTTCGACTAATTTAATTCTTTTCGAAGCTCTTTCTTCCCTTTCCTGTCGTATTCTTTCACTTCTTTCTCTTAACGATTTCTCGTTATCTAATCGTCGCTTTCTTTCTAATTCATCTTTTAGTCGTCTTTCTAGTTCTTCCTCTTCTAAATCTTGTTTTTCTTTTACTATTTTTTTCAATTCAATTCTAGACGACGCTCTACGCGGTAATAGCTCAAGAAGTCTTTGTCTGTCAACTTTTGCTCTTTCTTTTTCTTGTTCTTCAAATATTTCAGTTATTTTAGGTACAAAACTCTTGGATAACAATCTATAAAACTCGATCTCACATTTGGTTTTACTTTTGGCAAACTTTTCGCACAACTCTTTCCAGTCCTGTTCCGTCCGACAAACTAAACTCCAGCCCTCCTGTCGTTCACTTAAATCCCACAACACATCCTTTACTCGTGTAACACTAATTTCACACTTTTTATTAGTGGATTCTACACTCACAGCACTTTTCTTTGAAGAGTTTTTATTGTTAACCACTCCGTTGGGCTTTGAAGGTGTTTCTGGTTTTCTCTGTCTGAGTCCTTCCCGAAAACCGGGCACTTTTGGCGGCAAATTTCTACTTTTTTTAGTCTCCTCTTTCTTACGTTTAATCTCTTCTAACTCCTGACGTTTCCTTTCCTGTTCTTCTTTAAGTTTAACACGTTTAAGATCTTCGGCTCTTTTGGCCAGTGATTCGTCATATTTTTTATAACTCGAATCAATTTTTTCGGCTAATCCAGGATTCTCTCGATATAATCGGGTCCCATAAAAATACCAATAAATATATCCTTTACTATCAGTACCGAGAGGTTCAACTCGGTAGTCATCGCCATTAATTTCATTGACTATGTTTGCAATATCGTCAGCAAACAGTCGATAATCACATAAAGCATGGATTACATCAAGTTTTACTCTAAGCGGCAAATCATAAAACCGTTGATGAATTTCATTGCCGTCCAAATCAAATGTAATAAATGGAGAACTCTTCTTCTCGATGCCAGTCCATTGAATTTGAAATAATTTTTGTAAATAATTTTCCCAATTTGTATCACTAAATCAAACAAATCAAATCAAATAATTTATAATTCTCTTAACAAATCTATTTAACCATTACTTGATAGTTGTCCTGAAATATCCCTTAAGAAGTGAACAAATCAGTCGTAAGACGAGATTCGAGTTGACTGAAGACACATCTGACTCGTCTGAAGAGATAAGAGTCACGAAAGCAAACTCTAAATCCTATTTTATAATAGTTTAGACAATCATTTGAGTAAATGTGATATAATCTTAATATTGATGGTTCAAAAAAAAAAAGATTACCTCATAATCAAAATCTGGTAAATCTAAGTGATGTCTAAATAGATTACAGAAGTGAGTAATGGATGGGATCTGATAATAGGTCTGCAATTCTGTTGAAAAAACAATTAATACAATCATTAAATTAATGTGAAAATAATATCAAGAAATTGATTCACACAAACCATCCATCAATTAATAGTTTTATTTAATTGCAAATCAAGGTTTCAATCAAAACTGATTGTCAACTAATCAATTGATTTACACAATCACTGCAAACAATATTATTAACCGATTCATACAATCAATAGATTTTCATTGAAAACAAAACAATTTTCAAACAAATAATTGTCAATAAATTGCAATATTATTGTAATTATTATGTATTTTAAGTCTCAATGTTTTGGATATCAATAGTCGACCCGAAATGCTTTATCAATGAATAAGTCAAACTAAAAGTCACACAAATTTCTACTATAAATATATCAAACATTTTGTCCCCTAAAATGTGTTAACACTATGTAATAGTATTGTAATCATTATAACCATTCAATTGTTGTTATTTATGTCAATAGTGTGCTAACCGTTGAGTGAACAATGAATTTAATACTCAATTATTGCAAACATTTTGTTCACAAATATCACTATAAGAGTCCTTGTATTGCATTTTTCGCACAATTTTTATACAATTTCTTAATATTTATATTAATAACGATATCTCTACTCTAATCTACTATTTATTAATATATTTATTCAATTTATTGCATTTTTATTATTAGATTTTAATAAATATATTTGAAAAAATAAAATTGTTGTCCAAAAATAAAGTAACATTTATTGATATTATGTATGTATTCAAGGGTTAGACATTCAGAGCCATTGTTCATAAATATAGTGTCATTTGATGGCAGAGTAAAAGTTATATTAAATATTAATATAATTTTTAGTTTAATTTATTGAAAACTTATTTTAATATATTTTTATTCAATATATATATATAAATATTTTACAGTATTATGCAATCATATGATAGTAAAAGTTGTTTATCCAATTGACTTATCCCTTATTAACCCCAATAAACATGTATTTGTTATTTAATATTTGTTTTATTAATATTATAATATATTTTATTTATCATATTTTGGATAATTTGATTGTCAAATATGATATAATAGTCATATAATTTGATACATCCTATGAAAGGCACATATATTTGATAAGATATTGTTGATTCAAATATCATATTATTTTATATGCTTTTATCAAATGCATTATAAAAGTCATAAAAAGTGTATCAAACAAACAAACAAACTATTGATTAGAAGGAAAATAATGTGAGAAATATTTGTTGGCATAACATGTGTTAACTGTGGAGATGGAGACACATGTAGTCTACCATTAATTCAATGATATGTTCAATAGAGAAGATGGAGAGAGAGAGAGACATATCGTTAATATTTAGAGAGAGAGAGAGTGAGTGAGTGATTGAATGCTGAGGTGTGTGTATGTGTTGTCTAGTGTTGTGTATGTGTTGTGTATTACTGTATGTATTAATAGGAAATGTTATGCCCATAGAGTGCCCTACAGTGTAGTGACGGCCCATTAAAATGGTTGAACATTAATATTATTAATATTAGAGACATATTATTATACAAACAGTGATATTATGATTGTATGCGTTAAGCACTAACTAATTGTTACATAAGTGTCGACCATTGAGTTGATTGAATGCCAGCAATGATGTGATGATTGATTGTTTGAATCAATTGTTTGCAAACTTTTTTGCCACCAATTGTTAGTCTAAAACATTAGTGAATCCAATCAGTTGTCAAATCATCGATCAAATGGTAATCACTTTTTTATTTACATTTTTGTCACGAGTTTTGCTCAACAAATGTAATGTCATTTCAATGCTTTTCAATGCATTTTCTAAATAATTATGACTTTTATTGCATTTTTAAAACTATTTTAATTATTTTTATCATATTTTAGACGAAAATTACTGAAAAATGTTGGCATTTGTCGTAGAAATGCATTTGAAATGTAAACAAATGTCGAAATTAATGTTGAAATAGTGATTAATAGACAATACGTATGAATGCGTGAATCGGTGGTCAGTGACCACAATTGTGAAGTTATATTGTGTCCACTTTTAACTCGGCTATAGTGTTGGCAATGGACTCATGGTGGCCGACGGCTCAACAATATTCCCGATTAAGGGCATCGAGCACTCAGATGAATCAATTAAATTTACCGCCGGGTCTTAATGTCGGCCAAAGTGTTCATCAGCTCAATGTAAACGATCACTTAGGTCTGGGGGTTACGGCCAATGCCACCAATCAGGCCATGTCTGGTCATTACGGCTCTACTGCAGCTCATCCTCACCCGTGGGGTATCTTTTCGTCTCATGGCTTAAACGCGGCCTCACATCAAGCGGCCACTCATGAAAGCTCTTCTTTCAACGCCAACTCGTTTTTCCATCCGAGCTATGACTCGAGTTTTTTGTCGGCTTCTTTCCAGTCAAAAGCTGCTTATTTACCGACGCCTGGCGTTGGGACGGGATTTTTCAATTCAATCAAAAAGGCTGACAACGATATGAATAACTTAAGAAATGCTGCTTATTGTTCAACAATGTCATCAATGCCTGGTATGTCGGCCGCTACTAACATGACAAGTGATCCCAATTCAAGTCTGACGGCTACGGGATCCCTTTTTCCTTCACATTTGCAATCAAGCAATTGGCGCCACAATTTGATTGCAAGCAACACTCCGAGTGGACCTTTTGGTGTATTACCGCATCAAACTGTTAATGCCATGAATGCCATGAATAGCACTTCCAATACAATTGGGAGTTCACACTCACATTCACATCCATCCCATACATCACATGCCTCTCATACATCACATACATCTCATTCATCACATTTAGGCTCTCACAACACTTCACATCATTCAAGTTCATCACATAATAAGTCATCAAATGAGAACCAAAAAGTACATCATTATCACCATCACATCAACAATAAGACACCGACAACGACGATGTCTGGAATTTCAAGTGTCGACAATTCATTTCGCAATATTATGCCGTCTCTGCCTCCGACCCAATCAAGTCATGCAATACAGACCAGGGGTCAGAATTCATTTGACACAAACATAAACGCAAAGATTACTGGTCATCACCATCAAAACCAAACAGATCCCTATGCCTCGGGTATGTTTGCAATGGCTGCGGCCGCTCATGCAATTGGTTCGGATTATGTCTCAATGCAGACACAAAGATATGCATCAGGAATAGCATCTGGAAATCAACAGGCGATGAATGCCTTTGCCTCTAATACCACATCCAGAGGCAGTTATCCTTCAATTGGCTTTCATACAGATCCGAGTGCTCGAAGTCGTGAACTGCTTAGCAGTTCATCACTTCTTCAAAATTCAAAGCAGAGTTCAGCAAATTCTTGTAACTCAAGAAATGTCAACGCAATGAATGCTATGAATGCAACAAATTATTTGCCGAACTGTGCAATGATGCCAATAATGAATAACAGCGCCAATTACTCCTCAAGTCCCGCCAACAACAGTATATCCAATAATTTATCGGCAAATCATCCGGTTTCGCGGTCATCATCGGCTGCCAGCAATCATGGTCTTACACAAGGAAATGATTCTTCATGTAGTTTCGGTTACAACAGTCCGGCCACTAATTTACCACAATCTCCATATCCTCAGCCTCAGCGATCAAATACATCTAACTCTAGTCAGGGAACTACCACAGCTACGGGTGCCGCCGTACAGTCCTCAACCCAAGACTATACAAACTATAGTAATTCTCAGGTATTTCAATCAATGGGCAATCAAACTCCTACTCCAACACCAGGAGGGTATCCCACACCTCCATCCAGTGTTGGTCAGCCTCACTTAACATCAGCCAACACACAACCTACTAATCATGAGGAACAGGTATCTCATTATTCACATATAACACCACAAACTCCTACACAAACCAATCAGTTTTCAGCAAATTATTCAAATTTTGGTTCAAATGCAAAGTTAACAACAAATGGTAATAGAAGTACTGATTCTATATTAAGTAATAGTTCTTCGTGTATGGTGGCGGCCGCAGCCGTGGCTAATATGAATAATTCACAGAACAGTTCATCCAGTGTTTCACAGAGTGCTTCAGGTTATATGATGTCTGAATCTGAATCGTGTGGTCTTTCAAATATGACTTCAGTTAATCCGATTGCTGACAATATTAACAATAATAAGCTCACAAATGACACTCAAATGAATGCATCAAACCATGTGATCGGACATCAATCAAATGAACCGACACTTAACTCAGTGTTTACTTCACCAGAGATTGATTTTCCGATAATTAATTTTACTGATGAAGCAAATAATGCCTTTAATTCAAATCTAAAACTTGATAATTCGTTTAACAACAAGAAGAGTAAGAAAAATAATAAAAAATCAAAGAAAAAGGATAAGAATAAAAATAACAATAATGTTATCAATTTAGTCGATCCTAACAATTCATTTCCAACTTATTCCTATCCAACTCAAGAACAATACACGAACTCATATTCTAATCCAAATCCATATTTAATGTCTCAAAATATCGGTCATCCAAACCAAACATCACAAGAATCACAGGTAACTCATGTTTTGCCAAATGATGCTAATGCTGGTAACACTCATACAAACACAACAAACTGTTATGATATGCAATACCAGCAGCACATACAACAGCAACAGGTGCCACAACAATCACAAACTCAAATGTCAACACATCAGACACAAGCTGATCACGATTTGATACAAATGCCTCACGAGTCACTTCATCAATCTGTTCAACAAACACAAGACCATCAAATGATGGAACCGGTGATGTCGATGGCCTCACAACACTTAACTCCAACGACAACCAATGAATCTGTAGCTGAAAAGCAATCATTTCCTACGATTGACGATGAGTTAAGTTTTCTTACGGAACCAACAGACTGTGTTTCGATGGAAACTCAAACACCAAATATGAATACAAGCGTTCAAATTGAAAATCAGTCGTCTCTTGTGATATCACATGAAACCACAAATATCGGTACTGATCAACAAAATGCAGAAATAAATTCAAACGAAGATTTAAATGCAATTCAAAATAATATGAATTCTAATAACTCGAATAGCAATATAATAAATCCTTATCTTAAAAGTTATATAACTTTTTGCAATTCTCCAAAACCAACCGTTCCTTCGAGTGGTACTAAAGAAAAGAAAAAGAAAAAACTTAAAGAATCCAATGAAAACAAAATTAAACAAAACAATAATACATTAAATGGTCAAAAATCTTGTAAAAATGGCAAAAAAGTGAAACTTGAAGACAACTATGAATATAACGGAATGGAAGACAATTTGGGTTTAGATTTTGATCAGAAAAAGAAAAACTTTTCAACAATCAATCAAAATAATACTAAATTAATGAGTGGAGAAAATTTTAAAAAATCAACGACAGCTGGAG
This sequence comes from Oppia nitens, assembly GCF_028296485.1. NCBI lineage: Eukaryota > Metazoa > Arthropoda > Arachnida > Sarcoptiformes > Oppiidae > Oppia > Oppia nitens. The sequence continues at coordinate 691,091 of NW_026533250.1, forward strand.
ATCGGGAAAACTATGAAAGCAAGTTCTTTAAGAGGAGACCATCGACTAACATGACTATCAATAATGTTCACATCATTGAAATGGAGAGAAAAGATGTCAAAAATAATAAAAAACGCAAAAATAAATTTGATTTAAATATGTTTAATAGTGAATCACGACATATGATTGATGAATATGAGTTTCCCGATAGTCCTCCTAATAGTCATTCATTGAAAAAGAGTCGAAAGTCTAGTAGTAGTGACAAACAAACTAAAAAGTCGACGACTGCTGACTTCGAAAAGATAACTTCTCCTTCTTTTAATTTACCGCTAAAGAAGACTAAGAAAAGTATCAATAATTTGGTTAAACCTGTTTTACCCAATAGTACCACAGAATCCATTGAAAACAGTATTAATAGTGTTGTACTTAACACTGGATTATCACAAATCACTGACAATTTGCAACAATCAGAACAAATGTCTACCATTGATGTGATGCCAAATGTGACGACAAACTTGAATCAAACAACAAATTCAGTTAATAATAATAATATTAACAATAATAATGATATATCAAACACTATTAATAATAATCAATTACCGGTAAATAGTAGTAGTTGTAATAATAATAATAATAATAGTTGTAGTAGTAATAGTAATAGTAGTAATAATAATAATTGTTATAAAAATCCTATACAAAATCATGTGTCGACAAAAAAATGTTTAAATGTTGTTAATACGAGTTCAACTACAATAGCAACTATATCATCGATAATCACACCAATCATAGCAACTACTCCGGCACTTACTATAACAACGACTCCATTAAATACATCGACGGTAGCCATTGAACACATTCTAAGCCCTATTCAGATAACTCCTACTATTTTAACAACAAACACAATGTTGAGTACATCTCCAGGGAGTTCTTCGACGCCAACTATTAACACAAATACTTTAACGACTCCAACAATAAATAATAATTCAAATCAACAATCAGTTGGTATGCAAAGTGCCGGTACTAATACACCTCGAAGAAGATCTCAAGATAAAAAAGCATCGACTATTCGTGAAGGACTTATGAGAACCGGTGATTTTGTTGTGTCCATTGATGAATCACAATATGATTTGCCTGTTATTTGGCGAATTGAAGGCAAAAGTCTTTTACAGAGGTTTGAACCACAAGAACAGGACGACATCACTGTATATATAAATACATCTTCGGTTTGTATTAACTTAAAAATTTATTTTATAAACGTTTGCTTATATTTTTTTTAAATTTAGTATTCGGCGTGGAATCCAACGGTACGACAAAGATATGTCGGCGTTGATGTTCGGGTCATGGGTTGCAGTCGGACACGAATTGTTGTCGAAAAGTTAGGCCTAACACAAGCTAATCCAAATGCAGTGTAAGATATTTATTAATTATTTTCTAAACTTATTAGTTCTGTACTTAATTTATTTTACGATAGGAACGGCACCGCAACTATTGAAAGGGTCGGACAAACAAATAAATGCAATTCCTCTCAATCAGTGAACAATTCATTACATAATCAGGAAAATTTTGAAGTATTTATTCAAACTCTTATTAGCCAAGCATTGGATCCTAATTTCATATCAGAAATTGTTAAAGAAAATGGTATTTCTTCAATAATTAATTAAAAATGATATAATTATTTAAAACTATTTGAAGACTAAAGTCTAAATTTATACCACAGATGAATACTTTTTATCTCACGTCCAAGAGATTGATGAAATCTGTTCCAGAAAGAAGTCGCGTTTCTTTTCGAAAGTCAAATGGGACGCCAATATTGTAAAGTGTGTCGAAACTTATCCCGAGTTTACAGTAACCGCACAGAACAATGTCGGCGATCTTCGATGTCGGGTATGATTTAAAGAATTGATTCAATGATTTATACATTAAGTAATTTGATTTAATAATATTTAAGTTATGTCACGACAATTGGAGTACACAAATAATGCAATTTAGTGGCGAACCGTACAATCAGATGACTCTCGAGCCGCAAACAGGCGTTGATCTGAAACAAACCAAATATGCAGCCTGTGATCAATGCACCGATAAAATTGTATTATACTCTCATTTACATCATCAAAAACATACATTTTTCAATAAATGTAAATCTAAAGTAAGTCATTAATCATAATATCATAAAACCACTAATAATGTGATGATTACATGAATCTGTTATAATTTAAAGGTCGATAGTATAAGAGGTGGCGATGAAAGTAAAGAATCGCATGTGATATTAGAATTATGTCTTCAGGACAGTGATTGGATTAATACGGTTTGTAATACTTTTATATTATTTTGCAAATTTATATCTAACTATAAAATATGATTTACTTTCAAATAGCTCTTTAAAGAATTGGAGGATATTTGGTTGGATTGCGACAAAATAAGATAGTCTTAAATTTTTGACTAAATTTTGCCATAAACTATATATTTGTGTCATTGAGTATAAAAATTTTTACGACAGTTTGTAATTTTGATCTAATTTAAAGTAACAGTGAATTTATTCACTTTACGCACAACTCAATTGTTTATAATATTCAAAGTTTTAATAATTGAGGTATTATTATCACTATTAAACTAATATGTTATGAGTCAAAGGCAAAGAAATTACAATAATTTTAAAAATAAATTATTTTAAGTTTACAGTAATATTTATAAATTTATTTAAATTACTATTAATTTATTATTTACAGGCATTTACTTTTTTTTTAATTTATATTAAAATATTTGTTATTGAAAACTTAAAATAATTTATTTACAATATATTCAAATTATTTATTAATTTTTTTAAATGACATCTTTTAAATATCTGTTTTGTAAATCCAGTGATTATATAAAAACTTTATTAATGTTGGAAATTAGTGATGTATTATCTCGATTACAGTTTTATTATCTCAAATGAAAACAATGTAATTATTGATATTTCAATCAATTACACGTTTTCTCATTTCTGACTTAATTATTGTAAAAAAGATGAAAATTTTTATAGACTTAAAAAATATTTTGTCTTTTGATTGTCGAAAGAAATTTTAAAAAATGGATTTATTGTTTATCAATAAATATAATTTAGTTGTTTATATAATTATATATAACTATAAATATTTATTAATACATCTAATATACAGTATAAATGTATAAATATAGGTATATATATTATATATATATATTTATTATTATTGAGATATATTATTGTAATTTTTGGTATTAGGAAAGATATTTAATTATATTGATAACGATTATTATTATTAAATTAAACGTTAAGAATATTCTGTAATTAAAGAGATTGAATGTAAATTTAATTATGAATAGCTTTGAAATTATTATTAATAATGTATTTGAATTCAAATCATTTTAAATATATGATAACTATGTGAAAAAATGTAATATAACTTTATATATATTATATACATATTATACATAAATATATATATAAATTTCATTAATCGATTGCATCATATTTAAGTTGTATTATTAATATTATTATTATTATTATATGCTCTCTTTGTTGAATCTTATTTTTAATAAAAATAATGACATAATAAAAATTTATTGAACTAATAATGTTATTATATTATTGATTACTATTAGTATTTCTTCCAAATTTGAAAGCAATAATTATTGAATTAATTTAATTATTATTTTTCAGTCCATAAGAGCTAAAAAATAATAAGTTAATTTATAATAAAATTCTTGGCATTTTGCGATCTACTGTATACATGTATTATAAATTATAGTTATACTTGTAGTGTATATTATACAGTGGCCGACATAAGTTTAGACTTGACTGTGAATGTGTTCATTTAAAAACGTTAAAATAACTTTTGATTAATCATAAAAACTTTTAGTGACTGGAAATACTTCGGCTAATGAAATCCCATAGAGATATGTGTAAATGACACTAAACTTATGGCGTTGACTATACTATTGTATAATACTGTATATAAAGGAACTCATCGTAAATGGAAAAAATTGAGAAAAATTAGCGATTATTGTAAAAATAGTATATTTTAAGCACAATTTATGGTTGATATAAAAATTTTATTTATTGTCTAACGGGAAATGACACGATTGCTTAAAATGTAAATATAATTCAAATTACTGTAACTTTGGAATAATATATTATATTTAAAAATTGTTTTAGATTAATATACATTGCAATCTTTTTAAATAGTTTTTATATACATTATAATTTTAATTACCATTATTTTTAATAATTAATAAAGTATTATAATTTTTATTGGTTTTAGTTAATGTTAAAAATACAATACTATGTACTTATGTCAATACCGATTTTTCACTATGCTATGAATTTAATGCCCAGTACTATCCAAAGCGATGATTTACTTATATACAGTAAAATATAGATTATACTATAACTATAACTCTACTTAAAATAATAAATTTCAATTTATTTCAATTTATTATAAATAAAACTATTATTCCTAATATCAAAATAACAGCAAATATATTAAGATATAAATTGCATAATTAAATAAATAAAAAAGTAATATTATGTAAAAAAAATTTAATAATTAATTGTTTGTAATACAAAGTTTGTATATTAAAATATATTTCAAACAGCAAAGAGATTATACTTTTTTCTTTCAAAAAATGCAATAATTTTTTTGTCCGAATATTTGTAATATTTGTATCTCTTATATCACTATTAATTGGATTAATTGGTCGTTATATACATAAAGTATATACCGATAATTGTAGTCTTAAAACATATAAAAATAATATCATATTTACAAATAAGATAATATAATATAATTTGAAAATCAAATTAAATAATGTATAAATAAATGATATGTAAAATGTTGCCATCATTTTTGAAACTATTTGTCAATTAGTTTATCAATTTGTTATCACTTATAATAAGTTTGGAAATTATTTGAAACTATTTTAAGAAGTTTTTTTGTTGAATAAACATTTGTCATAAAACTTATAACTAATAAGTTTTTCTTTGGATAATTTGTATAAAATTTTTCATTAAATTAATGAATGGTTAATCAAATGATTAAAATGCAAGTGAATTGAAATTAACATTTAATTGAAGAGTTGACTCAATTTAATGAAAAAATGTGTGTTTTTTGAAACCGATATGTAATTTGATTGTAATATTAATATAAAATGTAATGAAATGTTTGTATGAGTTGTGGAAAACACTGGAAACGTGAGAGTCTATGGTCTATGACTTGTGTTGTATGTGTTGTAAGTGTTGTATGTTTTGTACGCAAACTCTATAATGTTTTTTGTCAGTCATATAGTATTGTAAGGCATAGAGTGTGGCATTGAGTGAATGATTCACTAATTGTTGAGTTATTGCACGCATTGATTGTCCAAACGTTTTGAGTGACTATTCAAACACAAAGCCACTAAAAGATGCCGTCGGTTAACACCAACACATCCAATACATCCAACTCTAAGACCAATACCGGTCACACCAGTGCTGACATTCAGGAACCGCACAAATTGGTCCAGAATTTGGTCGACAAGAAGATCCGTAATCTTGAGAAACGCAAGGTTTGTATGACTTTTACCTTTGTCTGCCATTTGTCACCATTTGATATGAATTGATGTCAATTATTGTCTTAATTTTAATTACAATTACTGATTGATAATAAGTTTAATATAAAATTGAAATCAATGTTTGCTTTTACAATACAATGCTTTTTAAGTCAACTTTTAAGACAATAGAGAGAAAAGGCGTGACTTTTGATATCTTTGTTATTGTCGTCGTTTGAGTTCTTAAAGACTTCTTTAAACGATAATAACTGTTTGTATCAATTGTAGTGATCAGTCATTTTTAAATCGACTAAAATAATTATTATGTCTCAAACAAAGTGATTGATTTGGTTATATAATTGATAATTAATTTTATTTTAATTATTAATATCTGTTTTCTTTAGGCTCGTCTTCAAGAACTGCAAACTCAGGCCGAAAAGGGTCAGCAACTGGAAGAGGAACAGCAAAAAGCAATCAAGAAGTTGGATCAAGTCGTCGAAATGATTGATCTCATGAAAGACTTGAATAAATCGATTTGCGAAGTGTTAACTGAGGTAACCATTAGTTTAATAAAAGGGATGAATGCGCCCACACTTTGGACCACTTTTTTAAAAAGCGAATGTTTCTCCAAAAACGGTTTATTCAAATGTGACCTAATTTTCACTTTATATTACAATTAAATGATTGCAGAACTCAAAGCAACAGAAAAAAATAGCCAAAAAAGAACTCTTAGAGAAACAAATAGAAAGACAACAACAAGAGTTGGATCGACTCAAGACTATCCTTCAATTCCAAGACATTCTCGCAAAGTTTGAAACTACAGTTAGGACAGACTTTTCAAAGGGCACTAACGGAGCCATTGTTAGTATTAGATATAATTTGAAGGATTAGCTAATAAATTGTTATTTTTAGAAACTATCTGAAGAACAACTGAACAATTTGGACAAACTTTTCTCTGAGACAACCGATTTTTCTGAAGAAAAAATCGATTCAACGACCGAAAAGTTGATAGCATTGGCCGATGGAAAGAACAAAGAGGCCTGGAATGGGGTGACGTATCATCAACTTAAAGAACTGATGAACTCTATTGTGGACTCGAAGTACTTCGCCTCACGTGAAAAGCTAGTGACACCAACTGCTCCGACAAACACCGCTATCACAGAGAAATCTGAAGAGACGACCAAACAATTTACGAAAGAATCTGAAGCCACGAATGCGACTAAAGTAGTATTTAGTTATTCTTATGATTTATTTATTTAAATATTTTATATTTTTAGATAAATACAAATCAATTTCAGACAATTTCAACTAATATATCACAAATACCCACTCAGTTTACCGCAAGTGGCATAAGTTTTATGACAAACAACTCTGGTTTAGACAAAGATCCTGCTGTTGTAGCGGTGGCTTCGGTACCGAACACATATCCTTACAATCCTTACGGACATCAGACCAGCGATCAATTATCGATAGTTAATTCGGTATCAAATTCAAATCAATCTAAGACTTTAACATTTGACAACCAATCCTCAATTCCGACGCAAACCTTTACAAACCAACAGTACACGGCTATCATCCCAAACAACGTTCCTGTTTCTACAACTGGCGCCGTCTTCTCAGCGGTTCCCGTGACTTTGGCACAGATTCATGGACTGATTCAGCCAGACATCACTCCACCCATCACTACTGAACTTACTTTTACTAATCAACAAAACTTAATGAATTCCAACGCAATCGACAAACAAACTTCTAGTCATGAAAGACAATCACAACAACAGCATAACTTCAATGACGAGAATTTCAAAAATAATCGAATTCGTAACAACAGATTTGATGGAAATGTTAAAAGAAATGGTAACGGATCCGGAAATAGACCCCGAAATCCCACTAAAGGTATTATTAGTTAATTAAAAAATAATTTTTACACGTATTTTCACTTTCCAGGTACGGGTTATTCCAATCAGAACTCGTTTGGCAATTACTCCAACAAATATGATCCGCAAACGAATGGCAATACTTGGAACTCAAACAACAACAACAACACCTTTGGAACCGATAGGAACTCTCAGAACAACAATTTCAACGCAAACCGAAACCGGCCGCCAATGAACCGACCAAATCCTCGATCGGATAATCGGCCGCGAAATGCCAACAACAGCTATAGTAGTAATTTCAGTGCCACAGCCGCTGCCAAATAAATTAAATTTGATACTAATTATCATAAATAGCAGCAGTGGTCGACCTATATTTCATTAAAAAAAATACAAAAAAATCAACAAAATTTTTTTAGGCATAACTATCAAAAGCTATTAAATGATTATATTTTGCTTCGAAATAATTTATTATAAAAACAAATAATTTTTCTGTAAAAATCAAACATGTTTTTGTATAGTATATTCAGTGATAATTCATTTTTTCTTTATATAATTGTATTAAATTAAATCCCAAACGGCATTAACTATATATATATATATATATATCTTAGGCTTATGTCTAATCTAAACACAAATTATATAATTTTTTCATTTCTACTGAATATTGTAATTTCACTTTCAATTTATATAATTATTGCTCATATTTTCCAGTTTTGTTAGACTAAATAAATTTTCAAAGATTGATATAAATTTTCAAATAATAAAAATAATTTTATTTATCAAATGATTAATAGACTAACAAATGGTTTTCAACACATTTGTCGTTGAATTATATGATGTAATGCTTATATCTAAAGCATTCATCAATAATGTGTTGAATACTGTAGTGAAAGCAATGCAATAATTGTATGGAAATTGTTGTAAACATTGTATACTAAACTACATGTCTATAGTATATGATATATAGTAAGGGATCAGTTGTGGTGATGACTGTCATGTATTGTCATGTCTTTGCGTAACATTCGTGAAGAGTCTTTAGCAGAGAAGAGACGACAGATTGAGACTAATCCATGTTTTGATGAACAGTCAGTGTCTTTGAAATGTATTGAAATCAATAGCAACGATACCGACCAATGTTTTCGCGAAATTAATAACTTGAAGATCTGTCGGACATTTTGGTCAGCCGTAGAAAAAGTGCGCAAAAATAACTCAATTGAACCAACACTACCAAAACGTGAGGTCAGGGATCAGCTCAGAAAGTATTACATTCAAAATGGGAATCTTAAGACACTTATGGACGACAAGAATAGCATTTTTTACCAATAATTTGATCCATTGATTCAATAATTGATTGTTTGGTATTTTTAATTGATTTTAATAATTGATTTGTTTATTATTTGGTGATAATTATTGATATAAATCGCCAAAAATGATGAATAAAATGATATCAAAAGTGTTTGTCCGCAATGTCTCGACCCTCAGTCCATTGGCCGCAGCATTCAATCGGCAAAATCCAAAGCCGCAGTTATTGACCCGATTTTTTGAACAGAAAACAGGTTTATTTGGTCACCAACTATTGGCCGACGCTTCGGGTTTTTATTTGTATCGTGAAAAAGCAATTATAGAAGTGGATCAACTCGTTAAAGAAGCGCTAAGTCCTGACAGACGAAGAAAAATGGTTGAAATCTTTGACCAAATGTCAAACAATTTATGTCGAGTTGCAGATCTGGCAGAATTTGTTCGCGTCGGACATCCGTCACAACGATTCGGTCACTCGGCTGAAGAGGCGTCCATTGCTATCACCACTGAAGTCGAAAAACTCAATACTAATAAAGCTTTATATGAAATGTTAAGAAAAGTGGTTAACACTGGAGACAAATTTGCGACCACAGAGTTGGACGAGTATGTGATGAAACTGTTTCTCTTTGACTTTGAACAAAGCGGTATTCATTTAAGTGAAGACAAACGCAAACTTGTTTTGAGACTAAATCAACACATTCTTCACGTCGGCTCATACTTCATGAGCAGTACATCTCAGCCCAGAAGTGTCCCAAAGTCTAAACTTCCTGAAGAAGTTCGCGATTGCTTTCAAACACAGGGCGACAACATTGTTGTCACCGGTCTTTACAATGAATCAGATAATGAATTAGTCAGAGAAGCCGCTTATCGCGTATATCTTTATCCTGAAGAACATCAGGAGAAGCTCTTAATGGAACTATTGATGTCTCGACTAAAATTGGCTCAAATTTGCGGATTCAAGTCATACTCGCAAAGAGCTATCAACGGAAGTATAGCACAAACGCCCGAAACAGTTTGGCTACTTATTGACTCAATCACTGATCGGTTGAGACCATTGGCAGAGAAAGACTTTCAAACGATGTTAAGCCTTAAGAATATAAGCAACAAATACGCCAAAAGTGTTAAGTTATGGGATGTCCCGTACTTTACCTATCAATACAAACAAAAGAAATTTAGTCAAAATATTAATCAATGTTTTCCATACTTTTCATTGGGCTGTTGTATGGATGGACTGAATCTTATTTTTGGTTCAATATTTAGTGTTAAGCTTGAAATTTGTGAACAAATTCCGGGTGAGAACTGGTACTCGAATGTCATAAAATTGGCTGTTATTGACACACAAACTAATGAAACTTTAGGTCATATTTATTGCGATTTTTATGAAAGGAGTGCTAAACCTCATAATGACTGTCACTTTACTATTCAAGGCGGGTGTCGATTGTCAGACGGTTCATATCAATTACCTATTGTAGTGCTTTCCCTGAATCTACCGAATCCAACACCTGCTACACCATCACTTTTAACCCCTCATATGGTGGACAACTTGTTTCACGAAATGGGTCACGCGATGCACTCAATGATGGCCCGAACACCCTATCAACACATTACGGGTACGCGATGTTCAACTGATTTGGCTGAAGTACCGTCCATTTTAATGGAGTATTTTGCGTCCGATCGTCGCGTTATTAAAGCGTTTGCCCGACACTATCAAACTGGACAACCAGTTCCCGACTCTTTACTTGATATATGGCTTGACTCGAAGCGTATCTTCACTGCCAGTGAATTGCAATGTCAAGTATTTTATGCAGCATTGGATCAGTCATATCACAGTTCAGATCCATTAAGAGGTCATAAGAATACTACTGAAGTATTGGCACAAATTCAGAACCATTACTATAGTTTACCGCATGTGACCAACACTTCATGGCAGTTGAGATTCGCTCATTTGGTGGGTTATGGCGCTAAATATTACTCATATTTAGTTTCCAAATCGGTTGCCGCAAGCATTTGGCAAAAGCTTTTCCTAAAAGACCCGTTATCTTCAAGTGCCGGACAGCTATTTAAAGATCAAGTTCTAAGTCATGGCGGAGGAAATCCACCCAAACTTATAGTTGAAAACATTTTACAACAAACTATTTCAGCCAAAGGTCTCGCAGATTCACTCATTGATAATGTCTTCAATTCATACGAAGACATTACTAATTCAAATAATTAGTTAATTATTAACTAAATTATAATATAATGACTTTTATATAGAATTGCCGTAGTTTTTAATACGAGTTTTAGTCTAAATGAATTTATATTAATTGTTATATATATATATCAAATATTGGTATATTATAAATAAATTTATAACAAATATTAAAATAAAATATTAAATTATCAGTATTTTGTTGAATTGAATTTTGTGATAATCCATGTCTTACCGGTATATTGTTTGTGTCAAACTCTACATCCGATTTTACAAGTCTTAGTTCTTAAATATTTTGAACCAAAGATGTTATCAATTGTTTATCATTTTTATTATCACAAATTAGTCGTCTAATTATTACATTAATATTTCTATAATTAATTGATCAAAAATGGTTTTCCTTGTACTGTACTTTAATAAAACATTAATATAAATGCATTATTGTATAATGTAATGTATTTAAAAATTTTGTTAAATTAATGTTAATTTTATTACTTTTATATATATTAAAAATTTTACAGATTAA